>NC_141136.1:118167101-118522150 GCF_053477565.2 Lygodium microphyllum | reverse complement strand
AGTTACTGAACTTGTCTGCCCTGTGTGATTTGCAGAAAGCCTTAAGCTTTAATTGATTTAAGAGATTAAGCTTAATAGCTTAATGGGCTACAGGCGGTGTCAAATTTCGTGGGGGGGGGGCATTTTTTGCGCCGTGATTTTCGGAATGATGCCGTCTGCCCACGATTTGATTATTGAAGCCTTCCTAAGCTTAAGATTAAGCTTTGATATAGTAATTAACTTGAATTTGAGAAGAGCTTATCTCTGTTTTCAACGACTTGATGAAGGAGATAAATATGTGGTCCTCCGCCTGCAGAGCCTGGTCCTTCGCGATCTGACAGTGGAAACAGGGGTTCTTGATCGCCAGAAGTCTGCCTGTATCGACGGTTCGCGACGAGATTGACTGTAGAGCCCGTTTCTTCCTGGAGCTCCGCCTTCACCCGAGATTGGTAGCGATTGGAAGCTCTTGATCTCTGCTCCGCTCTGATACCACTGATGCGCAGATCAGTCGCAGAATGCTCACGTGGTGAATCCCGGAAGGTCCCCAAGAACAATGAACTCTACCTTTTTGCACAAAAAACCATGTAAAAGCATGCACGACAAGAGGCAAGAGACAAATTGGGTTCAATCTCCCCCACGCCTTGTGTGAGCGCTTCACAAAGCATGTATTTAATGTATATTTCCAATCTTCATGCTCAATAATAGCCCAATTACAAAAATATGACAAGCTTTTAGCTTTTGAGTTTGCTTTCTACAAAAATAGGAAAATAAAGCTAATGGACGGTGCCCATAGAGTCTGGCACGCCCAATCTCAATGTCCAAATAGAAATAACATATCCGTGCCCATAGGGGCATACAAAATAATAATCAATAATCAATGTCTCAATAGACATAACAAAATATAGGCGTGGCGCCTATCAAAATATAGTCCAAAGGTCGAATACTCGCTAGACTCCAATGCTTTCCTCCGCCACTGCTGCTATCTCTACACATCAACTGAAGCATTCACAATCGTTAGTAAAATAATACAATTAAACCGACAAAAGTGAATACCTAGTAGTCTTCAACTACATAAATAAATCAACTGGTTAGAAATAAATCCTAACCTTAATTTATTACGAGTGTGCACTCTAAACTCATAAACGTTTATTAATTTAATATGCATTTTGCGGAATCACCCGCTATGGAATCACCCATGTACACACTAAATTAATGAAACGCCCGAAAAGGACAGGCGTCCCCATCAACTTCTCGCACAAAGAATCCTCTTTGTGTATGAGCCCCGGTCATCTAAGTTTACGGAATCCACCGTAAAACCTCATGGAATCCACCGTGGCACGGAATCCACCGTGGAATATGCCTCCTGGCATCACAAACTCTGCAAGTAATTACTGATCCTTGCATGCCAAGCTCTCGAAGCCTGCTTCAGCCCATACAACGCTTTTTTCAACTTAATACATAATGCTAAAAATCAAGGTGTGCATATCCTTCAGGTTAATTTGTATAAACATCCTCTTCCAAGTCACCATTGAGGAAAGCATTCTCCATGTCCATTTGCTGCAATTTCCAACCTTTAGCAACAGCCAATGTCATCACTATTCTTATGGTTGCCATCTTGGCAGTAGGGCTGAATGTTTCCTCATAGTCTAACCCATACTGCTGGGCATATCCCTTTGCAACCAGCCTGGCTTTGTACCTCTTTGCACTGCCATCCGTAATCTTGTAGACCCATTTGTAGCCAATGTTCTTCTTTCCTTCTGGAAGTGGCACAAGATCCCAAGTACTATTTTCAACCAAAGCATCTATCTCCACATCCATAGATGTGCACCAAATTTTATCCATCACTGCTTCAGCAAAGTAGCAAGCTCTTTGACCTCTATCACCTTTGTCATATAAGCAAAATGCTTCTCAAAAAAACCATGTAAGTCAGTCTATCCACAAGGTACCTAACTCTCTGCGATTGTCTAAGTTGTGGTGCACTATTCGATTCCCCTCTCTCATGAGGCGAAATGTACATGCTCTGCCTAGTGCCAGGTATATACACTGTCGAAATACCAAGCTCATTGTCTAGACTATTAGCTGAGTCATAACCTGAAGTGCCAGGTGTCATTGCACCAAATGCGTCATCAGAAGCTTTTCCTTTCCCTTTCTTGTCCATCACATCATATCTCGCCCTCACTGACATACTGGTGTCAGTGGACAGTGAGCCAGAGCTCTGTAATCTCATTGTCCATGGAGATACTGTCAGACTGCTAGAACTTGTCAAAAAAAGTACTCTGCTACGAATCAACTATAGATACATGTGTAGAAGGCATACCTGATGGCACTGCAATTGGTAATGCATACTAAGAAACACCATATTGGGGAATATGGGAATTTCCCATAAGTTTGGGACACGTGGTCAAATTTTTGGATTTATCATAACTTGAACGCTATAACTCCAAATCGAGCGCTCTATAGCTCAATAGATTTCATTTTTCAAGTGCTTTCCAATGATAGGTCACATCTTATGGTTTTGAGAAACTTATGGGCATGTTATCCAGGTGCCACCTTTTTAGTATTCAAAAAATGGGAATTGGGAGATTCCCAAACTCACTAATATTGAGTTAAGAGGTCATCTCATCAAAGATGACATCTCTGCTCACTAATGTATTCCTAGTAGAGGGATCATAGCATTTGTATGTCTTCTTCTACTGTAAATATTCAATAAAGACACACGTGCTTTTGGATCCAACTTTTTCCTTTTCTCATCATGTATGTGCACATAAGCAAGACAACCAAATACTTCATGTGACTAACATCAGGCTTGTAGCCATATAGTTTCTCAAATGGTCTCATCTCATGAATACATGTAGTGGGAGTTTTGTTCAAGATATAGATGGATGTCATAATAGCCTCATCCTAATAATAGAGTGGCATACTATTCTCATTCATCATTGCTCAAATAGCTTCCATCAATACCCTATTCTTCCGTTCAGCTACCCCATTCTATTGAGGAGTGTAGATGTAGGTAAGATGCCTACGTATGCCATTTTTAGCCAAAAAACTGTCAAACTCATTTTGACACATACTCCCCACCATTGTCAGATATCTCAAGCAAGAGATGTAACAATAAAATTCCTTTTCAACTTGGTTTTTAAACTACTGAAAAATACCAAACACCTCATCCTTTGTTTTCAAGATATAAACCCAAGTATAGCAAATGTGATCATCAATAAATGCCACATAGTACCTAGAGCCTCCCATGGATGCATTATGGGGGGGCTAGCCCCCACACATCATCAGAGTGAACTAACTACAACAATCGCATACTATTTCTTACATGCCTGACAAATAGCAACCTCCTATTTACCAAACTGGAAAGCATCGCAAACATGACCAATATCTGTATACTAAAACTTGGGTAAACCTGTGACGACAAGCTATTTCTTCTGCATCATTTGCAGGCACTAAAGGTTAACATGTCCCACTCTCTTATGCCATGTTTCCAAGTCTCTAACTGTGCCAAAGCCATGGGAAAACATTGTTGATTTCAGCTATCTCAAAGTGGCATCAGGAGTAAACATCTTTCCATTCATATGACCGCGATCAATCAATTTGCAACCATTACCAAACTCCTCAATGAAGCATCCTGGACCATGCTTGTTAAATCGGACTTGCGAATTCTGCTCAGTCATCTGACCCACAGACAATAGATTTTTAGTAATTGACGGGACATGCAGTACATCATGTAAGTTCTTCTTTATGCCATCATGGATTACCAAAGGTACTTTGCCTTTATGTTCTATGCTATGTTGCTTGTCATCCCCTGTGCATACATAGCCATTCTTCTTAGGCACCATATTTGTAAAGCAATCACCATGAGGTGTCATATGATTCGATACCCCCGAATCAATGTACAAAAGTGCATCCTCATGAGACTTCTCAGCAGCCTTGTCTTTCACATATGTCATGGAAAACAATCTATCCCTAGATGCTTGATTGGACGATGCAAAATGTCCATGATGTTTGCCTCTTTGATTGCCCTGCTTCTTCCCAGCAGTCCTTGGCAATATGACCGTACTTTTCACAATAGTGACAATCCTTATCCTTATTAGGATTGTCAGATGGGCGCTGCTACTGCCAGGAGCCTCTGCCTCTAGGGCTAGATCTTCCCCTGCCTCTAAAATTTTCACCTCATGCATTTGAACCCTACTGGTTATTATTGCCATACGAGACATTTTACTGGCCTCCTCTGCCAGAACAATAACCTCTACCACGGCTGTCATAGCCGTGTTGATTCAAATAAAAGAGAGCATCCTTATTCTTGGAGCTGCTAGAACCTATAGCTAAACCCAATTTAACTTCCTCATGAATGAGCAATGCAACTAGCTCATTAAAGTCTGACATTGCATCCCGCACAGATATGAAGGTATCAAATGACTTATATTCAGGCCCCAAATCATTTAATGTCACTGCAACCATTTCTTCATCCGCAACATGTGTGCCAATGGATCAGCTGATCCAAAATGGTCTTAATCTCTGTGACGTAATCTTGTATAGATCTGCCTTTTTGTCCATGTTGTTAAATTTTCACTTTAACTGCATATTATTGACACTTGTAGTTGTGCCTCTGGAAGTGAGGAGAGAAGTGATTTTCCCTTTCTAAGATCTAAAATGACACAAGCTTTTGTGTGGAAGTCAATCTTAAGGTTGAGGCCCAAGGCAATTTGATGAGCTTTCCTTATCTATGGCTCAAGGTGGTTGGTTTGACCATAAGTTAAGAATAGATTTTAAAAAGCTCATTTTCTTACAAAAAATATGGTGAATCCATTTTTAAAATATCTCGTGAAAAAAATCTGATCTCTATAAGCAGGCCTTGTGGGTTATCAAAAACGGCGAGATCTACAACTTTTGTGTTGGACATTTTTCCATCCGAGCAACACACAAAGAGATATTTCAAAATTTGTGCTCTAGAGTAGGTCCTAGAACAACCACATCTTGCATGAAGATCAACCTTTCCAATCTTGGCACCCAAGTCTCTCTCCAAGAAGAGAAGCTCTTGGAGCCTATAAAAGGGGAGGTTCTCCTTAGGTGTGGAGGAGGTAAAGGAAGCATCACTTTGCATGCATGTAAGAGGAGGAGAGAAGGTGGTTTGAGTCTCACAGAGTGCTATGAAAGCTCTGCTAAAATCAAGTTCGAAGAGGAGACCCCTACATATATTATGTATGAGAGAAGATGCAAGTTGTACGGAAGCTCTACTAAAATCAAGTTCCAAGAGAAGATCCCTATACATATTGTGTAGGAGAGAAGGTGCAAGCAAGCTCCAAGAGGAGATCCCTACACATATTGTGTAGAAGAGAAGGAGAGACCTAAGAAGGATCAAAAGGTGCCAACTTCCAAGTTGTGCAAGTGTTAGCCGATTGTATACCGTGCAAGGAACCGTGATCTTGTTTCCAAGATCTACAAGCTAAGAACTGGTTTATGTATAATGGAGGAGCTTGCTCCTTATCAATAATATAACTCCACAAGGGGGGGGAATTGGCCCATCTTCCAGTCCCTAGTGTGTTGTCAATCTCTCTCTCTCTCTCTCTCTCTCTCTCTACATCTTTCTTTTCTCTCATTTGTTATCTCTCTACGCCAGCATATTATTCACCATATATCTTTTAAGTATATAAGAAGGTCGACCATGTATCTCGGATCTTATAATAGTGGTATCAGAGTAGGTCTCTTTGCTTTTCTCAAAGTAAAGGCAATCCTTACAAGAAAAAGGTAAAGATGGCAATTGGTGAAGTGCCTACAAGTAAGAAATTACAGGCTCAATTGAGAGAGTATCGTAGCTTGTTGGAGATGAAGTACGTCAATTGATTGACAGCTTAAGGGCAAGGGAAGAAGCTACTTACGAAGGACCGAATCCTCCAAAAGATGGTGATACTAAAGGAAACACCATTGCATCAATTGATGGTAAAGGTGCAAAGCATCCAATTGTTGAGAAGCTTCATGGAAGGAAGTCTAAGGACTTTTGGATCAAGAAGAGTAAAAAGACCTCACCTCAAGTGAGGCGGATAGTCATCTCCCTCAACAACCAGCTACTCCCCTGATTACTCAAGTTCCTCCTCCTCATCATCATCTTCTCGTTCCTACTCTCTTGGTTCTAAGTCTCATGCAATCCACAAATGGACAAAGAGGGACCATAAGAGGAGCAAGCTTAAGAAGAATAAGACTTTCAAGTCTGGGGATAAGGACATAAAGTTTGACTCTTACTCCGGTAAGAGAGATCCTGCTAAAGCATTAACCTTTGTCAAGCAATTTGAAGTTGCTTTTTCTAATGGTAATTTCTCATAAAAATTCAAGCTCAGGCATGTAGGCATGCACTTGAAAGACACCGCTAGCAATTGGTGATTGACTCTCATTTTGGAGGGAAGGAAACCTACAACTTGGGGAAAGTTCAAGAAGAAGTTTTATGATCAATTCTTGCCTCCTGATTTCGAGAATGATGTCAAGGAGTGGGATTGGCTAGACCAGAAAGAGCATGAGAAGGTCACTAGTTATGTGGACAATTTTTTGTCTACTCTTCTCAAGGTTACTCCTTTCATGGAGATCAGCGATGAAGAGAAGAAAAGAAAGTTTGAAGCTGGCCTACTCCCCCATTTACACAGAACCATGAAGATGTATCCACATGAAACCTTATCTTGCATGATGGAGGATTCTGCCATCATAGCTAAAAGTTTGCATACACCTGGTACATCTCAAAAGTTGGAGATGAGTTCTTATAGAGCTAGACAAGAGCATCTCTATGATCAACCAAGAGACAGGACTAATCGAAGAAGACCAACCTCTAGCCTATCTCTAGCCATGACCAATATTCAAAGCTAGAGGGTAACAAGAAGAAGCACAAGTATCTCTCACCCTAAGAGATATAAAAGTACAAAGAGGAAGAAAGGTGCTTTCTTTGTGGTGAGTTAGGGCATATGAAGCCTAATTGTCCTCACAAAAGGAAGGAAGCAAATGTGATTAAAGATCCTCCACTGCCATCCTCAAATTCTATTCAGGATGTGCAAGCTAACACACATTCAAATGAGAAGAAGAGGCAACTCTTAAAGGGTTGGGGACACTCAACAATCAATGAGTTTTGATACTCTTTGATCTAGGGTCCAAAAATAATTTTGTGTCAGCAAATACTGCTGAAAGGCTAAAAATTCCACCGGATCGATTGGGAACACCAATTGGATCAGGTTTGGCATTTGAAGGACTTATAACCAATTCCACTCCTATCCAGGGGAAGTTGAAATCTTAGAATTGGGGATTACCGCAACCAAGAATCTTTTCTACTTGCACCCATTAGTAACTGTGATGTTATCTTAGGTACGCCTTGGCATTACAAGATTAGACCTATTCCCGATTTTGTTAAGAAGACCCTTGCATTTCAATTCAAGGGTCGGAACATAGTATGCATTGTTGATGCTCGAGATTGACATGTGCAAATGGTTAGTCATGTTAGCATTTCTAAAGAAATGAAGAAAGATATTTCTGTGTACATGATTTTTGTGAGAGAGTCAAAAGAAGCTAATGATTCAAGGACACTTGATTCCTCTAATGAACACACAATACCAACTAATGCTTCTAAGTCTCAAACTTTAAAATAACCCCTCTCTTTAATTGATCAAGCCAGACATGATTTTGATAAACAATATGAAGATTGTTTTGGTCATTCACTCCCAAGAGAGTTACCTCCTAAGCACTCGAAAGATAAAAAAATTGATCTTATCCCAAGGGCAGTTCACCACCTAACCAACCGCCTTACCGAGTAAGTGCAAGTTAGCAAGAGGAGATCCTAAAACAAGTTAAAAAAACTATTGGCAAAAGGGTTAGTTCAACCTAGCTCTTCTCTATACTACTCTCCAATCTTACTTGTTCAAAAGAAAGAGGGTTCTTTCCATATGTGCATAGACTACACATCTTTGAACAAGATCACAATCAAGATTCGTTTTCATATCCCAAGGATAGATGATATCTTGGATAAGTTATAAGGGGCTAGTATCTTTAGTCACATTGATCTCAAGAGCAGCTATCACTATATATAGATAGCACCTAAAGATATTCATAAGATGGCTTTTTGTACAACATTTGGACTATACGAGTTCTTAGTCATGCCATTTGGTTTGACTAATACACTTGCCACATTCAATCGAATGATGGAGAGAATTTTCGGACCTCACTCAAAGTTGACAGGTGTCTTCTTTGATGACATTCTAATATTTTCATGGTCTAAAGAAGAGCATAGAAAACATCTATCTATTGTTTTTCAAGAGTTTCGCAAGCATAGACTACAGGTCAATGCTAAGAAGAGTGAATTTTTCCTTTCGAAATTTCATTATTTGGGCCATATTGTTTATCACAATCTGGTGAGAATGAATCTTGAGAATATTCGAGCCATTTTTAAATGGCCTACACCTACTTCTATACATGAAGTTATAAGTTCCTTGGGCCTATGTTCATACTATAGGAGGTTCATACGAGGTTTTGTGTATGTTGCATCTCCTCTATATGACCTTACTAAGAAGCGAATGCCTTTTTGCTGGGGATCAAGGCAACTACAAGCCTTTGAAAGAATTAAGTTTCTTGTGACTCAAGAACTAGTCCTCATAGTTCCAGATCTTCAAAAACCTTTTGAAGTTCACTGTGATGCTTTTGGGGATTTCATTGTGCTTAACCAAGAGCATCATGCAGTAGCATTTGAGAGCCAATGCCTCAAGGATCATGAGCTACATGCTCAAATATATGAGAAAGAGCTTATGGCGGTGGTACATGCTCTTCAAGTATGGAAACACTATTTACTTGGTATAGATTTTGTTATTAAAATAGATCACCAAAGTCTAAGATGCTTCCTCACTCAGAAGATGCTCTCAGAGAAACAAATGGGTTGGGCAAATTTCTTATCTATATTTCACTTGGGCAAATTTCTTATCTATATTTCACTTCCAAATCCTTCACACATCTGGAACTAAGAATGTGATAGCATATGCTCTATCACGGTGATATCAAGTGAATGCAATCACAATGGTTTACCATAACGAGTTCATGGATTTACCCAAAATGTATGCAAATGATTCTGACTTCTCAACCATATGGGATCATCTTAACTGAGGTCAATTGATTACACCTTACTTGATTCGAGATGGTTATCTGTATCATCATCAAGCAATTTGTGTAGCATTACCATTGCGACACAAGGTAATGGATGAAGCACATGCATCTCCATATGCTGGACATAGGGGTATTCTACCCACTACTCAAGCATTAAAAATATATTTCTTTTGGCCCACTCTTAGAGCTGACATTGAAAGATGGTGTCCGCGAGTGCAAGATATGCCAAAAAGTAAAGTATGACAGGCATAAACCACCTGGTCTACTGAAGCCATTATCTATTCCCAATGAGCCTTGGGAAAGTATAGCCATAGACTTTATCATGGATCTTCCTCGCACATAAGCAGGCAATGATGCAATCTGGACTATCATTGATAGATTCAATAAGCAAGCTCACTTTATACCTATGTGAAAGATAATTAAAGGCGATCATATGGCTAAGCTATTCATTGCTCATATTTTCAAGCATCATGGCATGCCTAATTCCATTATAAGTGATCGAGATCCCCGCATGACTAGCCTCTTTTGGCAAGCTCTCTTCGAGAACCTCCCAACTTAGTTAAATTTTTCATCCTCTTATCATCCTCAAATGGATGGGCAGAGTGAAAGTGCTAATTCTAATGTTTTGGACCTTTTGAAATCCTATGTCTCTGATAATTAAAGAGAATGGGAAAAGTATTTGCCTTTAGTAGAGTTTGCATACAATAACACAGTGCACTCTAGTATTGGTAAGGCACCCTTTGAAATCGTCTATGGTAAGCCTCATTTACCACCCATTCTTCTTACGAAGGATAAGATCTTTGCAATAGATGAGTTTGTTAGAGACATTGATACATCTTTCACTCAAGTAAAAGCTGCTATCCAAAGGACACAAGAGAAGCATAAACACCAAGCTGATAAGCATCGTCGTAAGTTAGATCTCAAGTTGGGATAGCATATTCTTCTTAAGTTTGAGAAGGCTTGCTTGAAGAAGTAGAAAGGTCAAAAGGGTAAAGTGTTTAAGCTTTCTAATCACTATTATGGCCCTTTCAAGATCACAGATAAGATAAACGATGTGACTTTTTGTTTGGATCTACCAAGTCATTGGAACATTCATAATGCTTTCCATATAAGTTTGCTACATCCCTCTATTGGAGAACCTCCAATGGAACCAATCAAGGAAGATTTTCCTGACATAGAAGAAACCGAAGAGTTCCTTGTGCCTGAAAGATTTTTACACCATTAGGACAATACTCTAAGGTCGCGTAAGGTATTACAAAAGTATCTGGTTAAGTTTAAGAATTATCCCCCATTGGACGCTCAGTTTATGATTGGGAGAGAACTACAAGATTTTCCAGATCTTCTTAAGGACTATGTATCCCCTCTATAGTTGAGGTCAACTGTTTAAAAGCCAGAGGGATGTCACTAAATTGATTGCTTATTACGCATTCTCTATTTAGTAAATTTATTTCAATAAATTAATGACTCACTTTTCTTTAATTGTTGATGATGATCTAGCATGGTCATGAGACCATTTAGAGACTAGTATTCCTAATGCATCACTTAATGGGGTGATCAGAGCACTGTAACAGGGATATCTGGTACAAGCAATACAAGTTATGAAGGGAGAAAAAAGTGTCTTCCAAGTGTAAGAGTGTACACAAGAACCAAGAAGTTACATATAAATGAAGATGGATTGATTTCTAAGAAGAGGAAGTGCATTAGCATTGTGTATATGTATTTATGTGTGCATCCGGGGATGCCTGGGAACGTTTACTTGTGTGTAATGAGCATTGCATTCATTTGGGGTCATCCTCTCCCTTACAAGTCAAGGTTTAAGGTCTTTTCTTTCATTAAGAAAGATGAGAGAGGTAATTCTCTCACTAAGAAAGATGAGAGATGTGATCCTCTGGAAGTGAGGAGAGAAGTGATTTTCCCTTTCTAAGATCTAAAATGACACAAGCTTTTGTATGGAAGTCAATCTTAAGATTGAGGCCCAATGCAATCTAATGAACTCTCCTTATCTATGGCTCAAGGTGGTTGCATGGACCATAAGTTAAGAATAGAGTTTAAAAAATTGATTTACTTAAAAAAGAAATGGTGAATCCATTTTTTAAATATCTCGCAATAGAAAGCCAATTTCTAAAAATGGCGTGAGTGCGTTATCAGAAACTGCAAGATCTACAACTTTTGTGTTGGACATTTTTCCATCTGAGCAATGCACAGAGAGATATTTCAAAATTTGTGCTGCAGAGTAAGTCCTGGAATAGCCACATCTTGCATGAAGATCAACCTTTCCAATCTTGGCACTCAAGTCTTTCTCCAAGAAGAGAAGCTGTTGGAGCCTATAAAAGGGGAGGCTCTCCTTGGGTGTGGAGGAGTGAAGGAAGATCACTTTACATGCATGCAAGAGGAGGAGAGAAGGCAGTTAGAGTCTCACAAAGTGCTATGAAAGCTCTGCTGAAATCAAGTTCTAAGAGGAGACCCCTACATATATTGTGTAGGAGAGAAGGTGCAAGTGTTGCGGAAGCTCTGCTGAAATCAAGTTCCAAGAGGAGATCCCTATACATATTGTATAGGAGAGAAGGTGCAAGTGTTGCAGAAGCTCTATTGAAATCAAGCTCCAAGAGGAGATCCCTACACATATTGTGTAGAAGAGAAGGAGAGACTCAAGAAGAATCAAAAGGTCCCAACTTCAAAGTTGTGCAAGTGTTAGCTGGTTGTATAGTTGTGTGGCCTTCTCCTTTGCATACAGAGGGACAATCCATCATTAAGGGATATATCGATTTAAAAATATCCCTTTAGATTAGGATTTAATCTCTCTTTTAATCAAGAATAATTTGGGGTAGACCAAGAGGAGAGGGGATGGTATGCACATTTTATCTAGTTTATAAAACCTTGGGTGGATTTTTGGAAAAAATGAATGGCTTTTGGATTTAAAAATAATTCCATTTTTTTAAAGCCCAAGTTGCAAGCTTGAAAGGTGGGCAACAACTAGATTATGTCATGTGGGCAAGCGTGACAATCAAGGCCATGATGGCGATTCTAAAAAATATGATTTTAAATTCACGCGCTAGTTGGGACTTGAAATTGTTGCCCCACGTGTATGGGTCCTACCTCTTACCACTAAGGTAAGATCCCAACGGTGATATGAAACATCATTTCACACAAATTATGGTATAATGGAAGTCCTCTTTTATGCCTATTTTTCATATTTTAAATTCAAAACCACTGGCACTTCCACAAAAAATCAAGTTTTTCCCCATCATGATATCTAGGTCCACCAATATTCCTTGGATTAGAAAAAGTAATCTCCCACAAATCTCATCTTTATGAGGCCCTTTTCAAGTCCATATTTCCCCTAATAGATCTTCTAGGTTTTGGACAGTTTGGGAACATGTGACCCTTCTCTCTATATCTATAGCATTCCACTTCAGATCTCGTCCACGTTGTCATGCCACTATACAGACACAGTGTGAAAAAATCTAGAGTGCATCGTCGTTTAGCTTTCTTATTGATCTAGAGAGTCAATGCCAAATTTGTCGTTAGTGTCAATGTCCTAGCGTGGATGGTTCAAAAATACTAGATTTTTGGACAAGTTTAGCCTATTTTTTATATTTTGGATATTATTTCTTGTAAATATCCAAAATCTATAGACAACTTCTAGAATAGGATGACATGTTTTTAAAAAAAAGCAAGTAGCTTTAAGCCATTTTTGGGGGATTTTATGCAAGGAGAAGGATTGGCGAAATCGCACGACGCACGATCACAGTTTATAGGAGAAGCAAAGAGCACTCTGAACTAGGAGAAGAAGAAGGAGTGATTTGAGAGAATTCTGACTAGGTGTCCCAGTATTTTACCTCCCTTTCAAAGCCAACGAAAGCATCAGGTTGGCAATCTGAGGAGCAAAGAAGAAGCTACTGTTTGATGTATATTTTTGGTCTACAAGGGATTTATCTTCTCAAGATGCAAAAATAAATTGATAGGCTTCACCTCTACGATTATTCTTCTATTTCTTCAAACCCCATCAATTGCTCTCCCTGAATCTCCCTTCACCCTCCTGTCTCTTACCCTCGTGGTAGACTTTCAACCCCAAATGCTCCGACAATGGTAAACCCAACGTGAAAGTCAGTAGAAGCAGGTGTGCAAAGATGGGGGATTCTGCAAGTTCAAGTGGTGATGATGCTTTACAATAGATGATTGCTTTGTTGCAGCAACAACAACAACAGCAATTGTTGTTACAACAATGAATGAAAACTCGATAGAAAGCAGAAAGAATTGATCCCTTAGCTGTAAATGCATTGCAGTGGAACAAGAATTAAAGCAGTTTAAGGGCCAAAATGTTTCGGCCTTCATCCGATTGTATGAAGAAAAGATGTTGTTTCATAGGGTATCGTAGTATGCATGGAGTCAGTATTTCTCCCATTTGGCCATGCATACATTGCATGATCGAATTGATGAGTTACTAGAGATGCATGGATTTGAAAGTCGGTATGCGCAGTTGGATGTCGATGAGCAGCAATCATTGGAGAGTTAAAAAATTGATTGAAGGATACAGATCTTGTCTTGCAGGAGAAGCTAATTGATCGTTTAGAAGATGCCTCTTCTGAAACGGGGCTAAAATCAGATTGGGCTAATGTAACTGAGGGAGTGCATATGTTTCTAAAGAGAGAGCGAATGAAATTAAGATGGGATACAGGCACCATACATGTCAGTGGCTCAGAAAAGGGGACTGAAATTACAGCCAAGGCACCTATGGCTATGGCAGAACAACTGGTTATACCTATTGGTCTAGCTCTTAAAGGTGATGTTGTGGATGAATTAATCAAAGGCATGCGGGATTTGAGGCTAAATTTGACAGAAACATATACAAATGTCAAAAATTTGGATGTTAAGGAAGAAGAGAAGGATCAGCGAGCAACAGCCCAAAGACCGTACAAAGAAGGATACATAAATCATGAAAAGTGAGAATGTACAGTCTACTGTGAAGTGCAAGTGAAAAGGTTAGTCTTTTGGAAAGATGGAAAAATACATGCAATAGAAACTGGTCTTCCAATAGAGCCAAATTTTGAAAATGGTGGCATGCAGAAGAGGTTGGAAGAGATGGTAGCAAGGACAATATTTGTTGCCATAGATGTAGCCACATATGGGTTGAGAATTGAAAGGACCAAAGAAGCTTATAAAGGAGGCATGGCTGAAGAAAAATCTTACATTTGGATGCAAGTAGTATTAGATTGCATGGAAAATGGCAAAATAGCAAAGTCTGAATTGGTTGACGCAAGTTAGAGTATACAAGGGAGAACAGGATGGAGTGCACCAGTAGATTCATTTTCAGTCTATGCTTATTTGGCTGAGGTTCATAATCAAGAAGCTCTTGTGAATGAAAAGAGAAGAAGAGATGAGGACACTACTGGTCCTTCCTCTTCAGGCCCATCTAAACACACAACACGAAGTAAAATGGAGCAGCAAAAATAGACTAAAAAAGCCAAACCTGAGCATGTTATGGAGGATGCATCTCAAGAGAAGAAATAAGAAGGGAAGAAAAGGGGCAAAGCAACCCAATTACAGGTCACAATCAGATCTTGAGATTTCCCACAAACCTTAAAAAGATCTTGGAAGATTGCATACTTGGCAGTAGAGTGGAATTCACACTTGGAAAAGTTCTTGGAATCGCGAAACGTGAATTTCATGATGCAATCAGTGATATGCTGAAATGAAAAGGCTAGTTTGATGGTGAAGTTTTGCAAGCATTGATGCAAGTTGACAAAGACATAGAGAAACAACTTCAAAGGGAATATGATGATACATGTAATGGTGATTTGGAGCAGGCTGATGTTGAAAATGGGTTAAATGGGAGTGTAGACAGCAAGCTTGGCTGAAATTGGTCTTATGGGCAACAATAAGCATAGAGAGAAGGCTATGTATAATGGGGATATCCATCAACAAGTACATGAAGAAGAAGATGCTCATTTTATTCCAAGCAGTCATTATTCACGAATGCATTGGGCTCATGCTACAACAGAGACAATTGTTAAAGTGGGAGAAAGAGAGACGCCTTGCATAGCTCTCTTAGATCACAGTTTTGAAATCAATGTTATGGCACGCAGCTTTGTATGAGAATGGAGGTTGGGTGATTGGTGTAGATTCGGGATGGCGCATGCGAGCAGCAAACAATTCATCAGGGGATCTTTATGTGGCTTGTCCGAATGTACCACCCGTGACTATTAGAGATATTAGAGATGAATATTATTTTTTTGTGCAGGATTCATATAGTTATCTGGTGATTTTGGGGCAGCCCTATATTTCGAATCAAGGCTGGAAACAAAAGCCTTGGATGATGGTTCTTCATATGCTTGAGTTCAGAGTAAAGACAATACAAAGGCGGTACATTTTCTCACTATTTTTGTGAATCATCCCTACAATCGTGATAGGCTGTGGGATAATCCCATGCCACCTAATACACGAGAGTTTAATGGTTTTTAGACAACACTGCTATAAGTGGAGGCCATGGCAGTGCCTTTAGGAAGATAACTATCCCTCCAAGAAAGAGGAAAACTATGTTTGTGTTAGGATTGCAGGAATGTGCAACATGTAGTCTTAGCAGTTGATCAGAGAAAATCACAAAAAAATATTTGTCTAACACTTTGTTGATTTTTTGTACATTTGGAGCTTTTAAATAAAGAAGATGGTGGGAACAACCTCTTGGGAAATCCAAGAAATCACTGGATGGAAATATTTCATGGACCAGTTTACCAAGGGGGGGTGAAGAGTAAAGATCAATGGAGGAAGGTGAAGGGAAAATTTATAATGTGAAAAGAAAAGATATGAAATGGATTTGGAGTCATCCAAAGGGCATGTGAGGCTCATAATGTCATGACTTTGGAGCCTTATGATAATTCAACCAAATGGGACCCTTCTTGGAAGCATTAGTGGAAGAAAAATCAGGCACATGATTTTGTAAGATTTTTTAAAAATACTTCCACTCTGATCCAAAAAACTTTTCACATGAAAGTTGTAGCACGTGAGCTGAAGTTTTGGCTGGTATTTTTTATAATTTTTTGGAGCTACAAGTCGGGAGATATGGCTAAAATGGTGGATGCCAACTTTTTCCAACTGCAGTGGAGACCACCTCCCAATTTTATACACACCCATACTTTCTTCCCCACACTTAACACTTCCATAAAACATCATTCATTAGACTCCCAACCCTTTCCCCTCTCTTCTCCTCTCTCTCAAGCTAATAAACCATTAGAATTCCCCTCCTAAATCACCCTCAAATCATCCTTAATTGTAGTAGTAATATAAACTCTCACTACTCTCTCTCTATTATTGATAGATATGATCTTATTTTATAAAGATTCTCTATATTTTTATTACATGAGAGCTCTTGGACTCAAGCTATGGGGGGGAGAATGGAGACAACTCACCTATGATGGAGCTTGATTAAGTACAAATTGGTCAATAAAACATCTAGATGGAGCTTCCACATTGGTGGAACCGCCTTAATGTAGCTTTGGTGGTGTTAATTCCTATTATATCTTAACCTCCTCCCTAAACATCCTCAAGGCCTATATAAAGAGGCCTTCTCCTTTGTAATTTGCAAGAAGAGAGAGAGCCAAGAGGCCTTCTTCAGCCCTATTGAGCCTTCCCCATTCTCTCTCATGAGCTTATGCAATTCCTTCCCTTACTATAGCTTATGTATGCTCTACAATGTAATAAGCCCATGATATTGGTGTCCATATTGTGTATATTGGTTATGTCCCGAGGGTTCTCCATCTCTTAAGTTTATTGATTCATCTATTTTTTTGTAGTTCTGTCTCTCTCACTCTCTCTCTCTCCCTCTCTTAGTTTTCCTCTCTTCTCCCTCACAATCTCCTCTCCCTCTTGCATAGTGTCCTAGTCCGCTCTTCCATGACTAGGTGGTGCCCTTACCTCATTCACTTTGTGGCAGAAGGGAGTTTGGTATAGTATAGAGGCTGCCATAGCGAATTTCCTTCGTCAGCAGTTTTAAGAATATTTCAACCATGTGCAGGGATGAAAAGAAATATGTAGGATGGGCTAAAAAAGAGTTGAAGACGTATGGTTTGATGGCTGCAAATGAAGGTATTTCAGGGTTGTTTTCAAGGTTGTTTGATGTTGATACAGTGGTTGAAATTTTTGCAACAATTAATGTTAAAAACGGGGCAGAAAAGAGGTTATTTATGTTGACACTTTAGAGATGTATGAAGTCATTCAAGAGTTTGTTGAGCATGAATATTATGGGCTGAAAAACAAGGCTGAAGAAAGGGTGGATACAAAGTACAAAGTAGTTTTGCAAAGAAGGTTAAGCCTGTGGCTTTGCCCTTACCACCTAAAAGTGATGGGTTGGCTAAAACAAGCCTAGTTTGTTGGATCCACATGGAGTAGGACATAAATTGACAACTAAAACTTTACAAAAGCTGAAAATTGGTGATACAAGATTTCTTTTTCCTGCAAAAAGAACTTATTTCTTGCAAATGTTGCTTAGGCATGGGAAAGCCTTTGTGTTTCAGATAGATGAAATGGGATGTGTTAATCCAACCATAGTTGCACCTATGGTGATCTTTACAATACCTCATGTGCCATAAAATTTAAAGCCTATTCTAGTACCTCGGCATATTTGTCTAAGCTGCTGCTCTGGAGCCTTTGAATGAGAAGATTAGGATGCGAATTTTGGAGCCCCCTTCAGCTCCATATTCGAATCGGTGGTTTACCGTTCCAAAGAAGAATGGTTCTTTGAGGTTTATACAGGATTTACAACTAGTTAATAAGGTCACCATAAGGAATGTTAGATCAGGCCCGATAGTGGATGAATTTGCAAAAGAATTTACAATAAGGAAAACTCTATGAGAGATTTATATTCAGGATATGTCAGTTCTAGCTTGCATTAGAAAGTTGGGATATCACTACCATGAAGACACTGCTTGGATTGGTTAGGATGTGTACGTTTCCATAGGGAGCAACCAATTCAGTGGCGCATATGATGAATGCTATGCATAAAGATTTGAGGGAGTATATCCCTCAATTGACCTTACCCTTTCTTGATAATGTGCCGATGAAAGGGTGTGATATCCATGAGAAGAATGAAGAGCTGAATGAGCAGGCATGTAGAAGGTTTGTGGCTGATCATATTGTTGATTGTGACAGGATTTTGAGCCATCTTGAAGAAGTGCATTTGACTCTGTCAGGAGAAAAGACAATTTTCGAAGTTGAGAAAGTATTAATTGTTGGGCACATGTATGGAACATATGGAAGAAAGCCCTCACCAATAAAGATTAATGCCATAAGCAGGATATGGGAGACCTATTCGAATGTATCCAAGGTAAGAATATTTTTAGGTGCATGTGTCTTTTACTTGATATGGATTCCACATTTTTCTCATGACATGGCTGAAAGTTTATATCAGCTCTTGAGAAAAGGGCAAAAGTTTTGGTGGGGTAAACAGCATACAAAGGCAGTTGAAAAGTTAAAGAGCTTATTGATTTCAGCCACGACACTAAAGAGAGAAAATTATGAGAATGGACAACCTATTATACTCACTATGGATACAAGCCCAATTGGCATTGGTTGGGCAATGGGTCAGGATGATACTGATGGAAATAGGTATGTCACTCTATTTGGGGGAAAGGTCCTCAATGACAACAATGGCAGTATTCTGAAGTCAAAAGAGAGCTTTGGGATGTAGTGACAGCACTTAAGTGTGATAGGAAGTATTTTATGGGAGCTCATGTAGTGGTAGATATTGATTGTCTACCTCTATTGGGCATGATAGTAAATTTCTCAACTCTTGATATTGCCATGTTACGATGGATTACATATATAAAGTCACTTAACCCTAATTTTCAGCATATTGAAGGTAGAGAAAACCTCATGGCTAACATGCTATCACGAGCAAGGTTTGAATATGAAGAGGAGCTGATGTAAGATGAAGAGGATGATGTGATAAGTACTAAAAACGACTTTATGATAGTAGGGAATGAGTATGTAGCTGTTGTTACTACAGGTACAGATCTGAAAATAGTTGTCATAATAGCAAATACAGTAGGTACAACTATTGTAACAGGGATTTCAGCAGTAAGAAAAGAGCTTACAACCATGGAGAAGAGATGATCAGTAGAGAGAAAGCATCATCAGTGTTATGCTTCAATGGGAGCATAATTTTTGGAAGAGTTGTATGAGGATGATTGGCTGAAAATAGGCCAATATCTCAGCCTCATGACAAAGAAGACTGAGTGGTTTGAATTTGAATTCAAAATGATTAAAAGAAAAGCTTATGATTTTTTCTTGAAAGACAGATATTCATGGAAGCATGCAAAGGAAAAGAGATGAGCTCCAGTACGTGTATCGGGAGATAGAGCTTCTCAACAATAGGTGATGCACGAGTTTCATGAAAGCTTATGGGCTAGGCATAGAGGAGTTTGGGGCACATTTTCCAAGATCAAAGAGAATTATTGGTGGAAAAACATGTATAAATATGTGGAGCATTACGTGGAATCATGCAGTTTCTGTTAGATGTTTTCCACAGTAAACCATATGGATGGGTTGCAACCGACTTATCCATTGTCTATGCATTACAAATGGGTAGTTGATTTGGTTACTATGCATACATGTTTATGGAATATGAGATATCTTTGCTTGCATGAGAAGACTTGACAAATCAAGTGGAAGGTCGAGCTCTTAGTACAAAGACTACTCAAGCAGTTTGCAAGTTCTTATTGGAAGAAGTCTTTTATAGGTATGGTTGTGTTGGTAAAGTGGTTGCTGATAGAGGAGAATTGGATGCAAATGAGGCTCATGACTTCTTTCACAATTGGGTATCAAGCTAGCTTTAAGTTCACCTATAATCCTGAAGAAAATGGCAAAAGGGGTCATCAGCCTATCATTAAGGCATTAGCAAAGTCATGCAAGGATAGGATGAAAGAGTGGCCAAGAATGTTACCCTTTACTTTGTGGGCTAATAGGACCACTCATAGTGTAGTTACAGGGTATATGTGTGCTAAATTAATGTATGGACAACAGCCAATCATGCCTATTGAGGAGACTATTGCTACTTGGAGTGTGTTACCATGGGAAGAGGGTTTGAATAGAGAAGAGTTGCTTGTCCTACGCATTAGACAGTTAGAAAGTGTTGATAAACACGGATCTTGAACACAGTTTAGCTATGGAGGCTTGAACTCGTAAGCAAGAGGCATGAATACTGATGACTAAACACAGATTTTCACTCAAGTGAATTAGGTTCCAAGATAGATTAGCTTGGACTCATAAACACAATCTTGAGTGGATAGAGTTACAAACTCTAAGTACAAAGTACAATAGCATTTTATTGAAAAGTGAACCAAGTACATGTATTTATAGCTTTCCAGCTTCTCCACTCTCCTCACTATGCATATGGAATTCATGACATCTCTTCCTGGAGCATACATCATTTGTTATTTCTCAACACCCCCCCTCAAATGATGAGTCCCTACGCTTGCTGGCTTTTTCCCCTCCCCCCTCCCCCACACATGATAACATGGCCCAGGAGACTATCTCATAGGCAACCTAGTCAAGTTAAAGCTTGAAACTTTACATCTTTGGCAAGGGTCAAAGAAAATACACTAAGGGAAACATAGAGATCCACTATGGGAACAAATTCTTTAGAACAATCTCTCAGAGTTGTTGATGGTAACGGAAGCATCTTCTTCTTCTTCATTCATCAATTAGTTTTGGTGGTGGTCATTCTGCATCTACTGTGCTCTTTTCTTGTGAAAACATTCACTGGCTATATGGCTAGTCTTACCACAATAATGACATATCATCCAACTTTTGTTATCGGTGTTGAATCCTTGACCTCTTCCTTTGGGTCCAACAACTCCTTTGGTATAAGAGATTTTCCCTAGATGATGCAATACCATCTTTTGCATTCTTGTTCTTCTATTTGTTCTCTTCATCAAGAAGAGAGTGTTCAATATCTTTAAGTGAGAGACTGGGAACATTGCTTAGTGTTGAAACAAGGTTCTCATATGGTTCATGATTAACATTGGCAAGTAGCATTGCTATTGCCTCATCCTCATCAATGGTCTTTTTAAGAGTTGCTAGGCTCTTGAACTTATTGATGTATATGGTCATAGATGAGCTATCTTTTACATCCAACTTATAAAACTGCGTAAGTAATTTTACATTTGAGTTCTTTGCTTGTGTACCAAAGATTTTGTCAAGTTCTTCCCATGCATTCTTTGCATCCTTGATGCCAAAGATGTGGTGTAATACATCATCTGATAGACCCCAAGCAATAATACCTAGAGCTTTGTTGTTCATCTTCTTCCATGCCTTTGTTTTAGGCTGGTCTTCTGCAACATCTTCCTCTTTAGCATCTTCTATATCATCTTCTTCAAAGAGATCCCAGAGATCTTTCCTCATGAGATGATATATGGTTTTCTCCTTCCAGGCATGAAAGCCTTCACCATTAAACTTTGCTATCTGCTCCAGTTCAGTCATCTTAGAAGGAGTTCGTACCACGAGAACACTCGGGCAATGTCTATCCTTTTACACAAAAACGGAGACAAATGGATTTTATCAATAGGGCTTTAAATCATTACAAGTGTTGAGAATAGGCTTTTGAGTAGCCAAGGTAAAATCAATGAATGGCTTGTTCATGAGTGAGCTAAATACACAAGTGCCAAGAGACATTGATTGAGTATCAAGAGATACTATTGACGTTGAATCTCCTTGTTGGGCTAGATGTTGCTCAATGATCTCCTCCCCTTACTGATTTGGCGCTATTATGGACTGAGCTAGAACTCAAATCAAAATGGCAGCAACTTGAATTAGTTGAAGAAAGTGAGAGATTGAAGTGTAAGATGAGCTTGAACTTCACAAGCTATGGCTACCTTGTATTAGGGTTTCTATACCCGATTGTTGTTTTGCATGTAGCAGCACGTATAGCAATCAACTAACAAAATATTTGATGGAGAGAAGGCTTATATACCAAGCTTTAAAAGCCCTATGGTCCTGATTTGGATTGCAGCATACGCAGGTCGCCCAGTTGTATGACAGGCTGTCAGGCACAGTCTAGACAGATTCGATGAATTTCCATAATGTTGGAGGTATAGTCCACCAATGTCAACAATTGAGGTGCCACAGAGAAGCTCCATGAGCAGGGGAAGAAGCTCGCGAAAGAGATCTCAGTGAGATATTTCCTATATTGGGAGATTCAGGGGCTCCAAGGTGAGTGGGTGTAGGTTGGCTATGGTAGCCAAGAAGAGATGCATGAGAATGAAGTAGGAGATGAACTCATACACTTGTCCTGAGCTGGAGCTGAGCTGTGAGAAGTTGGGGGAGTAGGGAGAAGAGCTAAACTAAGCTCACCATGGCTCTGATACCATGTTGACAAATGTGGATCTTGAACATATTTTAGCTATGGAGGCTTGAACTCGTAAGCAAGAGACATGAATACTAATGACTAGACACAGACTTTCACTCAAGTGAATTAGGTTCCAAGATAGATCAGCTTGGACTCATAAACACAATCTTGAGTGGATAGAGTTATAGACTCTAAGTACAAAGTACAATAGCATTTTATTGAAAAGTGAACCAAGTACATGTCTTTATAGCTTTCCAGCTTCTCCACTCTCCTCACTGTGCATATGGGATTCAGGACATCTCTTCCTGGAGCATACATCATTTGTTATTTCTCAACAGAAGGCCTGAAGACATTGAGATAGCCATGAAAATCTGAAGACTACAAGGATCAAGAACAAGAAGAGGTTTGACAAGCCACACAGACTTCGACCACAAGCTATACAAGAAGGGGACTAGGTGTTGGTTCATGATAGCAGCTTGGAAAATCAACATAGTGCCAGTCACAAGATGGCAAAGCAGTGGTTTGGTCCATAAATGGAAAGGTTGTTTTTTACAATGCTATCAATGTATTAAATGAGATGGATGGAACATCTCTAAGGATTCCAGTGGGGCTGGAAAACATATTAAGCTCTTTAAACGTAGGGAGTCTTCAGCATATGAGTTGAAGGAGTTGGATACTGAGCATGAACATGAGAATATGGAAGAATAAGAGGTACAAGATGAAGACATTAACAAGGCAGAGAATACTTCTTCTGACACTGCACATCAGACTTTGGCACATGCCGGAGGATGTGCAGGTTAAGAGGGGGTGGATGTCATGCTACTATGCGGACATAGTGTGAAAAACTCTATAGTGCATCATCATTTGGCTTTCTTATTGATCTAGAGATTCAATGCCATATTAGTCATTAGTGTCAGTGCCTATAGTGCGGATGGTTCAAAAATACCAGATTTTTGTACAAGTTTAGCCTATTTTTTATATTTTGGATATTATTTCTTATAAATATCCAAACGTTGTAGAAAAATTCTAGAATAGGATGACATGTTTAAAAAAAAGCAAGTGGCTTTCAACCATTTTTGGGGGATTTTATGCAAAGAGAAGGATTGGCGAATTTGCGCGACGCACGATCGCAGTTTACAAGCAGCAAGTAGTACTCTGAACTTGGAGAAGAAGGAGTGATTTGGGAGAATTGTGACCATGTGTCTTGAAATTTTACCTCCCTTTTGGAACCAACGGAAGCATCAAATTGGTGGTCTCAGTAGTAGAGAAGAAGCTACTATTTGATGCACATTTTTGGTCTACAAGGGATTTATCTTCTTAGGATGCAGAAATAAATTGACAAGCTTCACCTCTATGAGTATTCTTATACATCTTCTATTTCTTCGAACCCCTTCTCTTTCATTAATTTCTCTTCTTGAATCTCCCTTCACCCTATTGTCTCTTATACTCATGGTAGACAATCCCCCCCAAACACTCCGACAACATCTTCCTTTGTAACTTTGGGAGGGGAGCCTCCTTGGGCCAAAATTAGAACTGAACTCTCTGGGCTTTGGTCCAATGACTTGGGTTGTCATTCAAGATTCCAACAAGTTGAACATTGCTTCTTCATCTTTCTTCCTTCTATCACGCATCTCCTTTAGAGAGTAGGTGTCCTTAGTGTGGTTTTTTCTCAGGTAATAAAAATAGAAGACTCCATGGATGGTTGACTTTTAGGTACATTTAGTGGCTAAATATCCCACTTGATGGTACTTTCCACCCTACATGTTTGATTGCATGACATCTCTTCCTGATCCTACAATGTTTGATAGTTAGCTAGTAATATTCACGTTTAGTGAGTCTAATTGTTTTGTAATCACATCCATCAACTCCTTCTTGATGTTGGCCAATTAAGTTAGACAAGTAGTCCTTCAAATTCTCTTCTCTTGGAGCACTTATAGTGGGATCTTAGGGATTCTCTGTAATCACTACATAGATTGGTTGGATTGATGCAGAGGAACCTTGAGAGCGGATATTTAGAGCCCGTTTTGAGGTGGAAAAAAGCCTGGGAGAACGTAAAAGACCAATTTTTCATGCAAAATGAAATGATTGTGAATTGATTAGCTGAAGTTTTCCTAGATGGAGTCGATGTGCCAGGAACCCAATGCAAGTCTCGATTTGTGAATCGAAGTCTATTTGACCCCCCATTTAATCCCCGCAAGGGTTCGTATTATGAAGCAGCTATGTGATCCAAGAGCCAAAAAGTGTGTGACAGAGGCCAGATTTATAGATTTCAGCATCATGAAGCCGGCGATCTTGAATGGGAGTTCGTTTGAGCATTTGTTTGACAAAAACCCATTCAACCGAAGTGTGAACACAAGAAGTAGAACTAGTATTTTTTAAAGTTAAGCCTTAAGCTTGGTTTAAGCTTAAGAGAATTGAAAATACACATTTCATGAAACATCGGGGGAGGGGATGCCATTTTTTTCAACACTCCCAAATTTTCCATTTTTTAATGATTTTTCTCTTGTTGATCCTCAAGGCATCAAGATCTGCAATTTCCTTGCCATCTATTGCGAAAAATAGAGTAGAAATATTGCATTCTATCAAGAGATCTGATTTTAATATTTCTCTCTCCCCTCTCCTCTTATTGTGTGTTCTCATGGATTAATGTATGAGAGAAGAGGGTGGGCTAAGATGAAAGATTTTGATCCTATGAGCATAAAGAAGCATAGATTGGGGTTGGATGGATTGTCAGTGGCTGTTGGGAAGCATCAACAGTTTATAGGAGAAGCAAAGAGCACTCTGAACTAGGAGAAGAAGAAGGAGTGATTTGAGAGAATTCTGACTAGGTGTCCCAGTATTTTACCTCCCTTTCAAAGCCAACGAAAGCATCAGGTTGGCAATCTGAGCAGCAAAGAAGAAGCTACTGTTTGATGTATATTTTTGGTCTACAAGGGATTTATCTTCTCAAGATGCAAAAATAAATTGATAGGCTTCACCTCTACGATTATTCTTCTATTTCTTCAAACCCCATCAATTGCTCTCCCTGAATCTCCCTTCACCCTCCTGTCTCTTACCCTCGTGGTAGACTTTCAACCCCAAATGCTCCGACAGTGGTAAACCCAACGTGAAAGTCAGTAGAAGCAGGTGTGCAAAGATGGGGGATTCTGCAAGTTCAAGTGGTGATGATGCTTTACAATAGATGATTGCTTTGTTGCAGCAACAACAACAACAGCAATTGTTGTTACAACAACGAATGAAAACTCGATAGAAAGCAGAAAGAATTGATCCCTTAGCTGTAAATGCATTGCAGTGGAACAAGAATTAAAGCAGTTTAAGGGCCAAAATGTTTCGGCCTTCATCCGATTGTATGAAGAAAAGATGTTGTTTCATAGGGTATCGTAGTATGCATGGAGTCAGTATTTCTCCCATTTGGCCATGCATACATTGCATGATCGAATTGATGAGTTACTAGAGATGCATGGATTTGAAAGTCGGTATGCGCAGTTGGATGTCGATGAGCAGCAATCATTGGAGAGTCAAAAAATTGATTGAAGGATACAGATCTTGTCTTGCAGGAGAAGCTAATTGATCGTTTAGAAGATGCTCTTCTGAAACGGAGCTAAAATCAGATTGGGCTAATGTAACTGAGGGAGTGCATATGTTTCTAAAGAGAGAGCGAATGAAATTAAGATGGGATACAGGCACCACACATGTTAGTGGCTCAGAAAAGGGGACTGAAATTACAGCCAAGGCACCTATGGCTATGGCAGAACAACTAGTTATACCTATTGGTCTAGCTCTTAAAGGTGATGTTGTGGATGAATTAATCAAAGGCATGCGGGATTTGAGGCTAAATTTGACAGAAACATATACAAATGTCAAAAATTTGGATGTTAAGGAAGAAGAGAAGGATCAGCGAGCAACAGCCCAAAGACCGTACAAAGAAGGATACATAAATCATGAAAAGTGAGAATGTACAGTCTACTGTGAAGTGCAAGTGAAAAGGTTAGTCTTTTGGAAAGATGAAAAAATACATGCAATAGAAACTGGTCTTCCAATAGAGCCAAATTTTGAAAATGGTGGCATGCAGAAGAGGTTGGAAGAGATGGTAGCAAGGACAATATTTGTTGCCATAGATGTAGCCACATATGGGTTGAGAATTGAAAGGACCAAAGAAGCTTATAAAGGAGGCATGGCTGAAGAAAAATCTTACATTTGGATGCAAGCAGTATTAGATTGCATGGAAAATGGCAAAATAGCAAAGTCTGAATTGGTTGACGCAAGTTAGAGTATACAAGGGAGAACAGGATGGAGTGCACCAGTAGATTCATTTTCAATCTATGCTTATTTGGCTGAGGTTCATAATCAAGAAGCTCTTGTGAATGAAAAGAGAAGAAGAGATGAGGACACTACTGGTCCTTCCTCTTCAGGCCCATCTAAACACACAACACGAAGTAAAATGGAGCAGCAAAAATAGACTAAAAAAGCCAAACCTGAGCATGTTATGGAGGATGCATCTCAAGAGAAGAAATAAGAAGGGAAGAAAAGGGGCAAAGCAACCCAATTACAGGTCACAATCAGATCTTGAGATTTCCCACAAACCTTAAAAAGATCTTGGAAGATCACATACTTGGCAGTAGAGTGGAATTCACACTTGGAAAAGTTCTTGGAATCGCGAAACGTGAATTTCATGATGCAATCAGTGATATGCTGAAATGAAAAGGCTAGTTTGATGGTGAAGTTTTGCAAGCATTGATGCAAGTTGACAAAGACATAGAGAAACAACTTCAAAGGGAATATGATGATACATGTAATGGTGATTTGGAGCAGGCTGATGTTGAAAATGGGTTAAATGGGAGTGTAGACAGCAAGCTTGGCTGAAATTGGTCTTATGGGCAACAATAAGCATAGAGAGAAGGCTATGTATAATGGGGATATCCATCAACAAGTACATGAAGAAGAAGATGCTCATTTTATTCCAAGCAGTCATTATTCACGAATGCATTGGGCTCATGCTACAACAGAGACAATTGTTAAAGTGGGAGAAAGAGAGACGCCTTGCATAGCTCTCTTAGATCACAGTTTTGAAATCAATGTTATGGCACGCAGCTTTGTATGAGAATGGAGGTTGGGTGATTGGTGTAGATTCGGGATGGCGCATGCGAGCAACAAACAATTCATCAGGGGATCTTTATGTGGCTTGTCCGAATGTACCACCCGTGACTATTAGAGATATTAGAGATGAATATTATTTTTTTGTGCAGGATTCATATAGTTATCTGGTGATTTTGGGGCAGCCCTATATTTCGAATCAAGGCTGGAAACAAAAGCCTTGGATGATGGTTCTTCATATGCTTGAGTTCAGAGTAAAGACAATACAAAGGCGGTACATTTTCTCACTATTTTTGTGAATCATCCCCACAATCGTGATAGGCTGTGGGATAATCCCATGCCACCTAATACACGAGAGTTTAATGGTTTTCAGACAACACTGCTATAAGTGGAGGCCATGGCAGTGCCTTTAGGAAGATAACTATGCCTCCAAGAAAGAGGAAAACTATGTTTGTGTTAGGATTGCAGGAATGTGCAACATGTAGTCTTAGCAGTTGATCAGAGAAAATCACAAAAAAATATTCGTCTAACACTTTGTTGATTTTTTGTACATTTGGAGCTTTTAAATAAAGAAGATGGTGGGAACAACCTCTTGGGAAATCCAAGAAATCACTGGATGGAAATATTTCATGGACCAGTTTACCAAGGGGGGGTGAAGAGTAAAGATCAATGGAGGAAGGTGAAGGGAAAATTTATAATGTGAAAAGAAAAGATATGAAATGGATTTGGAGCCATCCAAAGGGCATGTGAGGCTCATAATGTCATGACTTTGGAGCCTTATGATAATTCAACCAAATGGGACCCTTCTTGGAAGCATTAGTGGAAGAAAAATCAGGCACATGATTTTGTAAGATTTTTTAAAAATACTTCCACTCTGATCCAAAAAACTTTTCACATGAAAGTTGTAGCACGTGAGCTGAAGTTTTGGCTGGTATTTTTTATAATTTTTTGGAGCTACAAGTCGGGAGATATGGCTAAAATGGTGGATGCCAACTTTTTCCAACTGCAGTGGAGACCACCTCCCAATTTTATACACACCCATACTTTCTTCCCCACACTTAACACTTCCATAAAACATCATTCATTAGACTCCCAACCCTTTCCCCTCTCTTCTCCTCTCTCTCAAGCTAATAAACCATTAGAATTCCCCTCCTAAATCACTCTCAAATCATCCTTAATTGTAGTAGTAATATAAACTCTCACTACTCTCTCTCTATTATTGCTAGATATGATCTTATTTTATAAAGATTCTCTATATTTTTTTTACATGAGAACTCTTGGACTCAAGCTATGGGGGGGAGAATGGAGACAACTCACCTATGATGGAGCTTGATTAAGTACAAATTGGTCAATAAAACATCTAGATGGCTCTTAGTTTTCCTCTCTTCTCCCTCACAATCTCCTCTCCCTCTTGCATAGTGCCCTAGTCCGCTCTTCCATGACTAGGTGGTGCCCTTACCTCATTCACTTTGTGGCAGAAGGGAGTTTGGCATAGTATAGAGGCTGCCATAGCGAATTTCCTTCGTCAGTAGTTTTAGGAATATTTCAGCCATGTGCAGGGATGAAAAGAAATATGTAGGATGGGCTAAAAAAGAGTTGAAGACGTATGGTTTGATGGCTGCAAATGAAGGTATTTCAGGGTTGTTTTCAAGGTTGTTTGATGTTGATACAGTGGTTGAAATTTTTGCAACAATTAATGTTAAAAACGGGGCAGAAAAGAGGTTATTTATGTTGACACTTTAGAGATGTATGAAGTCATTCAAGAGTTTGTTGAGCATGAATATTATGGGCTGAAAAACAAGGCTGAAGAAAGGGTGGATACAAAGTACAAAGTAGTTTTGCAAAGAAGGTTAAGCCTGTGGCTTTGCCCTTACCACCTAAAAGTGATGGGTTGGCTAAAACAAGCCTAGTTTGTTGGATCCACATGGAGTAGGACATAAATTTACAACTAAAACTTTACAAAAGCTGAAAATTGGTGATACAAGATTTCTTTTTCCTGCAAAAAGAACTTATTTCTTGCAAATGTTGCTCAGGCATGGGAAAGCCTTTGTGTTTCAGATAGATGAAATGGGATGTGTTAATCCAACCATAGTTGCACCTATGGTGATCTTTACAATACCTCATGTGCCATGAAATTTAAAGCCTATTCTAGTACCTCGGCATATTTGTCTAAGCTGCTGCTCTGGAGCCTTTGAATGAGAAGATTAGGATGCGAATTTTGGAGCCCCCTTCAGCTCCATATTCGAATCGGTGGTTTACCGTTCCAAAGAAGAATGGTTCTTTGAGGTTTATACAGGATTTACAACTAGTTAATAAGGTCACCATAAGGAATGTTAGATCAAGCCCGATAGTGGATGAATTTGCAAAAGCATTTACAATAAGGAAAACTCTATGAGAGATTTATATTCAGGATATGTCAGTTCTAGCTTGCATTAGAAAGTTGGGATATCACTACCATGAAGACACTGCTTGGATTGATTAGGATGTGTACGTTTCCATAGGGAGCAACCAATTCAGTGGCGCATATGATGAATGCTATGCATAAAGATTTGAGGGAGTATATCCCTCAATTGACCTTACCCTTTCTTGATAATGTGCTGATGAAAGGGTGTGATATCCATGAGAAGAATGAAGAGCTGAATGAGCAAGCATGTAGAAGGTTTGTGGCTGATCATATTGTTGATTGTGACAGGATTTTGAGCCATCTTGAAGAAGTGCATTTGACTCTGTCAGGAGAAAAGACAATTTTCGAAGTTGAGAAAGTATTAATTGTTGGGCACATGTATGGAACATATGGAAGAAAGCCCTCACCAATAAAGATTAATGCCATAAGCAGGATATGGGAGACCTATTCGAATGTATCCAAGGTAAGAATATTTTTAGGTGCATGTGTCTTTTACTTGATATGGATTCCACATTTTTCTCATGACATGGCTGAAAGTTTATATCAGCTCTTGAGAAAAGGGCAAAAGTTTTGTTGGGGTAAACAGCATACAAAGGCAGTTGAAAAGTTAAAGAGCTTATTGATTTCAGCCACGACACTAAAGAGAGAAAATTATGATAATGGACAACCTATTATACTCACTATGGATACAAGCCCAATTGGCATTGGTTGGGCAATGGGTCAGGATGATACTGATGGAAATAGGTATGTCATTCTATTTGGGGGAAAGGTCCTCAATGACAACAATGGCAGTATTCTCAAGTCAAAAGAGAGCTTTGGGATGTAGTGACAGCACTTAAGTGTGATAGGAAGTATTTTATGGGAGCTCATGTAGTGGTAGATATTGATTGTCTACCTCTATTGGGCATGATAGTAAATTTCTCAACTCTTGATATTGCCATGTTACGATGGATTACATATATAAAGTCACTTAACCCTAATTTTCAGCATATTGAAGGTAGAGAAAACCTCATGGCTAACATGCTATCACGAGCAAGGTTTGAATATGAAGAGGAGCTGATGTAAGATGAAGAGGATGATGTGATAAGTACTAAAAACGACTTTATGATAGTAGGGAATGAGTATGTAGCTGTTGTTACTACAGGTACAGATCTGAAAATAGTTGTCATAATAGCAAATACAGTAGGTACAACTATTGTAACAGGGATTTCAGCAGTAAGAAAAGAGCTTACAACCATGGAGAAGAGATGATCAGTAGAGAGAAAGCATCATCAGTGTTATGCTTCAATGGGAGCATAATTTTTGGAAGAGTTGTATGAGGATGATTGGCTGAAAATAGGCCAATATCTCAGCCTCATGACAAAGAAGACTGAGTGGTTTGAATTTGAATTCAAAATGATTAAAAGAAAAGCCATGGAAGCATGCAAAGGAAAAGAGATGAGCTCCAGTACGTGTATTGGGAGATAGAGCTTCTCAACAATAGGTGATGCACGAGTTTCATGAAAGCTTATGGGCTAGGCATAGAGGAGTTTGGGGCACATTTTCCAAGATCAAAGAGAATTATTGGTGGAAAAACATGTATAAATATGTGGAGCATTATGTGGAATCATGCAGTTTCTGTTAGATGTTTTCCATAGTAAACCATATGGATGGGTTGCAACCGACTTATCCATTGTCTATGCATTACAAATGGGTAGTTGATTTGGTTACTATGCCTACATGTTTATGGAATATGAGATATCTTTGCTTGCATGAGAAGACTTGACAAATCAAGTGGAAGGTCGAGCTCTTAGTACAAAGACTACTCAAGCAGTTTGCAAGTTCTTATTGGAAGAAGTCTTTTATAGGTATGGTTGTGTTGGTAAAGTGGTTGCTGATAGAGGAGAATTGGATGCAAATGAGGCTCATGACTTCTTTCACAATTGGGTATCAAGCTAGCTTTAAGTTCAACCTATAATCCTGAAGAAAATGGCAAAAGGGGTCATCAGCCTATCATTAAGGCATTAGCAAAGTCATGCAAGGATAGGATGAAAGAGTGGCCAAGAATGTTACCCTTTACTTTGTGGGCTAATAGGACCACTCATAGTGTAGTTACAGGGTATATGTGTGCTAAATTAATGTATGGACAACAGCCAATCATGCCTATTGAGGAGACTATTGCTACTTGGAGTGTGTTACCATGGGAAGAGGGTTTGAATAGAGAAGAGTTGCTTGTCCTACGCATTAGACAGTTAGAAAGTGTTGATAAACACGGATCTTGAACACAGTTTAGCTATGGAGGCTTGAACTCGTAAGCAAGAGGCATGAATACTGATGACTAAACACAGATTTTCACTCAAGTGAATTAGGTTCCAAGATAGATTAGCTTGGACTCATAAACACAATCTTGAGTGGATAGAGTTACAAACTCTAAGTACAAAGTACAATAGCATTTTATTGAAAAGTGAACCAAGTACATGTATTTATAGCTTTCCAGCTTCTCCACTCTCCTCACTATGCATATGGAATTCATGACATCTCTTCCTGGAGCATACATCATTTGTTATTTCTCAACACCCCCCCTCAAATGATGAGTCCCTACGCTTGCTGGCTTTTGCCCCTCCCCCCTCCCCCACACATGATAACATGGCCCAGGAGACTATCTCATAGGCAACCTAGTCAAGTTAAAGCTTGAAACTTTACATCTTTGGCAAGGGTCAAAGAAAATACACTAAGGGAAACATAGAGATCCACTATGGGAACAAATTCCTTAGAACAATCTCTCAGAGTTGTTGATGGTAACGGAAGCATCTTCTTCTTCTTCATTCATCAATTAGTTTTGGTGGTGGTCATTCTGCATCTACTGTGCTCTTTTCTTGTGAAAACATTCACTGGCTATATGGCTAGTCTTACCACAATAATGACATATCATCCAACTTTTGTTATCGGTGTTGAATCCTTGACCTCTTCCTTTGGGTCCAACAACTCCTTTGGTATAAGAGATTTTCCCTAGATGATGGAATACCATCTTTTGCATTCTTGTTCTTCTATTTGTTCTCTTCATCAAGAAGAGAGTGTTCAATATCTTTAAGTGAGAGACTGGGAACATTGCTTAGTGTTGAAACAAGGTTCTCATATGGTTCATGATTAACATTGGCAAGTAGCATTGCTATTGCCTCATCCTCATCAATGGTCTTTTTAAGAGTTGCTAGGCTCTTGAACTTATTGATGTATATGGTCATAGATGAGCTATCTTTTACATCCAACTTATAAAACTGCGTAAGTAATTTTACATTTGAGTTCTTTGCTTGTGTACCAAAGATTTTGTCAAGTTCTTCCCATGCCTTCTTTGCATCCTTGATGCCAAAGATGTGGTGTAATACATCATCTGATAGACCCCAAGCAATAATACCTAGAGCTTTGTTGTTCATCTTCTTCCATGCCTTTGTTTTAGGCTGGTCTTCTGCAACATCTTCCTCTTTAGCATCTTCTGTATCATCTTCTTCAAAGAGATCCCAGAGATCTTTCCTCATGAGATGATATATGGTTTTCTCCTTCCAGGCATGAAAGCCTTCACCATTAAACTTTGCTATCTGCTCCAGTTCAGTCATCTTAGAAGGAGTTCGTACCACGAGAACACTCGGGCAATGTCTATCCTTTTACACAAAAACGGAGACAAATGGATTTTATCAATAGGGCTTTAAATCATTACAAGTGTTGAGAATAGGCTTTTGAGTAGCCAAGGTAAAATCAATGAATGGCTTGTTCATGAGTGAGCTAAATACACAAGTGCTAAGAGACATTGATTGAGTATCAAGAGATACTATTGACGTTGAATCTCCTTGTTGGGCTAGATGTTGCTCAATGATCTCCTCCCCTTACTGATTTGGCGCTATTATGGACTGAGCTAGAACTCAAATCAAAATGGTAGCAACTTGAATTAGTTGAAGAAAGTGAGAGATTGAAGTGTAAGATGAGCTTGAACTTCACAAGCTATGGCTACCTTGTATTAGGGTTTCTATACCCGATTGTTGTTTTGCATGTAGCAGCACGTATAGCAATCAACTAACAAAATATTTGATGGAGAGAAGGCTTATATACCAAGCTTTAAAAGCCCTATGGTCCTGATTTGGATTGCAGCATACGCAGGTCGCCCAGTTGTATGACAGGCTGTCAGGCACAGTCTAGACAGATTCGATGAATTTCCATAATGTTGGAGGTATAGTGCACCAACGTCAACAATTGAGGAACCACAGAGAAGCTCCATGAGCAGGGGAAGAAGCTTGCAAAAGAGATCTCAGTGAGATATTTCCTATATTGGGAGATTCAGGGGCTCCAAGGTGAGTGGGTGTAGGTTGGCTATGGTAGCCAAGAAGAGATGTGTGAGAATGAAGTAGGAGATGAACTCATACACTTGTCCTGAGCTGGAGCTGAGCTGTGAGAAGTTGGGGGAGTAGGGAGAAGAGCTAAACTAAGCTCACCATGGCTCTGATACCATGTTGACAAATGTGGATCTTGAACTCGTAAGCAAGAGACATGAATACTAATGACTAGACACAGACTTTCACTCAAGTGAATTAGGTTCCAAGATAGATCAGCTTGGACTCATAAACACAATCTTGAGTGGATAGAGTTATAGACTCTAAGTACAAAGTACAATAGCATTTTATTGAAAAGTGAACCAAGTACATGTCTTTATAGCTTTCCAGCTTCTCCACTCTCCTCACTGTGCATATGGGATTCAGGACATCTCTTCCTGGAGCATACATCATTTGTTATTTCTCAACAGAAGGCCTGAAGACATTGAGATAGCCATGAAAAATCTGAAGACTACAAGGATCAAGAACAAGAAGAGGTTTGACAAGCCACACAGACTTCGACCACAAGCTATACAAGAAGGGGACTAGGTGTTGGTTCATGATAGCAGCTTGGAAAATCAACATAGTGCCAGTCACAAGATGGCAAAGCAGTGGTTTGGTCCATAAATGGAAAGGTTGTTTTTTACAATGCTATCTATGTATTAAATGAGATGGATGGAACATCTCTAAGGATTCCAGTGGGGCTAGAAAACATATTAAGCTCTTTAAACGTAGGGAGTCTTCAGCATATGAGTTGAAGGAGTTGGATACTGAGCATGAACATGAGAATATGGAAGAATAAGAGGTACAAGATGAAGACATTAACAAGGCAGAGAATACTTCTTCTGACACTGCACATCAGACTTTGGCACATGCCGAAGGATGTGCAGGTTAAGAGGGGGTGGATGTCATGCTACTATGCGGACATAGTGTGAAAAGCTCTATAGTGCATCATCATTTGGCTTTCTTATTGATCTAGAGAGTCAATGCCATATTAGTCATTAGTGTCAGTGCCTATAGTGCGGATGGTTCAAAAATACCAGATTTTTGTACAAGTTTAGCCTATTTTTTATATTTTGGATATTATTTCTTATAAATATCCAAACGTTGTAGAAAAATTCTAGAATAGGATGACATGTTTAAAAAAAAGCAAGTGGCTTTCAACCATTTTTGGGGGATTTTATGCAAAGAGAAGGATTGGCGAATTTGCGCGACACACGATCGCAGTTTACAAACAGCAAGTAGTACTCTGAACTTGGAGAAGAAGGAGTGATTTGGGAGAATTGTGACCATGTGTCTTGAAATTTTACCTCCCTTTTGGAACCAACGGAAGCATCAAATTGGTGGTCTCAGTAGTAGAGAAGAAGCTACTATTTGATGCACATTTTTGGTCTACAAGGGATTTATCTTCTTAGGATGCAGAAATAAATTGACAAGCTTCACCTCTATGAGTATTCTTATACATCTTCTATTTCTTCGAACCCCTTCTCTTTCATTAATTTCTCTTCTTGAATCTCCCTTCACCCTATTGTCTCTTATACTCATGGTAGACAATCCCCCCCAAACACTCCGACAATATCTTCCTTTGTAACTTTGGGAGGGGAGCCTCCTTGGGCCAAAATTAGAACTGAACTCTCTGGGCTTTGGTCCAATGACTTGGGTTGTCATTCAAGATTCCAACAAGTTGAACATTGCTTCTTCATCTTTCTTCCTTCTGTCACGCATCTCCTTTAGAGAGTAGGTTTCCTTAGTGTGGTTTTTTCTCAGGTAATAAAAATATAAGACTCCATGGATGGTTGACTTTTAGGTACATTTAGTGGCTAAATATCCCACTTGATGGTACTTTCCACCCTACATGTTTGATTGCATGACATCTCTTCCTGATCCTACAATGTTTGATAGTTAGCTAGTAATATTCACGTTTAGTGAGTCTAATTGTTCTGTAATCACATCCATCAACTCCTTCTTGATGTTGGCCAATTAAGTTAGACAAGTAGTCCTTCAAATTCTCTTCTCTTGGAGCTCTTGTAGTGGGATCTTAGGGATTCTCTGTAATCACTACATAGATTGGTTGGATTGATGCAGAGGAACCTTGAGAGCGGATATTTAGAGCCCGTTTTGAAGTGGAAAAAAGCCTGGGAGAACGTAAAAGACCAATTTTTCATGCAAAATGAAATGATTGTGAATTGATTAGCTGAAGTTTTCCTAGATGGAGTCGATGTGCCAGGAACCCAATGCAAGTCTCGATTTGTCAATCGAAGTCTATTTGACCCCCCATTTAATCCCCCGCAAGGGTTCGTATTATGAAGTAGCTATGTGATCCAAGAGCCAAAAAGTGTGTGACAGAGGCCAGATTTATAGATTTCAGCATCATGAAGCCGGCGATCTTGAATGGGAGTTCGTTTGAGCATTTGTTTGACAAAAACCCATTCAACCGAAGTGTGAACACAAGAAGTAGAACTAGTATTTTTTAAAGTTAAGCCTTAAGCTTGGTTTAAGCTTAAGAGAATTGAAAATACACATTTCATGAAACATCGGGGGAGGGGATGCCATTTTTTTTCAACACTCCCAAATTTTCCATTTTTTAATGATTTTTCTCTTGTTGATCCTCAAGGCATCAAGATCTGCAATTTCCTTGCCATCTATTGCGAAAAATAGAGTAGAAATATTCCATTCTATCAAGAGATCTGATTTTAGTATTTCTCTCTCCCCTCTCCTCTTATTGTGTGTTCTCATGGATTAATGTATGAGAGAAGAGGGTGGGCTAAGATGAAAGATTTTGTCGATCCTATGATGATGCAGGAGCATAAAGAAGCATAGATTGGGGTTGGATGGATTGTCAGTGGCTGTCATGAAGCATCAACAGTCCTCCAATTGCGAAATATGTACTTCATAATAATGCGAAGTTTTATGAGCAAGAGGTAGATTTCATTGTTTTATGATAAATTTTGATTGAAAATGGTTAAACATGATTGTATTTGGTTGCCAATGCTCTGATTTATTAGCAATCTTTAAAAAGTCAAGAAAAACTCAGTCATCTAATAATTTAATGCTAAACATGCAAAACCCGCAACATTGTGATTTAAAGGAAAATGTGCGGTTTCTGGGGTTTTGTTGTTTGTATAGTGTTCGTAGTATGGGTTGAAATATGATAAGAAAATAATTCTCAATAAGATAATTCATTCCAAATTAGTAAATCCAAAAATATCCATATTTATCAATAAATAAATAGTTTTAAAAATAAAAAATAGATTTTTTCGTATTTGAAAAATAAAGAAAAATAAGATTTGTATTTGTGAATGTATGGTAGAGTTGAAGCATAAGGTAGCCCTATCTCTATATTAGAGTGAGAAAGAGTCTAGTAGCAGGAGAAAGCTTGGTACTAGCCCTAAGCAATGAAGCACTCTTGGTTTAGAAGAAAAGCATGGAAAGCACTGTCTTCACACTTTCACATGTTGATTGCTAATGAATAAAATTGTTTGAGCATGATGGTCATACACAATTGCATTGCACGCACCATATGGTATCATATCCTGGATACATGGCAATTGTTTTCATGGATGACCTACATATGGAGAGTGTGAGGTACCCTAAGCCGTAGGGCTAGATATTTGGTTCCTTGAGGTTTGTTCAATGAGGATTATCTATTATCTCCTAGATTGATCAATTAAAAGAGTGGAGCTTGTTTTGAATGTATTTTATGTTCATGACGCATCTTGGGGCCAATCCCCAAGAGGTGTAGAAGAGCCGTAGTGGAGTCGTGGTAATCAGTCGAGGGGCTCTCCATTTGTGTGTGCTTACGTGATGTATAACACCAATATGTATAGGGACTCCCTCTGAGGAGTGTGGGGAAAGAATTATTCGTTGGACTACGAACCATACAAACATAAAGTTTTTAGACGTGCTTGGTTCCGAGACCGTTTGAGGTGGTTTGAGATGTGTATTAGAGACCCGGCTAGTGTCATAGAGCCAATGTCATGCCCATTTTAGGTCCCAAAAGGTGATGCATTTACCAAGAGTCACTAATAAGTAGTGGTTTTCCAATGTCGATCAATAGGGACCATTTTATTAGTGTATGCCAAAAGCAGTGAGATAGATTCAAAAGACTGTCAAGCCGAGCTTCAAAAGCAAGAAAGAGCTAAACGGGCTAGACAACAGGTCGAAATTATTAGAAGATATTCTCCGCAAATGAGTGTTCCAATATCCCCACAAGGGCGGGATCTTAGTAAACCTAGTTCAATGCATAGTCCATTAGGAGGAGAGAGTTCTAGTACTTTTCCTCTTTCTTTCAATCAGTCCACTTCGAGTGGAGTAATAGTTTCCATCATCCAAACTCCTTTAGCGAATCTGGTTATCACCATGGTGCAACCCATTGCAATCCCAACAGGAACGCCGGACTTACTAGCCTTAGGATTCCCTCTATCCATTTTTGTTGGGGGTAAAGGCACATCTACCTAGCTGCCCATGTATTACTACACTGACAATACCCACACCTACACACTACAGGCGATAGGCACCCATTACTGTCACTTCATTCTTTATTCTTTCAGTGATATTTGAATAAAGGAAAGGTCGGTCACACATTGTGACTATTGGAGTTTCCACATTATGTGTGTCTCTCTCTCTTGCTCTTTCTCCTTCCACCATAGCTCTTACTCTCGTTCATGCTTCCACTTCATGGCTCACCTCCCTTCAACTAGTATCAGAGCCTTCTTCTTTGCAAGCTTGAGCTTGGACTGGTGTACTCTCAACTTCCATTCGAATACCTATAGAAGTCATATCTTTGTTGGTAGCCATAGCCACTCTGTTCGAGCTTCCTATATCGATTGCATTCTTCTTGGGCACTCTCTGAGCCTTCTCAAGTAAGTTAGAGTAGCCCCTATAGCCCTCACCTTGCTGGTGTAGCATCATGTTGTGTAGAACATCTCCTTTTTTAGCAACAGCTCACGTTTTTCATCTCCTATAGCATATCTTCTTCATTGGGCAGCTATATAAGCACTTATACACTTGGTTTTGATACTTGGCATTGATTCTTCCATTCTTGGCATTCCATTTGTGAAATAAGCTTCAGATTTGGACTTTTATAATAGTCCACAGACTATCATAAAATAGGGCAGCACTTATCTTTGATATCTACACTCATTGCCATTGGTTGGATGATGCCCGATTATGCCCATTTGATGCTTATATATTTGGGGATGCTATGTCATTGCTTAGAGTTGATTTTGGACTGATTTAACCACTTCATTTACTCTATTTTGATTGAGGTTTTCTAGTTGGAAATACAAGGCAACCCTCTATTTGATGCTTTTATGGTCAGCTTTGTTGGGCTTATGATGCTCGGTTATGTTGAAGTGATAGCTACATGTATGGGAATGCTATGTCCCTGTTATGGGTTGGATTTGGAGCTGATTTTGGCACTGAAATAGATCAGTTTGACAATATATTTATTGTTATATATAGCAAGGCTAAACTTCTTTTAACAGGGATTTTATGTGCCTATTGCTTCTGGCTATGATTCGGTTGTTCTATATACACTCTGATGTGTACTATTGATGCTAGTACATTGGTATATCATATGCCCATGATTTGAGGTGTCTTTGAGCTTCATTTGAGGAATGATTTACTTAGTTTTGATGGTGAATTTATTACTGTAATAACCAGGGCTGAAGTCTATTTGGTCAGTGTATGCTCTATCTATTGGTCACGGGTGCTTCTCGAGTGACTCATATGACTACATGGATGTATACGGAGATTGACATGTGTCTTGTATTCCTCCAAAATGCCTTTTGATCTTCAATCGAGCTCCATCTTGGTTGGCATTTGATTAACATTCGTCTACAATGGCATGTTTTATGATAGTCATTATGCCTATGGTCTATGCTTGACCCTTCGTTACATGCTTTGATACACATGTCAAAAATGCATGCTCCTTACATTGTCTATGTTTGATTGCCACTTGGAGCTTCAGTTAGGTGTTCATTTGCATACTTTGGAGCTCTTTGGATGCTCATTTTGGTTGACATTGACTGTTACATGATGTACTGGATGTTATAGGTGATACTTGACCGATCCCTTGCTCTGGATGCTCAGTTCATATATGGTCTTGGCTCCATGGTGCCTTATCAATTCACATGCTATCTTTTGATGGAACCTAAAATGGGCTTGCATTGGCTATGGCACTAGTTGGACCTCATGCACACAACAAACAATCCCACCACACGACCTCGCAGGCCAAGAGTTCTGTAATACACCAATGTACACTAGATAGACTTAATTATGCATTTGTAACTTATATGTAGCCAACGTTTACGTTCCCTTCTCCTCAGAGGGAGATCCCATAACATATATGCATAGTGCCTCCTAACTCAAACATAAGGACGCTCCCCTCGGTTGATTACCACGGCTCCACTGCGACTCTCCTAGACCTCGAGGATTGGCCCCAAGATGCGTCGCTTCAACAAAAAGTACACACAATAGAAATTCCACTCTTTCATTTTGAACGTATTCTAGGAGATACCATGTGTCCTTACCAAATAATTCCCTTAGAAAACGAATGACTAACCTACAGCTTAAGTTCCTTTCCACTCCACGTATAAGTCATATCCTAGAAGACAATTGCTATGCAATCCAGAATCGATACCATGGCATGCATCATGCATAGTGCATATGATCCTAGTGCAAAACCAATATTCATCAAATCAGCACTTTGTGATGTGGAAAAACATCCCTTTCATGATTTTCACTAAATGTATGCTTCGATATATGGAGACTAGCACCGATTTCTCGTGCTACTAGCCTCTCAAACTGAATTATCGCAATTCTAAATGGAATGCACAGTCAAATATTTCAAAGATTCAAACCCTCTCAATCCTCTTAATCTCTTAACATCACCCTTTTCCTCTAATGTTTAGGTTATTCTACGTTGCATAGGTGTGGGGTTCTATTTCATATGTATTTTTCACATAAAATAAAAAAACCATGAACTATGACACATAAACAAAGCTGAACTAAAGCCAAAATTCATGCCTCAGCTTTATTATACAGCCACAACCATGAATCATAATTTCCTAGATTTTATAACACAAAAATCCTATTTTTCTCCATTTTTGCTATTTTTCTCTATTTATTTATGCATAAAAATAGGTTATTTTCTGATTTGTGACTATGGATTGATTATGACAGCTGAAAGATGTTTTTTCTCATAATTTTATCCCATACACATCTCTTTTCCCCACCCGAAACCAATAAAACCTTCATTTTTACACTAAACATGTGCTTTTCGGGTTATGATTTAATTATTGTGACTATTTATCATTACATATCTTGAATCCTTTTATACACAACCCTCAATAATAATGCAAACAAGATCCAAAAAAAAATATTCCATATGAATTCCATTTCAACCATCAAACATAAAAAAGAAGCAAATTTCCTTTGTAAAAATGGCGCATACAGCTTACTTGCGTGTTGCAGGTTTTGTGATTAATTTTTTCGGGTTGCCAACAGACCAACCAGTAGCAAATCTTCAATGCCTCACATCTTTCCTTAGCCTCCTCTTAATCTTGGAGCAATTCGGGACAAGCATTCGTTATCGCATTCTCTTCTTGATTCTTGCCATGTGAAGCACCATTTGGAGGAGAGAGATGGAGGAGAGAGAAATATTGAAATTGGTTCTTCATGTCCAAGCAGCCATTACTCATGCGAAGATGAGCAATGGAAGGCAAAGAAAGAGTGTATCAACCTGGTGATATCAGATCATAGAGGTGTATGGAGGTGCCATGACCCCCTCTCTCCCTCTTCTTCAAAACGTCACCTACACGCCCTCCATTTTTTTTTCACCATGGAAAAAAAAACGCCCCCGCCCCCCTGATCGTGAGAATTTTTGGGGGGTGGGAGGCCCCAAGGGTCACGCCCTTTCCCCCTCTAGTCCTTTTATACTTCCTCTCTTTTATCCCTCCACCTCGAGCACTCCCAGTCGACTGTCCGGCCTCCAATTTGACTCGCGAAATTTTCTGCTCGTCTGTCTCAAAGTACCCCACTGCTGGGCATCTCCAGGAGTCTCATTTGACATCCTGGGGAGTTATGAAAATTTCCCAACCGTCGCTTGGTGGGTCTTTAAAGCACTTTAGGTACTTGCGGCTTAAAATCGTACTGATTGCAACTACTGCCTTTGACGAAGTCTATTTTTCCCTTGAAAATTGGATTTTTTGGCTATTTTTAAGCACTTCTCGGAGTCAAAAATCACCGCTCATTGTCGACCACAGGATAGGGTGACTCAGCCCGTCGAATCCCACGAACATAGCTGCACAAACACAACCACAAAGAGCATTAAACTGATACAAAATAGATACACAACAAAACACATCATAACTCTCACCCTACCCCCTGACAAAACCAAGGCAGGAAATCCACGAGGAGTAGGCCTAGCATAATCTGATAGAAAAGCCTAAAGCTAGTCACTAACCAACTGCTCCAACACAGCCAAGCCAAAAAGGACTATCAAAGAGGTCATCCTAAGTGGTGCTCTAAACTACCTACCTAAGGACAACTCAACGAGGAGCTCTTACGAGGTAAGGACTGCTGTAGCCTGATCAAAAGTTATTATCATTTTTTGGCACATCTTTCTTTAGGTTTCCATACTTGGGTGTGTAAAAAGGAAAGAGCTAGGTGTAGTGACCCAAGGAGAACAAGGCACCAGCCTCATGTCCTGTCTCGATACCCAAGAGCCTACCAAGCCCTCGCGAGGCGATACTTAATCCTTTTCTAATGCTCACTTTAATTTTTGCTCCAATCTTCTTTTATTTGCTTTGCTTGTCAGCTAGTTGCCACCCCTAGGAAGACAAGGCATCGACACCGGGTCTTGTCTCGTCCCTAGGAACCTACCAGGCCTTCACAATGCGATAAATAATTGCTCAAAGATTTTTTCTTTCTTTTCTATTGATATAGGGGTTAGAACCCCTTTTTACACACTTCTGTATATTCATAGATTTTCTTTCAGATTTTTAGGGTTTTTTTTCCTTTTGGTTATTTTTAATAGGCTTCTCTAACTGCCCCACACTAACAGGACCTCCTAGAATAGTTGCCTAGCAGGTCAGCAAAACAGGGTTACTAGAACTCCCATCTAAAACATGTATTTCAATGCTTGACAACGCCGGTACAGGAGGCAATAACAACTCAGACCTCCCCCAGACATACGGAACCTAAAACCTAGGACTTCATGCCTTGATTTCTGGTCCCCAATACCCAAAAAGAAAGCACCCTTACATACACATGTATCATTATTTGCTGAAGAGAAAAAGACTCAGAAAGGGGACGAAACCACCTAGAATGGCCACCACAAGAAGCTCCTTCGCAGCAAAGGCTCTCTCCAGTGACTTCGTCAACCTATATGATGCAATCATTAAGACAGCAAACCATTAAATGCACCTGTACCAAATGGACATAGGGCCCTCTTGGCCTAAATAAATAACACATTTTACTACAAACTAGCTGGCCCTCCTGGCCTAAAGAAATCAATCATTAAAACCTTAAAGCAACTGGCTCTCTTTGCCTAAAGAAATCAATCATTACAGCCCCTACGCATTCCTCTTTGGAATAAGGCAAAGATATAAAAATACGCTCCATTCCAAGGGGAAAAATAGGGCTCTCAATCCTAGACTAAATGCATCAAGTTGTGACCCATCGCTCCTTCATATATAGCAAGAGGTGTACGCATAACATGTCGTCTAACCAACCTATGGGTCCAAGATAGTAGTGGTAGATGGGTCTCGGCCACTCTATGCATTATCCATATCAACCATCGCCTGCCATATAATGCGTGATCTGATAAAACTCCCCACAAGTGACCAGGTCCTATCTCATGATCAATAGCAACATCCGAACTAGGACCGCAGTTGAAGAAGAGGTCCTCTTCATAAGCAAATTTTGCTAAGGAATTTGCAAACTGATTCCAAGAACGTGGAATTAGCTGAAGAGAGGTGCTCTCAAAATCATCAAGTAGGGTTATAGCAATTCGATGATAGATGCGAAGGATGGGATTCCGAACTGTGTATGTCTCATTGAGTTGATTTAAGATCAGCTGGGAATCCCCTTTTACTAACAACTGTCGAATGCCACGTTTCTTGGCAATGTTCAGTCCCATAATCAAGGCTTTATACTCCGTCATGTTGTTAGTGAATCCTACCTCGAGATAAGCAACTAATTTCATTGTAACTCTACGTCAGGGATCTCGAATAATGCGATAAATAATTGCTCAATGATTTTTTCTTTCTTTTCTATTGATATATGGGTTAGAACCCCTTTTTACACACTTCTGTATATTCATAGATTTTCTTTCAGATATTTAGGGTTTTTTTCCCTTTTGGTTATTTTTAATAGGCTTCTCTAACTGCTCCACACTAACAGGACCTCCTAGAACAGTCGTCTAGTAGGTGAGCAAAACAGGGTCACTAGAACTCCCGTCTAAAACATGTATTTCAATGCTTGACAACGCCGGTACAGGAGGCAATAACAACTCAGACCTCCCCCAGACATACGGAACCTAAAACCTAGGACTTCATGCCTTGATTTCTGGTCCCCAATACCCAAAAAGAAAGCACCCTTACATACACATGTATCATTATTTGCTGAAGAGAAAAAGACTCAGAAAGGGGACGAAACCACCTAGAATGGCCACCACAAGAAGCTCCTTCGCAGCAAAGGCTCTCTCCAGTGACTTCGTCAACCTATATGATGCAATCATTAAGACAGCAAACCATTAAATGCACCTGTACCAAATGGACATAGGGCCCTCTTGGCCTAAATAAATAACACATTTTACTACAAACTAGCTGGCCCTCCTGGCCTAAAGAAATCAATCATTAAAACCTTAAAGCAACTGGCTCTCTTTGCCTAAAGAAATCAATCATTACAGCCCCTACGCATTCCTCTTTGGAATAAGGCAAAGATATAAAAATACGCTCCATTCCAAGGGGAAAAATAGGGCTCTCAATCCTAGACTAAATGCATCAAGTTGTGACCCATCGCTCCTTCATATATAGCAAGAGGTGTACGCATAACATGTCGTCTAACCAACCTATGGGTCCAAGATAGTAGTGGTAGATGGGTCTCGGCCACTCTATGCATTATCCATATCAACCATCGCCTGCCATATAATGCGTGATCTGATAAAACTCCCCACAAGTGACCAGGTCCTATCTCATGATCAATAGCAACATCCGGACTAGGACCGCAGTTGAAGAAGAGTTCCTCTTCATAAGCAAATTTTGCTAAGGAATTTGCAAACTGATTCCAAGAACGTGGAATTAGCTGAAGAGAGGTGCTCTCAAAATCATCAAGTAGGGTTATAGCAATTCGATGATAGATGCGAAGGATGGGATTCCGAACTGTGTATGTCTCATTGAGTTGATTTAAGATCAGCTGGGAATCCCCTTTTACTAACAACTGTCGAATGCCACGTTTCTTGGCAATGTTCAGTCCCATAATCAAGGCTTTATACTCCGTCATGTTGTTAGTGAATCCTACCTCGAGATAAGCAACTAATTTCATTGTAACTCTACGTCAGGGATCTCGAATAATGCGATAAATAATTGCTCAATGATTTTTTCTTTCTTTTCTATTGATATATGGGTTAGAACCCCTTTTTACACACTTCTGTATATTCATAGATTTTCTTTCAGATATTTAGGGTTTTTTTCCCTTTTGGTTATTTTTAATAGGCTTCTCTAACTGCTCCACACTAACAGGACCTCCTAGAACAGTCGTCTAGTAGGTGAGCAAAACAGGGTCACTAGAACTCCCGTCTAAAACATGTATTTCAATGCTTGACAACGCCGGTACAGGAGGCAATAACAACTCAGACCTCCCCCAGACATACGGAACCTAAAACCTAGGACTTCATGCCTTGATTTCTGGTCCCCAATACCCAAAAAGAAAGCACCCTTACATACACATGTATCATTATTTGCTGAAGAGAAAAAGACTCAGAAAGGGGACGAAACCACCTAGAATGGCCACCACAAGAAGCTCCTTCGCAGCAAAGGCTCTCTCCAGTGACTTCGTCAACCTATATGATGCAATCATTAAGACAGCAAACCATTAAATGCACCTGTACCAAATGGACATAGGGCCCTCTTGGCCTAAATAAATAACACATTTTACTACAAACTAGCTGGCCCTCCTGGCCTAAAGAAATCAATCATTAAAACCTTAAAGCAACTGGCTCTCTTTGCCTAAAGAAATCAATCATTACAGCCCCTACGCATTCCTCTTTGGAATAAGGCAAAGATATAAAAATAAGCTCCATTCCAAGGGGAAAAATAGGGCTCTCAATCCTAGACTAAATGCATCAAGTTGTGACCCATCGCTCCTTCATATATAGCAAGAGGTGTACGCATAACATGTCGTTTAACCAACCTATGGGTCCAAGATAGTAGTGGTAGATGGGTCTCGGCCACTCTATGCATTATCCATATCAACCATCGCCTGCCATATAATACGTGGTCTGATAAAACTCCCCACAAGTGACCAGGTCCTATCTCATGATCAATAGCAACATCCGGACTAGGACCACAGTTGAAGAAGAGGTCCTCTTCATAAGCAAAATTTGCTAAGGAATTTGCAAACTGATTCCAAGAACGTGGAATCAGCTGAAGAGAGGTGCTCTCAAATTCATCAAGTAGGGTTATAGCAGTTCGATGATAGATGCGAAGGATGGGATTGCGAACTATGTATGTCTCATTTAGTTGATTTAAGATCAGCTGGGAATCCCCTTTTACTAACAACTGCCAAATGCCACGTTTCTTTGCAATGTTCAGTCCCATAATCAAGGCTTTATACTCCTTCATGTTGTTACTGAATCCTACCCCGAGATAAGCAACTAATTTCATTGTAACTCTACGTCAAGGATCTCGAATAACTACTCCGATACTCCCTTTTTTATTAAGGCCCCTGGATGCTCCATCAAAGTATAATGTGTACGTCCACAATGGATTTACATAACCAGTCATCAAGAACTCCCCTATTCGTAATGATGATAGTCAAAATTCAATATATTTAGAGTATGAACTGATAGCTCCATCCCACCTTCTTCATTAAACTCAACAGGGATGCTTGTCAAAATTTGTAAATAATGATGGCAGAAAACTTTGACCTCCCACACAAAGGTACCGTCTTTGTGCTTAATCACTTTATATCCTTTGCTCCACTAGATAAGCTTCCCTTGATGATACCTTTGCTCTAGATATGGGTGCTCCAAATAAGGGATTAATTGCCCCATCAACCAATTTAAGCTCTCCTACAAGTCTCAAATCAACCCCAGCATGGACCTGCAATGCATTTAGTGTGTTAGCATATTCAGAAATAATAAGGTTTACTCTTATTAAGATTAATCTTATTTTTAAATTCCACACCCTGTAGATCAACTAGTAAAGCTGTGGACTTATTTTTACTGATCCTAACTATTTTGTAAGGGCCATCCCATCTAGGTTCCAACTTCCCTCGAAATAGCTCCCTACGTGTATCATAATACAGAACTAATTGCCCCTTCTTAAAGGTATATTTCTTTGCTTTTAGATCATGCAGCCTCTTCATCTGACGCTTAGCTACTTCTTGGTGCAACAAACTCTGTAATTTGAGCTCATCCAAGTGGGCTATAGTCGTAAACCGCTCGAATAGGACATCTTCATCACCCAAAGAATGATTGATTGTGAATCTTATGGTTGGCAACTCAATTTCTAAGGGCAAGACACACTCCTTCCCATAAACTAATTTAAATAGGATGTGGCCAGTGGCTCGTTTAAACGTTGTGTTATACACCCAAACCGCCACATATAATTTTGTATCCCAGTCCCATTTCTTTTCGGAGACTATTTTGGATAGGATACCCGCAAGCTACTTAGGCAGACAAAAATGACAGATAATCTGTTCAGTAGAAAATTGGTAGTCTCTTTCGCATTGTCCTACCTCGTCACTCGTGGTTCTTACCACTTTGTGAAGTAGTCAATGGCTACTATAATATATCTCTTCTGAGTAGTAGACGATGGAGTAATAGGACTCACAAAGTCGATGCCTCACTTCTCAAATGGAAGGGTAGCCATAATAGGCATAAGTGAACCCTTCCTATTCTCTCTACTGTCATGTCTTTGATATGTATCACATCTCTTAACATACTCAAATGAATCCTGGAATATGGACAACCGCCAATAACTAGCTCTTAAAGCCTTTTGTGCCGTCAACTGCCCATCAAAGTACCCTCCACAAGTGAAGTCATGGCACTCCTCCAAGATAAATGGAACCTCGTCAAGCATCACACATCGGCGATAGATATCATCAACACCCTACCGATATAGTGTTCCTGAGATCAAGGAAAATTTCAATGCATGCTGTTTAATTTTCCTCTTCTCGGATTTGGATAGAGTAGCTCCAGTCTCTCCCATAGATAAATAGTGTATTATACCAGCATACCAAGAGGGAATAGACGTCATATCAGTCTTAAAAAATGTTTCCATGTCACTTCCTTCAGCCAAGACCTCTTTTGGCTCTCCGAAATCCACCAGACATTCTACAATGCCCTGTAGCTTTGGTAGCTTGCTCTTGATCTCGTAATCAAACTCCTGCAAAGTGATTAACCACTTTGCTAAATGATCCGACGGCTGTAACTTGTTCAGCAACAATCGAAGCCCTTTCGCCTTCATATAAAAAACCACCTTCTCATAGAGAATGTAGTGCTTGAACTTTTTGGTCGCAAATACCATCGCAAGGCACAACTTCTCCATATAGGTATAGTTAATTTCTGATATGCCCAACTTTCGATTAGCAAAGGCTATTAGATGGTACAACTTTTCCTCCCAAATTTGGGATAAGCAGCAGTTGATACTATACATGGTGGCTACTGAAAATATATAAAATATTTCGCCCCTTTTAGGTTCTTTTAAAACAAGTGCTTTGGAAAGCTCCTCCTTCACATCATCAAAAGATACTTTGCAAGCATCACTCCATGCAAATTGACAGTTGAAGAATAATAGGTTTGTCAATGGCAACGTTCTTTCTGCCAGGGCATTGATAAACCTCCAATAATACCCTACCAATGATAGAAAGCTATGCACTTCCTTTGGAGTACGTGGCAGATCCATGGCGACTATGACCTTGATCTTTTCAAGGTCAGTCAATCATCACGATCCTTACTGAACTGACCACATGACCTAACAATAGCCCATAAGGCACTCCAAAGATGCACTTCCATGGGTTGAGAGCTATGAAAAATTATCTGCAATGCTCAAAACACTTTCGTAAAATAATCAACTGCCTTTCTCTTATGGTGGCTACCCCCAAGTCATCAATGAATACTTTCAACTCCTCTAGGGAGATGTCACCAAAGGTCTTTTCGACCGTTCTTTGCCACGAACCAGGTGTATTACATAAACCAAATGCCATTACATGGTACGCAAAGGTATTGGAGACAGTAATAAATGTCATTTTTAGCTTGTCTTGCTCAGTAATCGCCATTTGGTTATACCCCGCAAAGCAATCTATAAACGAATATATTTCCCTACTCACTAATTGATCCAAAATTTGATCAATCAAGGAAACCGGGTAGTAGTCTTTAACAATCTGTTTATTCAACTCTCTAAAGTCTACACAAAGCCGGATTTGATTATTCTTCTTCTTTCTAATCACAACTGGCGAACACCATTCAGTATACTGAACAGGGAAGATCAAACCCACTTTTCGCAACTTTTGAAGCTCCTCAAACCCGTCCCTTAATTCAAAAGGCATGTACCTTACTTTCTGATGTACATGACGGGTACCTTCCTTTACAGGAATAGTATGCACAGCCAGACTGGGAGGAATGCCTCTAAGCTCCAAGTGAAGATGTCACAGAACTCCTGAATCATGGACACATAGTCCTCTCTCTCTTCCGAACTGTGAGCATGGAACCTAATTTAATTGGCCGCGAATCATTAGGCATACCAAGGTCCAACTCAGCAACGTCCGCGTCTCTTATTCAATCTTGAGGCTCTATCGGCTCATTCAATGTTATCTGATAAATGTCCTCTGTAGTGGAACCTTCTTTAGATCCATCGCTCGATGACGTCTCACTACTAGATGGATCATCTACTATTTCTAGTTCAGTAGAGGATAAAGAAGGCCTCTCACTCTGAGGAGACTCAGGGTAAGCATCCACTATTACATGACTGGCACCTCTACCTAGAATCACTCGACCAGTGGGTATATCGTCCATAAAATCCATGGCCTGCCTAGCAAAACTCAATAGCTAGGATGTCCTATAAACCTTATCACCCTAAAGTTCAGATAGCAATCCACGCTTGCAATGGTAACATGGACTTTAGTGATGCAACCTTCTGGTTGTCTTAGACTGTCATCCGCCATCCTAAGAAGTGTGGAGCTGTCTTTTTGAATTTTGAGACCTAGCCTCTCTCCATCAAGTCTGAACTCATGATATTGATGGAGGATCTAGTGTCCACAATAGCATGCTCTACTAATATTCCATCCACGTATGATGGAACCCTAGGGCAATGCTTTTCAACATGATCGAACCAATCTTCTCCCACTCATGCTATGCCCAAAGGTTCTACAATATACCTAATACGCAAGATTTTCTTGAATTCCTTGCGTACTCCTAGAGAAAGTTTAATCAATTGCAAGAGATTCACATCTAGTTTAACTTCGCACAGGGAACTTGCTAGATCAAAGTCGTGGTAGTTAGCCAAAGTTCTCTTCTCGCGCCAAACCATTCTCTCCTTTGGTCTTTGGACAGGCTTTGGCACCTCATTTTTAACTTTTGCCTTCTTTCTTTGCAATCCTTTATCCTTCTCGTGATCAAGTTTACTATCAATAGGCCTTAGAGGTCCACCTTCCATATCAGGATTCAAGACTTGCTTTCCCCTAACATCTTGCTTAGGGTTTCCCTCGACAGGTTTTACAGTTCCTTTGTCACACTCTTTAATCTTTTGGCCTCTTGTTACGGCTCCTAGATTAGAAGTTTCAGTGTCATTGACACATATGGCCTCAATAAGATGGACTCCACTGCCATGAGGCAACTCCTCTAAATTAGCATTTCCTCGTTGCAGTATTTGTCTTGGTCCCTCATCTTGCTGGAGATTATTTATTGTGCACGATGGTTAATTGGACCCGGCAGTTTACTTCCTTGTTAGAGAGAACTAATCTTACTCCAACAAGTAGCAACTAAGTGGCCAGACTTTCCACAAATATCACATTTGACATTCAGACAATTCCTAGGGAAATGTTGGCCACCACACCACTTACAGCTGAATCTTGAGGGGGCACCCTCTTCAGGGCGTCAACTCCCTATCAAATTCTATTGCTTCTTAACAAAATTGACATCCATAGCTATTTGTCTATATTGTTCAGAAATCATATCGGTGTAGTGCTTCATCATGTCCTTAATTTCGCCAAGGACATTAGAGGCACTCCACTCATAGCCGCAATCGTGTGTCTGCCGTCCCATCGTCCTTAACTACTTGATTAGGAATTGGCCACTGACCTATTGGGACAACATTTGGGTTTGTTGTTTGGCCTCCACTATTTAATGAGGCTGCCTGCCTAGCCATAGGCATAGTCATACTAGGAGGAGCTAGTAACATAGGCAAATTCGGCATGATACTCCCTCTTCCATTTACATTTGACATGGGGTACCCTTGACTCCCGTTGGTTAGTGCCAAATTATTACCATTCCAATTTATCCTTGCTGCATAAGCCGGTTGCAACCACGACTCTACTCCTTCTGCTTGGGTAATAGTAGTGTCAATGTCGGCTAAAGCAACACTACTAAGCTGCACATGGATATTAAATCTAATCCATGTAGGAAATATTGCAACTGTGCAGCCAGTGGAATGGGGATATAAGTATTATGTTTGCGAAGAACTTACTTTAGCTTCTTGGCATAAGCCTGGACATTCTCATTTGGCTCTTGGTGTATTACATTCAAGACACACAACCAATACTATCCACCCCTCTCAGGAGCAAACTCTGTACAAAAGGCCATGAAGAATTGGTTAGTGCTAGTTATGGTTCCGGCCTCTAAACCGTGATACCATACTGCTGCCCTTCCTTTTAACGTCATATTGAAGAACATCATTAGGTGTCCTTCGTCTTGGATTCAATAGTTGAACATGAGCATTTGAAACTCCTTAATATAGAGTTCTCCGTCTTCTTTTACTAACCCATGGAAGATGGACAAAGGTGCTCCTAATGCAGGTAAATCTGGTGTCCCTACTAGAATTTCTATGGGTTGTGCCATGGCTACACCCAAATTCACAACAAGAGTTTGTGTAGGTAAAACTGCATCCCCACTTGAAGTGGGTTGATTGACTGGAACAGGGGAAGTACTAAGACTTCCACTTGCACTCAAAGGGCTGCTTGTGACACTTAAGTTATTAGAACCATTGCCACTTATGCATAGTGGGCTGCTTCTTTGAGGAGAATAACGCCTTACAATCTCCAACTGCCATCTAGCCCTCCTAGCACGTTTCTCTTTTTGTATTTCGGCTTGATGGTTCTTGTCAAAGAACATAAACCAACTTTTAGTCCCTAGAAACCCTACATTCAAAACCACCACTTGTTGGCGGCTCCCCACAAACGCAACACTGATGGGACCTAAAATGGGCCGGCACTAGCTATGGCACTAGTCGGACCTCATGCACACAACAGATAACCCCACCACACACGGCCTCGCTGGCCAGGAGTACCTATAATACACTGTACACTAGATAGACTTAATTATGCATTTTTAGGATGATATGTAGTCCAACGTTTACCTTCCCTTCTCCTCAGAGGGAGATCCCATAAAATATAGACATAGTGCCTCATAACACAAACATAAGGAAGCTCCCCTTGACTGATTGCCACAACTCCATTGCGACTCTCCTACACCTCGAGGATTGGCCCCAAGATGCGTCACTTCAAAAAAAAAGTACACATGATAGAAACTCCACTCTTTCATTTTGAATGTATTCTAGGAGATACCATGTGTCCTTACCAAACAATTCCCTTAGAAAACGAATGACTAACTTACAGCTTAGGTTCCTTTCCACTCCGTTGTCGTATTGCTGCGCATTCGAGATGTGAAAACCACCCGAAAGTTGTGTGTGCGATTTCATACTTTATGCACACTTAGTTGTTGTGATTACATTTATTCTCTGCGTATGAGTATAGTAGCGAGTATGAAGGGTTGCTTTCAGTCTATGTTGAACAGGATCAAGGAGACAAGACATTACAATTATTCAAACAAATGCATGAGGAGGATATCTCTTTGGATAGTATCACACTTGTCTGCACCTTAAAAGCTTGTGGCATGGCTGGAGCTATAAACAAGGGCCAAGAAATACATGCTGAGATTGATAGGATAGGCTATTGAAGACAAATGTGGATGTGGGCATTGCATTAGTTGATATGTATGCTAAATGTGGCTGGCTGGCAGAGGCACAAGCAGTGTTTGATATGCTTCCTTATCGAGATCTAGGCACATGGAATGTCCTAATTGCAGGATATATACAACATGAATGTGCTGAAGCAGCAATAAACAGCTTTGAGCAGATGCAACTTGACAGTGTTTCCCCAAACGCACTCACCTTTACATGCATCATGAAAGCTTGTGGAATTTCAGGATCTGTAGACAGGGTCTAAAAAAAAAGAAGAAAAGCAAATGGTTATTTTTAAAAAGGGAGCTTTTTGAATTGAAAAGAAAGAGGGAAAAGGCAAGGAGTCTGAAAATAGGGGGAGAAGGAGGAAGAAAAATAGCGATGGAGATTAGGACGGCATCAGCGAAGAGATGGGGGAACAAGGAAAAGTTGGCGGAAAAGCATTGGTGACGCTGCTGCGTGGGAAAAACTGAAGGAAGAGATTTTCGTTGAAGGCTGCTGTGACAGAGATGACGAAGGACAGAAGAACAACGGACTGGGTGTTCTTCGAGAATGGTTTTCTTTGATTTGCCGTGAGATTTTCAATCCTCAAAATGCTCTCTTTTGTCTAGCCCAAGTGATCGAAGAAGAAATTTTCCCAATCCTGCTTCTTGTGTGAATCCTGGAGACCTCACATATTTCAGCTTCAGTGGATGAGTTATGGCATTGGCCTTGATGCATCGGAAGAGGATATTGACAGTATGAAGTGATCTGCGATGAAGGAAATGGTGGCGGCTCTTCAAAGACGGAACGAAAGCCGTAGCTGAAGAAGACATTGAAGACCGTGTTGTAGAAAAGATTGTTGTTATGACGGAAGCTAACAGGAGGACGGCGACGGAAGAACTGGGACGATGGAGGAAAGCTGAGGGGAGTACAAGCTTGTGTCAAATACTCTCTAATGGAGCGTATCCTATATCGATCATTTTCTCTCTAAAAGTACGAAGAGATATGTGCCCCAAAGTGGAAGAGTTCTGACAATTGAGCAATGACTATGCTATCACCACCTGCGTGTAGCGGAATTGAAGAGGAGACGACGCTGAGACTTGAATGTTGTTGTCGAGAAGAGGAGAGGGGGGGTGATGAGGAGTATCAGAGATCGAGTTGTGACAAAGAAGACGACGCGAACTCGGAAGCTCTAACGAAGGCTAACGAAGATTGACAAACCTGCGGAAAACGAGTGAAGGGGAGAAAGCGCTGGAATGAGGAAGGGAAAGGAGTGTTGAAGTCGGGTGGAAGAGAGAGGATTGGGGGAGAAAGCTCTGAGAGGGGACAGAGTGCTGAAGTCGTATGCGAAACAGAGGATTGGAGGGTGAAGGAAAGAGGAGCAAGTCAGGTGTCAACTGCTTATCGACCATCCTTTTCTCTGCAGAATCGTCCTAATGCTCATGGCATCCCACTTACTTCTCAAAGTTCAATGCAAACACGCAATAATCAAAGTCAGAGATTCTTTGGCCACATTAATGTGGCCCCTCTACAGGACCATTCAGCGGGCATGTCAAATTCTGTTAGTACAGCCATCCGTGAAAGTGTGCGACGAATATCAGAGAATAAGAATCGAGTAACAGAGAAGGCAGATCGAGCAACTGTTGAGCAGATTTCCAGTCAAGGGACAAAAGATGAATCCTGATGCTCCTTCCTTTTGAACTTTCACCTAATTAACTTGACAGAGATGAAGGGGATGCTAATCGGAGGGAGCGCCTTGTCCAGATTCTGACCTGCGGCTAGGATTTATGTGGGCGAGGGAGGAAGGCCTGTCGGCACAGAGAAGCCTGTTGGAATCAAGAGGAGAGTGCAGACAAAAATTCACGGTTCACAACCCTTGAAAATTAAGTGTAGAATTTTAATTCTTCTGAAAGAAGGGAACTTTGGCTACTCAGAATGCAAGGATGATGCAGAGCCCTATTGCCTTCCAAAACTCGGAGGCTATTTCAAACTGGCATCCCTTGACCATTAAAAATATTCCATTAAAATCTCCAAAAGCTTGTATCTATTGGTATATTTGTGCTCCTCTCAAACAAGGCGTCTTTGGAAATGCTATCAGGAATCACTGACAAGAAGGACAACTCTCTTATGCATTGCAATCTACGGACTGCATGGTCCAACACAAGGGCATATTGTCTCCTCTAGCATTGCATTTTGTCCTATACGGAGTTGTATAGAGAAGAAAAACCTGCATACAGTTTGCTGAAAACACTATATATATTTTGATATACTCAACAGAAAAATGTCTTCATGTGGATTGTAATTATTTCAGCTCATATGCAACTTGGACGAGAAGAGCAAACTGTACGATTATATTCGTAGATATATTGGTCTTAAAGAATGGACAGATTATCCTGCATAGCCTGATCTTGTTTGATTGATCTTCTATCTTGGAATTGCTCAATAACCTCTGTGGTTGCGACTTTGCTTTCGAAAACCCTTCGACATCTTTTGTGAACCCGACGTGAAAGCGTCGCAGAAATTTCAGGATGGGAGATACTTCAGCCTCTATTTCAGCTTCCTCTACAACTCCAGCTGTGTCTACTTCAGCTCCATCCATGACTGCTGCGTCAAGTACTTCAACGGAGGATCTAAAACAGATTTTGCAGAATATGTCCATGTATATGCAGCTCCAAAATCAGCAAACACAAATGTATATGCAGCAGCAACAACAATTGCATCAACAGCAGTTGTCTCAGCAAAGGCAACTCTACTCGGAGCAGGAGAATGCAAACAGCGCGACTAAGGCTATTGAAGCAGTTGAGAGTGAGAAGAAGCTATTTGATGGGCGTAATGTTTCAGCATATTTGAAGACATATGAGATCAAGATGGGGTTTTTTGGAGTTCCTGCTGGACTTATGAGTAAGTACTTCCTTCGTCTTGTCACACCTGCTTTGAGGACAAAAGTGACTGATTTATTTATTCAAAATACACATTGGCAAGATTTTAAGAAGGCTCTAAAAGAAGAATACTTCCTTGAGGACTTTGGTATGGCTACTCGGCGGTCATTCCGAGAGTGGGTCTACATGCCAAACAAGGGTCTTGCTGCTTCGGAGTTGATTCGAGAATTCGAAGAGAGGTATAGTCAGCTTGATGCCATTGAACAAAGAGCATTGGATGTTGAAAAAGTTGAGCTTTTCTTGCAAGCTGCAGATCCTGCTCTTCAAGAAGAATTGGGTGAGCTTCTTGAAGATCGTACGAAGCCTATGGGTCTTAAAACTGATTGGCAGGATGCTCAGGATGCAGTCTCGACTTTGACCAAGAGGAGGATATGGAAGACTCGCCTACAGAATGGTTCCATGACACCTACACCATTATCAGCTCCTATGCCTACTTCTATCCCTGTTATTTCTTCTCCTCCTCAGCCAGTTTCTTGGCCTATGCCAGTGCCTACTATTTCCACTCCACCTATTCCTCCTGTTCCACGACCGATGCCTACACCTTCTGCTCCAAAACCATCCACTCCATCGGTGCCTACCTCTCTTGATGATATAATCAAAGGCATCACAGATTTGACACTTGAGTCAGTTAAAGCGGAGTTGGTGGGTAAGTTGAAGGAGCAGTTTGCTTCAACTGTGCCTACTACTTCTTCTAGTGCTCCTACTGCACCTAGGAGTGCTCCTAGTGCACCTAGGAGAGATCGGAGATGTATTTGGTGTGATAGTACGGAGCATCAGCATTGCAGGGATTGTGACTCTTTCCAGGATGCAAGGAGGCAGAATTTGGTATATTGGGGGCAAGATGGTAAGATTTGGTTGACTGAGACAGGAGCTCCACTTGCTACCAACTTTGGTAAAGGTGGAATGAAGAAGTTAGTGGAGGACATGGCTGCGCGTACTTCTTATGTGACGGCTAGAGGTGATGCTTCTGCATATGGAGTACAGATTGAGAAGGGATCAGAGACTCAGTCTGCACTATGGACTTATGCTATGGAGACTGCAAACAAGGGGAAAATTCAGCAAACTGTTTTGACTAGCGCAGGCTCTAGCATCAGATCAGAGACAGGTTGGGACTCGCCTGTTGACAGGTATTCTATTTATGCTTATTTGGCTAAATCTCATGGTGCAGATGTATTTGTTGAGGAGAAGCGTAAGAGGGATGAAGAAAATCCAAGTGCAGCTAAGAAGACTAGAGGGGGTGAGTTTGTTACTCCACCTACTGCAGGACCATCTTCAAGACCAAGGCCAGATCTACAGATGGAGGATGCTCAAAAGAGGGAAAAGAGGCAAGAGCCTAGAGAGAGAAAGCAGCCAGGATTCAGATTGATGTTCGATATTGAGACATCTACAGACATGAAGAAAATCTTTAATGATAAGATACTTGGCAGTGAGGTGACTTTCACTATTTCCGAGATTTTGGGCATCTCAAAAAGAGAGTTTCAGGATCAATTTCAGGAGGTCCTGAAGAGGAAGAGACATGCATTGGCTACCGCTGACACACAGGGAGTTTTGATTGGAGAGTTGGATGAGGATGATGATGAGGTTATGGTTGATAATGCTTCTGTTTTGCCACAGGTAGAGAAGAGGGTTCAGCCTATGCATTATGCTGAAATTGATGAGCCTGTTTTGATACCGCGTAGTCACTTTTCGCGGAGCCATTGGGCTAGGGCAACTACAGAGACGATGGTAAAGATTGGAGAGAAACAGGTGCCTTATGTTGCATTGGTTGATCATGGTTCAGAGATTAATCTCATAGTTCGTGGAGTTTATGAGAGTAACAGATGGCCTATGGATGTAGAGCATGGGTGGCGGCGTATGAGAGCCACCAATAACACTGCAGGTGATTTATATGCTGCTTGCCCTAGTGTCAGGGTTTCTATTGGTGATGTAGAGGAGGATTTTCATTTCTTTGTGCAGGATTCATGCTCTTATCCCATAATTCTTGGTCAGCCATTCATTACAGAGATGCGCATGGAGACAAAGGTCATGGATGATGGATCTGCTTATGCACGGATTCGCAGTAAAGATGGTATGAGAGCAGTTCAGTTTATGACTGTATGTGTGAACCATGTTAGAAACAGGGATACTCTCAGAGATGCACCCTTGCCCACTGTGAGGGATTCGGGTTTTCATTAGGTACCGCCGTTTCGCGAGACGACGGTGGTACAGAGGAGAGGAGATTGGAGTTCTCGCCTCCTGGCAGCAGTGTTTTCTCCTCCGGTTATGTTGGGATTTCAGCAAACAGTTCAATGAGTTATCAGAAGACTTCTAGGTTGCCTAGAGCTGCCAGGCAGTATATATGCAGGAAGGAGAAAAATTTGAAAAATGCAGGAATTTTGGAGGATGATGAGCACATAGATGGTATGTATGACAGTGTGATTTGTGCAGATACGATGGCAGAGATGGGAGATATGCTGAAAACTGATATGCTGAATTGTCATGGTAATGTATTAGTGCAGTCCCTGGACATGTTTCATGAAATTGCAGATTTTGTGTCACAGATTGAGTCAGAGGCTGAGGAAACTCAGCAAAGAGTGTTGAGTGCTGAAGAAATTTAGCAAACAGAGTTTCCAGCTGGTTATGATCAGCTTTCAGAGAGACAGAGGGCTGAAAATTTTCAGCCAACAGAGTTTACTACTGAAATATTTCAGCATTCAGAGTTTGGGGCTGTTTCTATGCAGTCCATAGAGCAGAGGGCTGAGAATATTCAGCCATTGGAGTGCAGAATTACTGATTTACAGCAAGGTTTATGTAATGCAGAAGAGCATAATGAAGCCAGGGTTGACACGAAATACAAAACTGTGGATAAGAAGGTGAAGCCGGTTGCTGTACCGCTTCCATCTGACAGTGATCAGCAAATAGAGAGGGCTGCTAAACAGCAAATTTTAAGGAATCCGGAGCATATTGGTCATAAGTTTTCAGCAGAGACACTTGCTGAATTAAAAATTGGAAATGGTGATTTCTTGTTACCCATAGAGAAGCAATGCTTTCAAGAGATGCTTGAGCGACATGGAAGGGGATTTGCTTTTTTCCCCCATGAGATTGGATGTGTAAATCCTGATATTGTTGCTCCTATGGTCATTTTTACTATTCCTCATATTCCATGGAATCTCCGACCTATTCCAGTGCCTAAAGCACATTTGCCAAAGCTGATTGATTTATTGAATGAGAAAATCAGGATGGGAATCCTTGAGCCTTCATCTGCACCATACTCAAACAGGTGGTTTACAGTTCCAAAGAAGAATGGTACTCTTCGATTTATTCAGGACATGCAGCCAGTGAACAGATTTACTATCAGGAATGTTGGTATAGGTCCAGTTGTGGATGAGTTTGCAGAGGCATTTGCTGGACGTGCCATCTATTCTTTGGGTGATTTGTATTCAGGTTATGATCAGTTTCAGCTGGCTTTGGAAAGCAGGGACATAACCACCATGAGAACTCCTATTGGGCTTGTCAGGATGTGTACCTTGCCTCAAGGTGCCACTAATTCTGTTGCGCACATGATGAATGCCATGCATAAGGTCCTTCGTGATTACATACCTCAGCTTACTATGCCTTTCTTGGATGATGTGCCCATTAAGGGGTGTGCAGAAGAAGAGAAGAATGAGAGCCTAAATGAGCAGGGATGCAGATACTTTGTGGCTGATCATATTTCAGCATGTGAGAAGATTTTGGCCAGGTTAGAAGAAGTGAACTTGACACTTTCAGGGCAAAAATCTGTTTTTGGAGTGAATGAGGTTGTTATTGTTGGGCATATGTGTGGATATTATGGCAGGAAACCCTCACCTGATAAGGTGAATGCTATAGGCAAGATTGCAGAGTATTGTTCTACTACTTCGGAGGTACGGAGATTCATTGGTGCTTGTGTGTTTTATATGATTTGGATACCTCATTTTGCACACATAGCAGATTGTTTGTATCAGCTGCTTCGAAAGGGGCAGAAATTCTATTGGGATGAGAGTCACACTAGAGCCATGTGGAAATTGAAGAAGTTATTGCAGAATGCTCCTACTCTCAGGAAAGCGGATTATAATTGTGATAGGCCTATTGTATTGACAGTTGACACTAGTCCAATTGGCATAGGTTGGGCTGTGGGTCAAGATGATGCAGATGGAAGTAGGTATGCTATTCGGTTTGGGGCGAAAGTCCTAAATGAGAGACAGAGGAGATATCCGCAAATCAAGAGGGAGTTATTGGGGATTGTCACGGCTCTCAAATGTGACAAGGAGTACTTTATTGGAGCTTCAGTTGTGGTAGAGACAGATTGCTTGCCATTGATTGGCATGATCACGAGTTGCTCTACTCCGGATATAGCTATGTTGAGATGGATTGCATACATCAAGTCATTAAATCTGGAATTTAAACACATAGCAGGGAAGGATAATCCAGTGGCAGATATGTTGTCTAGAGCTAGGTATGATGATGAGGAGACTCTACTTGCAGAAGAGGATGATGCAGAAATTTCAGCCACTATAGTTGATCATGTTTGTCATGTCTATGATATTGTGGCTTTCACAGAAGAGCTCTATGTTGGAGATTGGTTGCAGATTGGCAGGTACCTTAGTACACTAAGCAAAAGAGATGAATGGACGGATGAAGAGTTTAAGAAGATCAGAAGGAAAGCCTATGGTTACTTTCTCAAGGACGGATTTCTTTGGAAGCATCCGAAGAAAAGAGGCGGATTACCTTTGCGGGTTGTCTGCGATAGAGAGACACAGTTACAGGTGATGAGAGAGTTTCATGAGAGTCCTTGGGCTGGTCATAGAGGAGTATGGGCTACTTATGAGAAAATCAAGGAGAAATATTGGTGGAAAGGCATGTATAGAGATGTTTCTCACTTTGTTGAGACTTGCAGAGATTGCCAGATGTATTCAGTAGTGCGTCATAGAGATGAGCTTCATCCGACCTATTCGCTATGCATTCATTATAAGTGGGTAGTTGATTTGGTTACCATGCCTATGGGTCTATGGCAGATGAGATACATTGTTTTGGCTAGAGAGGATCTTACCAATCATGTTGAGGGCAGATCTTTGAGAACGAAGACCACTAGTGCAGTGTGTAAGTTCTTATTGGAGGAAATTTTCTGCAGGTATGGTTGTGTGGGTAAGATCACTGCGGATCGTGGTGAATTGGATGCAGATGAAGCTAGGGAGTTTTTCTCTCAGCTAGGAATCAAATTGGCTCTAACCACAGCATATAATCCAGAGGGAAATGGAAAGAGTGAAAGAGGGCATCCGCCAATAGTGAAAGCATTAGCCAAAGCATGCAGAGGACGGATTGGAGAATGGCCGAGGCTTCTACCATTTGCTTTGTGGGCTGATCGTACGACTCATAGTGTTACCACAGGATATATGCCTGCAGAGTTGATGTATGGTCAGAAACCTGTTATGCCGATTGAGACTTGTGCTTTGACTTGGTCAGTTTTACCTTGGCAGGAGGATTTGACGAGAGAGGAGCTCTTAGCTCTTCGGATTCGACAGTTGGAGAGGAGACCTGAGGATATTCAGCTAGCTATTGACAGGTTGAAAGTTGCTAGACTAAGGAATAAGGACAGGTTTGATAGCAGGCATCGCTTGCGGCCTAGAGCAATAGAAGAGGGAGATTGGGTATTGGTCTTTGATAGCAGCCTTGAAAATCAGCATACTGCACTTCGGAAGATGGTGAAAAGATGGTTTGGGCCGTACATAGTCAGACATGTTTTTGATAATGCAACATATGAGCTGACTGAATTGGATGGGACAGTGCTTAGAGTGCCTATTGCTGGAAAAAGAATCAAGATTTTCAAGAAAAGAGATGATGAGGATTATGCATTGGAAGAATTTTCAAGAGAAGAGCAACGACAAGAAACTCCAATGGAAGAGACAGATGATATGGCTGAAAATCTTGTTGATCTACCGGAAATGCATAACAAAGAGATTGATTTGTTTGTGGATCTTGATGATAATGATCATGGGTAGTTGGCCCATCCGGAGGATGCGCAGGATTAGAGGGGGTGGATGTCGTATTACTGCGCATTCGAGATGTGAAAACCACCCGAAAGTTGTGTGTACGATTTCATACTTTATGCACACTTAGTTGTTGTGATTACAATTATTCTCTGCGTATGAGTATAGTAGCGAGTATGAAGGGTTGCTTTCAGTCTATGTTGAACAGGATCAAGGAGACAAGACATTACAATTATTCAAACAAATGCATGAGGAGGATATCTCTTTGGATAGTATCACACTTGTCTGCACCTTAAAAGCTTGTGGCATGGCTGGAGCTATAAACAAGGGCCAAGAAATACATGCTGAGATTGATAGGATAGGGCTATTGAAGACAAATGTGGATGTGGGCATTGCATTAGTTGATATGTATGCTAAATGTGGCTGGCTGGCAGAGGCACAAGCAGTGTTTGATATGCTTCCTTATCGAGATCTAGGCACATGGAATGTCCTAATTGCAGGATATATACAACATGAATGTGCTGAAGCAGCAATAAACAGCTTTGAGCAGATGCAACTTGACAGTGTTTCCCCAAACGCACTCACCTTTACATGCATCATGAAAGCTTGTGGAATTTCAGGATCTGTAGACAGGGTCTAAAAAAAAAGAAGAAAAGCAAATGGTTATTTTTAAAAAGGGAGCTTTTTGAATTGAAAAGAAAGAGGGAAAAGGCAAGGAGTCTGAAAATAGGGGGAGAAGGAGGAAGAAAAATAGCGATGGAGATTAGGACGGCATCAGCGAAGAGATGGGGGAACAAGGAAAAGTTGGCGGAAAAGCATTGGTGACGCTGCTGCGTGGGAAAAACTGAAGGAAGAGATTTTCGTTGAAGGCTGCTGTGACAGAGATGACGAAGGACAGAAGAATAACGGACTGGGTGTTCTTCGAGAATGGTTTTCTTTGATTTGCCGTGAGATTTTCAATCCTCAAAATGCTCTCTTTTGTCTAGCCCAAGTGATCGAAGAAGAAATTTTCCCAATCCTGCTTCTTGTGTGAATCCTGGAGACCTCACATATTTCAGCTTCAGTGGATGAGTTATGGCATTGGCCTTGATGCATCGGAAGAGGATATTGACAGTATGAAGTGATCTGCGATGAAGGAAATGGTGGCGGCTCTTCAAAGACGGAACGAAAGCCGTAGCTGAAGAAGACATTGAAGACCGTGTTGTAGAAAAGATTGCTGTTATGACGGAAGCTAACAGGAGGACGGCGACGGAAGAACTGGGACGATGGAGGAAAGCTGAGGGGAGTACAAGCTTGTGTCAAATACTCTCTAATGGAGCGTATCCTATATCGATCATTTTCTCTCTAAAAGTACGAAGAGATATGTGCCCCAAAGTGGAAGAGTTCTGACAATTGAGCAATGACTATGCTATCACCACCTGCGTGTAGCGGAATTGAAGAGGAGACGACGCTGAGACTTGAATGTTGTTGTCGAGAAGAGGAGAGGGGGGGCGATGAGGAGTATCAGAGATCGAGTTGTGACAAAGAAGACGACGCGAACTCGGAAGCTCTAACGAAGGCTAACGAAGATTGACAAACCTGCGGAAGACGAGTGAAGGGGAGAAAGCGCTGGAATGAGGAAGGGAAAGGAGTGTTGAAGTCGGGTGGAAGAGAGAGGATTGGGGGAGAAAGCTCTGAGAGGGGACAGAGTGCTGAAGTCGTATGCGAAACAGAGGATTGGAGGGTGAAGGAAAGAGGAGCAAGTCAGGTGTCAACTGCTTATCGACCATCCTTTTCTCTGCAGAATCGTCCTAATGCTCATGGCATCCCACTTACTTCTCAAAGTTCAATGCAAACATGCAATAATCAAAGTCAGAGATTCTTTGGCCACATTAATGTGGCCCCTCTACAGGACCATTCAGGGGGCATGTCAAATTCTGTTAGTACAGCCATCCGTGAAAGTGTGCGACGAATATCAGAGAATAAGAATCGAGTAACAGAGAAGGCAGATCGAGCAACTGTTGAGCAGATTTCCAGTCAAGGGACAAAAGATGAATCCTGATGCTCCTTCCTTTTGAACTTTCACCTAATTAACTTGACAGAGATGAAGGGGATGCTAATCGGAGGGAGCGCCTTGTCCAGATTCTGACCTGCGGCTAGGATTTATGTGGGCAAGGGAGGAAGGCCTGTCGGCACAGAGAAGCCTGTTGGAATCAAGAGGAGAGTGAAGACAAAAATTCACGGTTCACAACCCTTGAAAATTAAGTGTAGAATTTTAATTCTTCTGAAAGAAGGGAACTTTGGCTACTCAGAATGCAAGGATGATGCAGAGCCCTATTGCCTTCCAAAACTCGGAGGCTATTTCAAACTGGCATCCCTTGACCATTAAAAATATTCCATTAAAATCTCCAAAAGCCTGTATCTGTTGGTATATTTGTGCTCCTCTCAAACAAGGTGTCTTTGGAAATGCTATCAGGAATCACTGACAAGAAGGACAACTCTCTTATGCATTGCAATCTACGGACTGCATGGTCCAACACAAGGGCATATTGTCTCCTCTAGCATTGCATTTTGTCCTATACGGAGTTGTATAAAGAAGAAAAACCTGCATACAGTTTGCTGAAAACACTATATATATTTTGATATACTCAACAGAAAAATGTCTTCATGTGGATTGTAATTATTTCAGCTCATATGCAACTTGGACGAGAAGAGCAAACTGTACGATTATATTCATAGATATATTGGTCTTAAAGAATGGACAGATTATCATGCATAGCCTGATCTTGTTTGATTGATCTTCTATCTTGGAATTGCTCAATAACCTCTGTGGTTGCGACTTTGCTTTCGAAAACCCTTCGACATCACTCCATATAAGTCATATCCTAAGAAGACAACTGCTATGCAATCCAGGATCGATACCATGGCATGCGTCATGCATAGTGCATATGATCCTAATTGTAATATTTCCACACAATAAAAGTTAGTTGGTTAGTTCAAAAGTTAGTTAGTTAATTAATAAGTTAGTAAGATTACTAACTAAAGACTAACTAAGGTAAAAACTAACTAACATTAATTATTAATAATTTTTATTTAATTTAAAATATTTTATTTAGAAAAATCAAGAGTCGTAAATTCGATATTTTTTTCGAATTGGCAAGGACCGTGGCCATCCTTCACGTAAATTACAACGTGAACGAAACTTATGAGTTATATTAATCACTAGGATAATGTGTATAGTTTGGATGGTCTAAAAATATTAGACTTTTGGACAAGACTAGAATATTTTAGATATTTCTGGTGCGCAGATCGGTCCGCTGTATGCTCACGTAGTGAATCCCGGAAGGTCCCCAAGAACAATGAACTCTACCTTTTTGCACAAAAAACAATGTAAAAGCATGAAGGACAAGAAGCAAGAGACCAATTGGGTTCAATCTTCCCCCATGCCTTGTGTGAGCGCTTCACAAAGCATGTATTTTATGTATATTTCCATCTTCATGCTCAATAATAGCCCAATTTACAAAAATATGACAAGCTTTTAGCTTTTGAGTTTGCTTTCTACAAAAATAGGAAATAAAGCTAATGGACGGTGCCCATGGAATCTGGCACGCCCAACACAATGTCCCAAATAGAAATAACATATCCGTGCGCATAGGCGCATACAAAATAATAATCAATAATCGATGTCTCGATAGACATAACAAAATATAGGCGTGACGCCTATCAAAATATAATCCATAGGTCGAATACTCGCTAGACTCCAATGCTTTCCTCCGCCACTGCTGCTATCTCTACACATCAACTGAAGCATTCACAATCGTTAGTAAAATAATACAATTAAACCGACAAAAGTGAATACCTAGCAGTCTTCAGCTACATAAATAAATCAACTGGTTAGAAATAAATCCTAACCTTAATTTATTACGAGTGCGCACTCTAAACTCATAAACGTTTATTAATTTAATATGCATTTTGCGGAATCACCCGCTATGGAATCACCCATGTACACACTAAATTAATGAAACGCCCGAAAAGGACAGGCGTCCCCATCAACTTCTCGCACAAAGAATCCACTTTGTGTATGAGCCCCGGTTATCTAAGTTTACGGAATCCACCGTAAAACCTCACGGAATCCACCGTGGCACGGAATCCACCGTGGAATATGCCTCCTGGCATCATACCCCCGGGGTGGGATAGCAATTGACCTCAATTGCTATTAGCTCAATGTGGAGCTAACAGAGTGGGGAAAGCATTTAAGTCTCTAGCGTGCATCCATTGTGCTTCCTCTACAGGATGGTTCTTAAATTTTACTAGATATCTAGAATACCTTCGGCCAGTTCTAGTGGTCATGTAGTCAGTGTCTATGATGGCTTTTGGTTCAAGTATTTCAGTCTCTTCCTCTAATAAAGGTGGGTTTTCATAAACAGGATGGATAGGTAATTGGCCTCTAAATGGTCTCAATAAACTAATGTGAAATGTGTTATGAATTTTCCAATGAGATGGTAATTCTAATTTGAATGCATTATCATTAATTTTATGAATGATTTTAAATGGTCCATAGAATTTAGGAGCTAATTTAACAACTGGATGTCTATCTACACTTTGCAGTCTACGTTTTTCTATTCTCAGCCAAACATAATCATCAACTTTGAAATTCATTGCTTGTCTTTTCTTATTGGCTTGTGTGGTATAGGATTGTTGGGCTTTAGCAATCATATCCTTAACCTCATCAAAAATACTATTATGCATAGTAGCAATATCATCAGCACTCTGAATTCTATTAGACAAAGATGCAACAGGTGTAGATAATCTATATCCATAAATGACTTCAAAAGGTGCTTTCTTTGTAGATGTGTGCGGTGTATTGTTATATGCAAACTGTAATAAATGCAAATGAGTGTCCCATGTCTGAGGTTTAGAAATAGTATATGCACGTAAAAGATCTAGAATGGTGTTGTTTGTGGCTTCTGTTTGTCCATTTGTTTCTGGATGAAATGCAGATGAGAAATCAATCTTTGTGCCTAGATTAGCAAACAAGGTAATCCAAAAATTGTTACAAAATCTAGAATCACGATCTGAAATGATAACTTTTGGCAATCCATGGTTAGTAAAAACAGTTTTCAAAAATAACTGTGCTGCCTGTGATGCTGTTAAAGTTTTCTTACATGGAATGAAATATGCTTGCTTACTAAATCTATCTACAACAGTCCAAATCATATCATGGTTAGATTTAGTATTTGGTAAACCAGTAATGAAATCCATAGAAATATGTTCCCAAGGTTTAGATGGAATAGGCAAAGGCATTAGTAATCCATACTGTTTACCATGATGCCTTTTTACTCTTTGACAAATGAAACATTCAGAAACGAAATTAGATACATCTGCATCCATATGCGGCCAATAAAAATCTTCAATTAACATGCATAATGTAGATATGATACCTCTATAACCTTGATATGGGGGACAATGAATTTCATTCAAAACAAAAGATCGGAATGGAATAGTAACACACAATCTCTTTTCATAAAACATAAATCCATCATTATATGACAATGAATCAACAGGAATGAAATTATTTTGAACTAATTTATTCCAATCAGAATGAAAAGTAATATCCTGGTGATATGTATCTTTCATAGCAATCACTGGTGCGCAGATCGGTCGCTGTATGCTCACATAGTGAATCCCGGAAGGTCCCCAAGAACAATGAACTCTACCTTTTTGCACAAAAAACAATGTAAAAGCATGAACGACCAGAAGCAAGAGACCAATTGGGTTCAATCTTCCCCCATGCCTTGTGTGAGCGCTTCACAAAGCATGTATTTTATGTATATTTCCATCTTCATGCTCAATAATAGCCCAATTTACAAAAATATGACAAGCTTTTAGCTTTTGAGTTTGCTTTCTACAAAAATAAGAAATAAAGCTAATGGACGGTGCCCATGGAATCTGGCACGCCCAAACAATGTCCCAAATAGAAATAACATATCCGTGCGCATAGGCGCATACAAAATAATAATCAATAATCGATGTCTCGATAGACATAACAAAATATAGGCGTGACGCCTATCAAAATATAATCCATAGGTCGAATACTCGCTAGACTCCAATGCTTTCCTCCGCCACTGCTGCTATCTCTACACATCAACTGAAGCATTCACAATCGTTAGTAAAATAATACAATTAAACCACAAAAGTGAATACCTAGCAGTCTTCAGCTACATAAATAAATCAACTGGTTAGAAATAAATCCTAACCTTAATTTATTACGAGTGCGCACTCTAAACTCATAAACGTTTATTAATTTAATATGCATTTTGCGGAATCACCCGCTATGGAATCACCCATGTACACACTAAATTAATGAAACGCCCGAAAAGGACAGGCGTCCCCATCAACTTCTCGCACAAAGAATCCACTTTGTGTATGAGCCCCGGTCATCTAAGTTTACGGAATCCACCGTAAAACTTCACGGAATCCACCGTGGCACGGAATCCACCGTGGAATATGCCTCCTGGCATCAATTTTAGAGATTATCTTAATTTTTTTAAAAAAAAAGAGATATGGAGAATTCTAGAACTAGATGTCATTTAAAAGAAAAAAACAAGTGATGTGTTAGTTTAAAGATTTTATAAAAATAAAAATAAAGAAAAGTGACTGGCGAAATCGTGCGCGCCGTGATCGCAGTTTACAAGCAATAGACAGCAGTTCGAACAGAGAAAAGAAGAAGGAGTGAACTAAGAGCTTTCTAACCAAGTGTCTTGGGGTTTTACCCCCTTTCGGAGCCAATGGAACCATCAGATTTATGATCTGAGCATCAGATCACTAGTCTTTCCAAGATCCCCTCCATAAAGAGCTCTACTTCTCAACCACAAGCCCTCTTCTCTAATTCACTATAAATATGAGGCATGGGAGAGGTATAAGAAGTATAAGGAGACCCCGAGAGGCTGCGAGAGAGAGGTAGAGAGGAGGATACTCCTCCAAGAGATTGTGAGAAAGAGCTTGAAAGAGAGCTTGAGAGAGAGAGAGAGAGAAGAGTCACCCCGAGAGGCTGCAAGGAAGAGAATTAGCTCAATTCCCTCTATCTCGATCCTCGACTTAACCATCTTCTCTTACGCTCTCCCATCTTGAATCTATTCCACCTTCTTAATCTCTTGAGTCTACTTGCGGATGATGGCCTCCAAGCGAAGAATGTCACGTGCGGATGACAATCTTGCAACTAGCAACAAGGCTTCGGGCAAAGACATCAGTATCAATCCAACTGCGGTTCCGGTCGTAAGTAATATATTTTCAAATTGATAGATGCTTGCTTTGATTCTCGTATGAGATACGTTGGGCTCCATACTATTGCACGAGAATAGGTCATGGGAAAGGATAAATTTCATCTCACCTACTCGGAAGATGGAGTTTGTGAAGTGCATATATCAAGGGAAGATAATTGCACCCAAGTACATATGACTTAATTGCTAGTAGAGCAATTACAAGAAAGAATTAGTCAAGCGTTATGAATGACATAGTCATCAAAAGAACGACATTAAAAGATTATGCATACAAGTGCTAGATTAAAGTATAGTTAAGGTTTATAAATAGCAAAATTACTAAAAGAATATGACATTAAGAATCATGAATAGAAAGTACTAGTTGAAAGTTAAGATACTTCAAAAGTACTTAGCCTAAGAGCCCGAATATTAAGAAAAACTAGATTCTAGCTCAATGCATGGCCTATTGGAGTCTAATTACTTGAGATCATCTCGCTCTTATCTTATCAAGTATTTACACGTTATGCCTATAACATGTTTGATATATGAGGATAAATTTCTAGTTGCCTCATGACTTGACTAAGAGCTAGTACAAGAAATTGATCATAAGGGTTAAAACTAGGATGTCTTGAGATCCGTTGGATAAGGATGACTTTTGCCAATCCAAATTCAGGGTTGGGTTATCAATCAAGGTAAGTGACCTATAGAACTTACATCATGAATAGTGTTTGAACCCTTAACATATGCCCTAGCCGAGGGAAGGAAGTGTTAAGAATATGTTTGCATGGTATTGCTCTTAGATCCCAAGGGAGGGAGCAAATATACGATGGAAATGTTATATCGTCTATTCTTGCATTGTTTGGAAAGAATGCAATTGGTTTTGTTGATTGATCGAACAACATCCTAAATGTTTTTACATTCAATTGGTTGTTAGTTATTGTTTGGATGATTATTCCAAGTGCTTGTGATTTATGGCAAATGCATGGCAAGGGTCTGTGATGAGACAAGTCGCCATGGGAAAAAATGAATGTTTTCTTAGAAAATGTTATTAGGCTGAATGCCTTGTTTGTGCTTGACTCTTAAAGGATTTTAAGGAAGGATATATTGTACGGGTGGATCACCTCCATGGTCGCACCGCGTATTAACCCGAGAGGGCACTGCTCGATTCATGGGCCGAAGGTCGAGTGGTGAAAAGGCCAACCACGGGAATGATGTTTCGCTCCTAGACAGCTTGCGGGTCAGTTGGAGCTCTGGACACCCCTTGCTAGGTCAAGAATGGAGTTGAAGACCTCCGTGGCCCCCAACATCTGGGCATGTTGGGAGATCCTATTCTAGATAAAGGATTGAGTTTTTGGTGCCATGTGAATTGGACCAGTTACTTCTGCAGGGCAGAAGGGATACTTCTGTTGGACAGAAGTGAAACATAATTTCTCCTGTATGGGCGGGAGACAAAGATTAACTTGAAGATAAGTTAAGGAACTTGTTTGATCTTGTTTGTCAATAGATTGCTTTGCTCTGTTTTCGTGTCTGTGCTATAATTTACGCGAACGAACCTTGTTCCCTAAAAGGCTTAATTAATGAAGCTGATTTTAAGTGTCACACATAAATGTGGTAGGACCTAATTAGAAAACTAAAGCTATTAAGGGAAGCGGGGGGGCGGAACCCCCGACGGGTCCGTCCTATGGCAGGGTGGTCCCAGAGAACTGGGAGGCTTCTCACAAGGTTTACCGTCTTCGACCTTAGAAATTATTAGGATAGAACCCGATTCATGCCGTTTTAGGGGACCGGAATGGGACTATGCCCTAAGGGCAAAGAGGTTGACAAACTCATCCCTCTCGTTTCCCATTCTCTTTGAACCAAGTGCGGCATAGATCTGCTTCGGGTTGGGTATCTCTGCGTAAAGTAGGATGTCCAATACCCGACGCTAGAATGCTAACAGGAGACCTTGACAACTAGGAACCCAAATTTCAGGTCCTAGTGGGTTTGGTCGTGAACGTTCCGTTGCGAGGCGGATTTGGGAAACCCTAGGCGACAAAACTCGGAACATTCCTTGGGAGTGCCGGGCAGCAACGCTTAAATTCGTTTCTCGATAGACCGTTAAAAGAGTGCCTGGAAAGCCGATGGGCGGGCACCTCACAGTTGGTATCAGAGCGCACGTTAGTATAGATTACGACGTAAGCTTAAGAAAAATATTATTTTTTCTAAGCATAGCCTAGGACATGTTTTCTTCTCTTTATTAACGTATGTTTTTTGAATTATGGCAGAGTAATGAATCTTGGAAGCAATTCTTGATCTTTCAAGTAATGTTTATGTCAGCTATGCATTCATCCAGTTTTTCCTGGAGAATTCAGATGATGCGAGTACTAGATCAGTTGTACAACCCGTCGCCTCTATATCGTGAAAGACGGTGGATGATTAGTGGAGGATATTGCTATATTGATGCAAGCCATCTAGCTTATCTTCAAAATAATCTGAAAAGGGTAAAATGGATGGAAGATCTTAAAGTTGTTAAGATCTATCTATTTCATGAGGGCACTGTGAACTCAACCCTGTATACTAGAGGCAAGAAGATCAAACTAAACCAATATATCTATGGGGAAGTTACGAAGATCCTTCCGGCTGACAGAATAAAAGTCATAGGTCGCTCTAGCCGCCGCAACTACAAAAAAGAGGGATTTCCTGAACTCCCTCAAAAATATAGATTCCTAGATATTTACTCTCCGAATCCAAGTTACTTCATAAAGGATGTATCAGAGTGTCATACTTAGATTGTAGTAGGGAATCCTTTCCTGAGAGAAAATAAGATGAGCCTGCGAGCCATCTGAATAATGTATTTCCTTCCATCTGATTACCTTGTAGATCCATTGTAATAAAAGATTGACTGATACTTTATCAACCAAAGAAATAATGCAATCCTATTTTATTATTTTTGTCTTGAAACCTCTGAAATTGCAATTTAATTTTATGGGAAGAAAGTTGATTTGAGAAAGTTGTTTCAGTAAACTAAGCGAGAGATATTTTGAGTACTGAACTCTATTATTGACGCTACATAGAGTTGTAAAATTTAACTTACGAATTGCTAAAAATTTCCCAGAATCTTGCACCCACAACAATTCCCAACGAAGCTCAAGAGAAAAGGAATCTTTTGAAGCAAGTCAAACCTCCAGAGTTTAATGGGAAAGGCGAAAATGTGGAAGCTGATGCAGAAATTTGGATCGAATCGATGGAAGATTATTTTACTGCTGCTGGAACTATCCCAGCCAACCAAGCCATGATAGCTAAGCTAAAATTAATTGGCGAAGCTCGACTTTGGTGGAAGCAGTGGTGCCGAGATCAAGGTGTCCCTGAAAATACCATTACTTGGGACTTGCTGAAAGAAGCTGTAAGAGGAAGGTATTTACCTCCAGCTTATCGCACCCAAAAGATGAACGAGTTCTTCAATTTGAAGCAAATGGGACTGACCTTGGAAGCATACTACTCCAAGTTTGTTTCTCTTCTTAAATATGCACCCCCATGGATACTGTTCAACAAGTGTCCAAGTTTTGCAATGGGCTAAATTATCCTCTGAACACTCATTTAGAATCAATGCGCCCCATAGACCTCCAGGATGCTTTGATTCGAGCTGCTCCTATTGTGCGGGAAGTACAATCAAAGCCTAATAACAATAAGTTCTGGAGCTACAATAACTAGAACAAAGGAGGATTCAAAGGTCAAGCAAAAAGAACCCAAGGACAATTTTTCCAAGGACAAAAGAAGAAGGCAAAATCCAATGCAGTTGGAAATTTTATTCCTACCCAAGGAAACAGGGATGGTCTTAGGTGCTTCCACTGTAATGAGACAGGATATTTCAGGAGAGATTGTCCAAAGCTTGGTAGAAACCATCACCAAGGCCAATTTCGAGGTCAAGGCAGAGCTGCCCAAGGTCGTGGTTATGTAGCTATGGCAAGAGGAAGAACGTCAAATATTACCCTAAAAGAGACTAATAAGGAGGAAGACCCTACTATGGAAGAAGATATTGAAAGAGCAACTGTTCATGCTGCATTCCACAGGAAAGGACCAAATCGTCAATATTCGGTAATACAGACACCGGCTAGTCACCAAGGTAAATCATTTAAAGTTTTGATTGACTGTGGAAGTACACACTCATTTATTTCACCCAAGTGTGCTAAGAAGATAGGTATAGATACTGTAAATGCATCAAAGCTGCTTGTGGAATTAGCAAATGGAAAGGAAGTACTTTCTACACAGCAAACTGCCAAGGTAGAGTTTAACCTAGGGGAAAACCTTTCAAGTATGAGGTTCAGGGTAATGAACCTAGGAGCCTATGAATGTTTATTAGGAATGGATTGGCTGATTCCCAACGATGCTCATATCCATTGTGGAAAAGGTCAAGTCACATTTCAGGATTTGAATGGTGAAATAGCAACTACACAAGGTGAAACAGGGAAACCTAAAGTTCAATTGGCAAAGGCTTCTCGAATTGTGAAAGGCTTGAAGAAAGGATTACCTGTTTACTTGATCAAGCTTAACAAGATAAATCAAGATGATCATGCAGAAGAAGAACCATCCTAGTTAAAAGAGTATGTTGACATATTTCCTGAAGAGCTAACTGAGTTACCTCCAGAAAGAGAAGTTGATCATGAGATCAAACTTGTTCCAGGAGCCGCTCCAGTGGCAAAAAGACCTTACAAAATGTCTATTCCTGAAGCCATCGAACTAAAAGAGCAACTCAAGCAACTGCTAGAACAAGGGTATATCCGGCCAAGTAATTCACCATGGGGAGCCCCAGTATTATTCCAAAAGAAGAAAGATGAAACTCTCCGTCTTTGTATCGACTACCGAAGGCTAAACCAGGTGACAGTAAAGAATAAGTACCCAATCCCAAGGATTGATGAGCTTCTTGATCGTCTACAAGGAGCAAAGATCTTTTCTAAGATTGATCTTCGGTCAGGATATTACCAGATTAGAGTTAAGAATGAAGATATTCCAAAGACCGCCTTCAACACAAGATACGGCCATTTCGAATTCATTGTGATGTCATTTGGATTGACAAATGCTCCAGCTACCTTCAACAGGTTAATGCAGGACATTTTTAGACCCCACCTTGATGACTTTATCCTTGTATTCTTCGATGACGTCCTAACTTATTCTAAGGAGGAAGAGGATCATGAACCACATCTTCGCATTGTCCTAGAGACAATGAGAACACACAAATTGTATGCCAAGAAAAAGAAGTGTGCATTCTTCAAAAGAAAGATTGAATACTTGGGATTCATAGTGTCTATTGAGGGTATATCAGTAGATCCTGCCAAGGTCAAGGATGTTCAAGATTGGCCACCCCCAACCACTATCAAGGAAGTGAGAAGTTTCCTTGGCCTAACAGGATGGTATAGGGTATTCATCAGAAACTATGCTCAAATTGCAGCACCTCTTACAAATTTACTTAAGAAGCAAGTTTCCATTAATTGGACGCCAATCGAATAGTCTAGCTTCGAGCAACTAAAGCATAGTCTGGTAACTGCTCCTATCTTAAGGCTACCTGACTTAAGCAAGGAATTTGAAGTTGTCACAGATGCCAGCTCTCTTGCATTGGGATGTGTACTAATGCAGGAAGGACATCCTATAGCTTACTCTTCAAGAAAATTGAAAATCCATGAACAGAAATATGCTACTCATGACCTAGAGTTATTAGCTGTGATTCATGCTCTCAAATTATGGAGACATTACTTGCTTGGAAATAAGTTTTCCTTAGTCACAGATCATAAAAGTTTTAAGTGGATTTTTACTCAACCTGATCTTAATTTGAGGCAACGATGTTGGATCGAGGTTCTACAGGAATATGACTTTGAAATTAAGTTCAGACCCGATAAAGAAAATGTAGTTGCAGATGCCCTTAGCCGTAAAGCCTTCCTTAATGCTCTTATCACTGAAGAACCATCTAGGTCAGAAACTCTGGCTACAATGGTATCGATGCCGACTAATCCTATCATCGAGTTGACCAAGGATGAAGCAAATAAGGACCCAGACTATCAACAATTGTTTTGGGAAGTTCAGAATAAGGAACAAGATCCCAAATTCAAGACTAACTATCAGGAATTCTCTATAGATGAAGATGAAGGACTTGTTTATTTCAGAATGAGACTATGCATTCCTTCAAGTCAGACTCTCAAGAGAAGGATACTTTGGGAAGCACATGATTCTCCTTTTTCAGGACACCCAGGATATGCAAAAACTCTTAATGCTGTCAGGAAAAGTTATTATTGGCAAAAACTCAAGGGTGATGTACTTAAGTATGTCACTGAATGTCTAAATTGCCAAAGGGTAAAATCTGAACGTGTCAAGTTACCAGGAAAACTCCAGCCACTTGACATTCCCCAGATGAAATGGGAATTTATTAGCATGGACTTTGTAGTTGGGTTACCTTCTGTACAAGGAGGATATAACTCAATAATGGTAATAGTAGACATGCTAACAAAGGTCGCTCATCTTCTCCCAACAAAAACCAATTACAAGGCTTCAGATATTGCTAGAATTTTTGTAAAAGAGATTTTTAGGTTACATGGGTTACCTAAAAGGATCATCAGTGATCGTGATTCTCTTTTCACATCACACTTCTGGAAGAGTTTATTTGAAGCCATTGGAACCCAACTTTGTTTCAGTACTGCTTATCATCCACAAACTGATGGGCAGACAGAACGAGTTAATCAAGTAATTGAGGATATTCTGCGTGCAAGGATGTAATATTTCCACACAATAAAAGTTAGTTGGTTAGTTCAAAAGTTAGTTAGTTAATTAATAAGTTAGTAAGATTACTAACTAAAGACTAACTAAGGTAAAAACTAACTAACATTAATTATTAATAATTTTTATTTAATTTAAAATATTTTATTTAAAAAAATCAAGAGTCGTAAATTCGATATTTTTTTTCGAATTGGCAAGGACCGTGGCCATCCTTCACGTAAATTACAACGTGAATGAAACTTATGAGTTATATTAATCACTAGGATAATGTGTATAGTTTGGATGGTCTAAAAATATTAGACTTTTGGACAAGACTAGAATATTTTAGATATTTTAGAGATTATCTTAATTTTTTTAAAAAAAAGAGATATGGAGATTTCTAGAACTAGATGTCATTTAAAAGAAAAAAACAAGTGATGTGTTAGTTAGTTTGAAGATTTTATAAAAAGAAAAATAAAGAAAAGTGACTGGCGAAATCGCGCGCGCCGCGATCGCAGTTTACAGGCAGTAGACAGCACTTCGAACAGAGAAAAGAAGAAGGAGTGAACTGAGAGCTTTTTAACCAAGTGTCTTGGAGTTTTACCTCCTTTCGGAGCCAATGGAACCATCAGATTTATGATCTGAGCATCAGGTCACTGATCTTTCCAAGATCCCCCTCCACAAAGAGCTCCACTTCTCAACCACAAGCCCTCTTCCCCAATTCACTATAAATATGAGGCATGGGAGAGGCATAAGGGACATAAGGAGACCCCGAGAGGCTGCGAGAGAGAAGAAAAGAGAAGGAAGAATACTCCTTCAAGAGGTTGCGAAAAGCTAGAGAGAGAGAGAGAGAGAAAGAGGAAGAGGAAGAGAGTTAGCTCAAATCCCTTGTCTCGATCTTTAACTAAGCCATATTCTCTACCCTCTCTCATCTAAAATCTATCCCACCTTTCCTATCTCTCAAACTCCTCGTGGACGATGGCTCCAAAGCGACGAAGTGGAAAAACCATGGAAATCAACGCAACCGGTCAAGCAACGGGTATTGCCAATGATACGGGAGTGCCCGAGGTTGCGGGAATTGCCACCACAATTGGAACATCGGGTGTGGCTAATGCGAGCGCGAGTAAAGATGAAGTTCCTAATGTCGTCATGCCGCTAAACCAAGTTATTCATTACTAGATTATCAATTTTACAATATAAGATAAATTACATAGAATATTAGCTTTCATATTCTTCGCTTACACATTAAACTGATAACTCATCTAGAAAGACATATTACCGATTAGTCACTATGATTTCTAGCTAGAATAGTTGGGATAATAAGGCATAGAATCATGATAGAATTGATTGCCAAAGGTTATTGTACATATGTTTTTATGCGCATTCAATATAGTTATGATCAAATGCGACAAGGTTAAGAATTGATTAGTGAAGGTTATAGAAACTGGTTATCTATTTAGGAATCCTAAAGATCATCTCATTGAGTTTATTGACACAATATATTTCCTTAAGGGATTTTGTTTATGTTAGATAAGTGAATCCAAATGGAAAACTCATGCCCTGCTTAACATGTTTTAAGAGGTGTACTCAACACTTCTTTATGGGGAGAAGAATCCTCATTAGAATGAAAGGTTACCTTAGGATAAGGTCTACCTTGGCTATGTGAAACTGTGATTTACATGTTGGGATGATTGTCATTGCACTATTTGATACATATTTGAAAGGACTGTTTGTGTTTGCTAGAATCTAGATTTTGATTGAAATTATTGCCAACAGAATAAAAGGAAGGATCGCGCTAGGCTACCCCCAAGCTAGCGGCGAGACCCTACTCCAAGGGGGTCATGATTATCGCTACGAGAGGCTTCGACCGGCTCCGTAGGTGAAAGGTCTGTCAGTAGGGATAGTCTTGGGCAGTAGGAATTGTAGGTGCCAGAGGGGGCTCTGGCTGTAAATCCTGCATTGTTCCAAGAATTTGACGAGCCCCTTCGTGACCCAGGATGGGATCCTGGAACCCTAAATCCTAGTTATGAGGGTGGAATCTTGGTGGACAGAATGTCCTTATGGAATTCTGTGTATCTTCCGCTGGGACGGAATGATGGAAATTGTAATAGACTTCCAATATAATAAAGAAGTTTGCTTTACTGTTCGAATTGTATGCGTGTTAGTGAGATAAAATATGTAAAGGAACGTGTGACTAAATGGACTAATTAAGGAAGCTGGTTGTATATGTTCCAATAAATGTATTGTAGGTAATTAAAAAACTAAAGATGACCCATCATCAAAGGAAAGCGGGTGGGCATAACCCCCGACGGGTCCGTCCAATGGTAGGGTGGTCCCGGTTAGCTGGGAGCTTTTCTACATCGGATATAGAAATAGGAAGACGATAAATTGACCAAGTAGTCATTAGGTAGAACCGACTTGCATTGTTTTAGGGGACCGGAATGGGATTTTGCCTTATGGGCAGAAGGGTTGACGTACCACACTCCCCTCCGTCTCCCATTCTCTTTGAACCAAGTGCAATGGCAAGTCCGCTTCAGATCGAGTAATCCTCTAAAAAGTGGAACTCGAAATTACTGACGCTAGGAGACCCATCCGATTTTAGGAACCCAAGTCTTCAGGTCGATCCTAGTGGGTTCGGCCAGAACTCTCCCGCTGCGAAGTAGACTCGGTAGGGCCTAAGTGACAATCCCGTGATGTTCCAAGGGAGCACCGGGCGGCATCATTTATAGAAAAACCTACTGATGGACTACTAAAAGGTGTGCCGTGGATTGGGACTAGCGGACACCTCACAGTTGATTCCAAGGGAGCACCGGGCGGCATCATTTATGGAAAAACCTACTGATGGACTACTAAAAGGTGTGCCGTGGATTGGGACTAGCGGACACCTCACAGTTGGTATAGGTGTCCGCTAGTCCCAATCCACGGCACACCTTTTAGTAGTCCATCAGTAGGTTTTTCCATAAATGATGCCGCCCGGTGCTCCCTTGGAACATCACGGGATTGTCACTTAGGCCCTACCGAGTCTACTTCGCAGCGGGAGAGTTCTGGCCGAACCCACTAGGATCGACCTGAAGACTTGGGTTCCTAAAATCGGATGGGTCTCCTAGCAGCCAGCTAGCGTCAGTAATTTCGAGTTCCACTTTTTAGAGGATTACTCGATCTAAAGCGGACTTGCCATTGCACTTGGTTCAAAGAGAATGGGAGACGGAGGGGAGTGTGGTACATCAACCCTTCTGCCCATAAGGCAAAATCCCATTTCGGTCCCCTAAAACAATGCAAGTCGGTTCTACCTAATGACTACTTGGTCAATTTATCGTCTTCCTATTTCTATATCCGATGTAGAAAAGCTCCCAGCTAACCGGGACCACCCTACCATTGGACGGACCCGTCGGGGGTTACGCCCACCCGCTTTCCTCTGATGATGGGTCATCTTTAGTTTTTTAATTACCTACAACACATTTATTGGAACATATACAACCAGCTTCCTTAATTAGTCCATTTAGTCACACGTTCCTTCACATAATTTATCTCACTAACACGCATACAATTCGAACAGTAAAGCAAACTTCTTTATTATATTGGAAGTCTATTACAATTTCCATCATTCCGTCCTAGCGGAAGATACACAGAATTCCATAAGGACATTCTATCCACCAAGATTCCACCCTCATAACTAGTATTTGGGGTTCCAGGATCCCATCTTGGGTCACGAAGGGGCTCGTCAGATTCTTGGAACAATGCAGGATTTACAACCAGAGCCCCCTCTGGCACCTACAATTCCTACTGCCCGAGACTATCCCTACTGACAGACCTTTCGCCTACGGAGCCGGTCCAAGCCTCTCGTAGCGATAATCATGACCCCCTTGGAGTAGGGTCTCGCCGCTAGCTTGGGGGTAGCCTAGCGCGATCCTTCCTTTTATTCTGTTGGCAATAATTTCAATCAAAAATTTAGATTCTAGCAAACACAAACAGTCCTTTCAAATATGTATCAAATAGTGCAATGACAATCATCCCAACATGTAAATCACAGTTTCACATAGCCAAGGTAGACCTTATCCTAAGGTAACCTTTCATTCTAATGAGGATTCTTCTCCCCATAAAGAAGTGTTGAGTACACCTCTTAAACATGTTAAGCAGGGCATGAGTTTTCCATTTGGATTCACTTATCTAACATAAGCAAAATCCCTTAAGGAAATATATTGTGTCAATAAACTCAACGAGATGATCTTTAGGATTCCTAAATAGATAACCAGTTTCTATAACCTTCACTTAGTCAATTCTTAACCTTGTCGCATTTGATCATAACTATATTAAATGCGCATAAAGACATATGTCCAATAACCTTTGGCAATTAATTCTATCATGATTCTATGCCTTAGTATCCCAACTATTCTAGCTAGAAATCATAGTGATTAATCGTTTTATGCTTGAACTAATATGTCTTTCTAGATGAGTTATCAGTTTAATGTGTAAGCGAAGAATATGAAAGCTAATATCCTATGTAATTTATCTTATATTGTAAAATTGATAATCTAGTAATGAATAACCTGGTTTGGCGGCATGACGACATTAGGAACTTCATCTTTACTAGCGCTCGCATTAGCCACACCCGATGTTCCAATTGTGGTGGAAATTCCCGCAACCTCGGGCACTCCCGTATCATTGGCAATACCCGTTGCTTGACCGGTTGCGTTGATTTCCATGGTTTTTCCACTTCGTCGCTTTGGAGCCATCGTCCACGATGAGTTTGAGAGATAGGGAAGGTGGGATAGATTTTAGATGAGAGAGGGTAGAGAATATGGCTTAGTTAAAGATCGAGACAAGGGATTTGAGCTAACTCTCTTCCTCTTTCTCTCTCTCTCTCTCTCTCTCTCTCTCTCTCTCTTCTCTCTCTCTCTCTCTCTCTCTCTCTCTCTCTCTCTCTCTCTCTCTCTCTCTCTCTCTCTCTAGCTTCTCGCAGCCTCTTGAAGGAGTATTCTTCCTTCTCTCTTCTTCTCTCTCGCAGCCTCTCGGGGTCTCCTTATGTCCCCTATGCCTCTCCCACGCCTCATATTTATAGTGAATTGGGGAAGAGGGCTTGTGGTTGAGAAGTGGAGCTCTTTGTGGAGGGAGATCTTGGAAAGATCAGTGATCTGATGCTCAGATCATAAATTTGATGGTTCCATTGGCTCCGAAAGGGGGGTAAAACCTCAAGACGCTTGGTTAGAAAGCTCACAGTTCACTCCTTCTTCTTTTCTCTGTTCGAAGTGCTGTCTACTGCCTGTAAACTGCGATCGCGGCGCGCGCGATTTCGCCAGTCACTTTTCTTTATTTTTCTTTTTATAAAATCTTCAAACTAACTAACACATCACTTGTTTTTTTCTTTTAAATGACATCTAGTTCTAGAAATCTCCATATCTCTTTTTTTAAAAAAAATTTAAGATAATCTCTAAAATATTCTAGTCTTGTCCAAAAGTCTAATATTTTTAGACCATCCAAACTATACACATTATCCTAGTGATTAATATAACTCATAAGTTTCGTTCACGTTGTAATTTACGTGAAGGATGGCCACGGTCCTTGCCAATTCAAAAAAAATATCGAATTTACGACTCTTGATTGCCAAAGGTTATTGTACATATGTCTTTATGCGCATTCAATATAGTTATGATCAAATGCGACAAGGTTAAGAATTGATTAGTGAAGGTTATAGAAACTGGTTATCTATTTAGGAATCCTAAAGATCATCTCGTTGAGTTTATTGACACAATATATTTCCTTAAGGGATTTTGTTTATGTTAGATAAGTGAATCCAAATGGAAAACTCATGCCCTGCTTAACATGTTTTAAGAGGTGTACTCAACACTTCTTTATGGGGAGAAGAATCCTCATTAGAATGAAAGGTTACCTTAGGATAAGGTCTACCTTGGCTATGTGAAACTGTGATTTACATGTTGGGATGATTGTCATTGCACTATTTGATACATATTTGAAAGGACTGTTTGTGTTTGCTAGAATCTAGATTTTGATTGAAATTATTGCCAACAGAATAAAAGGAAGGATCGCGCTAGGCTACCCCCAAGCTAGCGGTGAGACCCTACTCCAAGGGGGTCATGATTATCACTACGAGAGGCTTGGACCGGCTCCGTAGGCGAAAGGTCTGTCAATAGGAATAGTCTCAGGCAGTAGGAATTGTAGGTGCTAGAGGGGGCTCTGGCTGTAAATCCTGCATTGTTCCAAGAATCTGACGAGCCCCTTCGTGACCCAGGATGGGATCCTGTAACCCTAAATCCTAGTTATGAGGGTGGAATCTTGGTGGACAGAATGTCCTTATGGAATTCTGTGTATCTTCCGCTGGGACAGAATGATGGAAATTGTAATAGACTTCCAATATAATAAAGAAGTTTGCTTTACTGTTCGAATTGTATGCGTGTCAGTGAGATAAAATATGTGAAGGAACGTGTGACTAAATGGACTAATTAAGGAAGCTGGTTGTATATGTTCCAATAAATGTGTTGTAGGTAATTAAAAAACTAAAGATGACCCATCATCAAAGGAAAGCGGGTGGGCGTAACCCCCGACGGGTCCGTCCAATGGTAGGGTGGTCCCGGTTAGCTGGGAGCTTTTCTACATCGGATATAGAAATGAGAAGGATGTAATATTTCCACACAATAAAAGTTAGTTGGTTAGTTCAAAAGTTAGTTAGTTAATTAATAAGTTAGTAAGATTACTAACTAAAGACTAACTAAGGTAAAAACTAACTAACATTAATTATTAATAATTTTTATTTAATTTAAAATATTTTATTTAGAAAAATCAAGAGTCATAAATTCGATATTTTTTTCGAATTGGCAAGGACCGTGACCATCCTCACGTAAATTACAACGTGAACGAAACTTATGAGTTATATTAATCACTAGGATAATGTGTATAGTTTGGATGGTCTAAAAATATTAGACTTTTGGACAAGACTAGAATATTTTAGATATTTTAGAGATTATCTTAATTTTTTTAAAAAAAGATATGGAGATTTCTAGAACTAGATGTCATTTAAAAGAAAAAAACAAGTGATGTGTTAGTTTGAAGATTTTATAAAAAGAAAAATAAAGAAAAGTGACTGGCGAAATCGTGCGCGCCGTGATCGCAGTTTACAAGCAGTAGATAGCAGTTCGAACAGAGAAAAGAAAAAGGAGTGAACTAAGAGCTTTCTAATCAAGTGTCTTGGGGTTTTACCCCCCTTTCGGAGCCAATGGAACCATCATATTTATGATCTGAGCATCAGATCACTGGTCTTTCCAAGATCCCCTCCATAAAGAGCGCTACTTCTCAACCACAAGCCCTCTTCTCTAATTCACTATAAATATGAGGCATGGGAGAGGCATAAGAAGCATAAGGAGACCCCGAGAGGCTGCGAGAGAGAGGTAGAGAGGAGGATACTCCTCCAAGAGATTGTGAGGAAGAGCTTGAAAGAGAGCTTGAGAGAGAGAGAGAGAGAAGAGTCACCCCGAGAGGCTGCAAGGAAGAGAATTAGCTCAATTCCCTCTATCTCGATCCTCGACTTAACCATCTTCTCTTACGCTCTCCCATCTTGAATCTATTCCACCTTCTTAATCTCTTGAGTCTACTTGCGGATGATGGCCTCCAAGCGAAGAATGTCACGTGCGGATGACAATCTTGCAACTAGCAACAAGGCTTCGGGCAAAGGCATCAGTATCAATCCAACTGCGGTTCCGGTCGTAAGTAATGTATTTTCAAATTGATAGATGCTTGCTTCGATTCTCGTATGAGATACGTTAGGCTCCATACTATTGCACGAGAATAGGTCATGGGAAAGGATAAATTTCATCTCACCTACTCGGAAGATGGAGTTTGTGAAGTGCATATATCAAGGGAAGATAATTGCACCCAAGTACATATGACTTAATTGCTAGTAGAGCAATTACAAGAAAGAATTAGTCAAGCGTTATGAATGACATAGTCATCAAAAGAACGACATTAAAAGATTATGCATACAAGTGCTAGATTAAAGTATAGTTAAGGGTTATAAATAGCACAATTACTAAAAGAATATGACATTGAGAATCATGAATAGAAAGTACTAGTTGAAAGTTAAGATACTTCAAAAGTACTTAGCCTAAGAGCCCGAATATTAAGAAAAACTAGATTCTAGCTCAATGCACGGTCTATTGGAGTCTAATTACTTGAGATCATCTCGCACTTATCTTATCAAGTATTTACACGTTATGCCTATAACATGTTTGATATATGAGGATAAATTTCTAGTTGCCTCATGACTTGACTAAGAGCTAGTACAAGAAATTGATCATAAGGGTTAAAACTAGGATGTCTTGAGATCCGTTGGATAAGGATGACTTTTGCTAATCCAAATTCAGGGTTGGGTTATCAATCAAGGTAAGTGACCTATAGAACTTACATCATGAATAGTGTTTGAACCCTTAACATATGCCCTAGCCGAGGGAAGGAAGTGTTAAGAACATGTTTGCATGGTATTGCTCTTAGATCCCAAGGGAGGGAGCAAATATACGATGGAAATGTTATATCGTCTATTCTTGCATTGTTTGGAAAGAATGCAATTGGTTTTGTTGATTGATCGAACAACATCCTAAATGTTTTTACATTCAATTGGTTGTTAGTTATTGTTTGGATGATTATTCCAAGTGCTTGTGATTTATGGAAAATGCATGGCAAGGGTATGTGATGAGACAAGTCGCCATGGGAAAAAATGAATGTTTTCTTAGAAAATGTTATTAGGCTGAATGCCTTGTTTATGCTTGACTCTTAAAGGATTTAATTAAGGAAGGATATATTGTACGGGTGGATCACCTCCATGGTCGCACCGCGTATTAACCCGAGAGGGCACTGCTCGATTCATGGGCCGAAGGTCGAGTGGTGAAAAGGCCAACCACGGGAATGATGTTTCGCTCCTAGACAGCTTGCGGGTCAGTTGGAGCTCTGAACACCCCTTGCTAGGTCAAGAATGGAGTTAAAGACCTCCGTGGCCCCCAACATCTGGGCATGTTGGGAGACCTATTCTAAATAAAGGATTGAGTTTTTGGTGCCATGTGAATTGGACCAGTTACTTCTGCAGGGCAGAAGGGATACTTTTGTTGGACAGAAGCGAAACATAATTTCTCCTATATGGGCGGGAGACAAAGATTAACTTGAAGATAAGTTAAGGAACTTGTTTGATCTTGTTTGTCAATAGATTGCTTTGCTCTGTTTTTGTGTCTGTGCTATAATTTACGCGAACGAACCTTGTTCCCTAAAAGGCTTAATTAATGAAGCTGATTTTAAGTGTCACACATAAATGTGGTAGGACCTAACTAGAAAACTAAAGCTATTAAGGGAAGCGGGTGGGCGGAACCCCCGACGGGTCCGTCCTATGGCAGGGTGGTCCCAGAGAACTGGGAGGCTTCTCACAAGGTTTACCGTCTTCGACCTTAGAAATTGTTAGGATAGAACCCGATTCATGCCGCTTTAGGGGACCGGAATGGGACTATGCCCTATGGGCAGAGAGGTTGAGCAACGCATCCCTCTCGTTTCCCATTCTCTTTGAACCAAGTGCGGCATAAATCTGCTTCGGGTTGGGTATCTCTGCGTAAAGTAGGATGTCGAATACCCGACGCTAGAATGCTAACAGGAGACCTTGACAACTAGGAACCCAAATTTCAGGTCGATCCTAGTGGGTTCGGTCGTGAACGTTCCGTTGCGAGGCGGATTCGGGAAACCCTAAGCGACAAAACTCGGAACATTCCTTGGGAGTGCCGGGCAGCAACGCTTAAATTCGTTTCTCGATAGACCGCTAAAAGAGTGCCTGGAAAGCCGATAGGCGGGCACCTCACACTATTGCACATCCAATATTCATCAAATCAGCACTTTGTGATGTGGAAAAACATCCCTTTCATGATTTTTACTAAATGTATGCTTCGATATATGGAGACTAGTACCGATTTCTCGTGCTACTAGTCTCTTAAACTGAATTATCGCAATTGGAATGCACAGTCAAATATTTCAAATATTCAAACCCTCTCAGCCCTCTTAATCTCTTAACATCACCCTTTCCCTCTAACGTTTAGGTTATGTTGCGTTGCATAGGTGTAGGGTTTTATTTCGTATGTATTTTTCGCATAAAATGGAAAAACCATGAACTATGACACATAAACAAAGCCGAACTGAAGCCAAAATTCATGCCTCAACTTTGTTATACAGCCACAACCACGAATCATAATTTTCTAGATTTTTATAACTTTAAAAAAAATCCATTATTGCTACGTTTCTCTATTTATTTGTGCATAAAAATAGGTTATTTTCTTATCTGTGACTATGGATTCATTATGACAACTGAAAGATGTTTTTTCTCACAATTTTATCCCATGCACGTCTCTTTTTCCCACCCAAAACTAATAAAACCTTCATTTTTACACTAAAAATATACTTTTCAGGTTATAATTCAATTATTGTGACTATTTATCATTATGGATCTACATTCCTTTTATGCACAAACCTCAATCATAATGCAAATAATATCCAAACAAATTTTTGTTCCATATGATTCCATTTCAACCATCAAACATCAAAAAGATGCAAATTTTCTTTGTAAAAACGATGCATACCGCTTACTTGTGTGTTGCGGGTTTTGTGATTAATTTTTTCGAGTTGCCAATGGACCAACCAGTAGCAAATCTTCAATGTTGAATATCTCCCTCAATCTCCTCTTGATCTTGGAGTAATCCGCTTCATGCCAGACAAGCATCTGTCATCGCATTCTCTTCTTGATTCTTGCCATGTGAAGCACCATTTGGAGGAGAGAGAAAGACTAAAACCGGTTCTTCATGTCCAGGCAGCCATTGCTCGTGCGTAGACCAGCGATGGAAGGTGAAGAAAGAGTGTATCAGCCTAGTGATATTAGATCATAAGGGTGTATGGACGTGCCATGACCCCCTCTCTCCCTCTTCTTTAAAACGTCGCCTGCACGCCCTCCATTTTTTTTTGCCATGGAAAAAGAAAGGTCCCCCCCGATCAGGTGAAGTTTTGGGGACTGAGAGGCCCCAAAGGTCACCCTCTTTCCCCCTCTAGTCCCTTTACACTTCCTCTATTTTATCCCTCCACCTCGGGCACTCTCAATCGACTGTTCGGCCTCCGATTTGACTCGCGAAAATTACCTTTGTCAACCGACCTTTGTCAAGTACTTGGGTGTTTGGCTCATGGTTCTTGGCTACTACAATGTTTCTTACATGCCCACTTCATGTAGGATCTGACCTAGTAGTCATACTTGACTTTGGATCACCGTTAGCTTATTGTTTGCTCTCTTTTTCTCATTGTTGTGATTTGTTATAGCAAATTGTTTTATGCGTACTATGATGCATTTACTAAACTTAATCATGTCATTTTGATATACTTTTGATACTATTTGGTGGACAACTTGTCATTTTAGCAATTTCTCTTATTTTCGATTGGTTTTCATAGTGGTTTTGGCATGTTTACTGCTACTTACATCAGCCTGTTTTTTGCATAGTCTACCTTTGTTTGACTCATCATGGATGGTCATCTCAAAGATACGGCTTTGTTTAACATTGCCAAGTTGGATGGCACCAACTATGGCTACTAGAAGTCTCAAATATGGCAGGTTTTGGTGCAAAAATTACAGATCAAGTCACTAAGAAACAAAGGTATTAAACTCGAGAATACGGATGATGATGACTGGGCTGATTTAGATGCACTATGCAAGTCCACTATCATTTTATCACTCTCTGAAGAGGTCCATAATAATGTTGTTGAATATGAAGATTATGTTGAGATATCGAGCTCCACTCGTGATACGCCAGGGTGACCATTGTGTATTTATGTCACCGACTTGTCAGTTGCAGACGCGGTTGGTACACTGCCCATGAATAATAGCTACATGACAGCTATCCTTATCTACTCTAGTTCGTGGCTCAGTTAGTATGCCACCTTAGTTAGTTGAGTTTGGTTTGAGACCCATATATAGGGTTCTTCTATTTCTTTGTATGAGAGTTCTTTTGGCTTACACAACTAAGAAGAGGAAAACTGTTTTCAGCCTCCACCTCTGTGTGTATTCCCCCATTGTGCAAGCAAGAAAGCTACAAGTGAGACTCCTTCCTTCTCTCCCACAATCTTGACATGGTATCAGAGCCTTGTTCGTGGTAAGGAGCTCAAGAAAGCAAGCCAAGCTCGCGGTGTTCTGGTAAGAGGAGCAGTGTTGCTTTCATTTTCTGTTTTGGGAGTAGATCTCTGCAGCAGGTAGCACAGCCGAAATTGCAAGAGTGCATTGTCTCAGGTTGAGACGCCCTTCGCGGTGAAGCAAGAGGGCAGTATATGTTGCGGGATAGGGCTTTGGCCCTAGGCGACCTTGGTTTTTTTGATTTGAGGCCATTTCGGGGCCTATTTTGGAGGCGGAAGTTTTCTGCACGCACTCAGGAAAAGGCTCAGTTTTATGCTGTGCAGCCACTGTTCTACAGGTCGGTGAAAAGTTACTGTAGAAATTGCATCATATGCTTGTGCGCAGAGACATTGGGAGTTTCAGAATCATCCTTGGTTTCTGTTTATGCAAAATCGTCACTAGGAAGTGACTGTGTGGTCAAATACCACTTTTGCCAGTTTTGCAGATTTGCCCTTGTGAGGGTGAAGCTGAGTTTTTTGCAGTGACAGAATTTTTTGCAGTGTTCTGTAATGGCGTCTGATTCTCTTTCACAGATTGTCACTGAAAAGCTTAACAAGAACAACTTCCAGGCATGGAAGTTTAGAATGACGAATTTCCTTATGGGAAAAGGATATTGGGAATTTGCTGCAGGAAATGAAGAAGAACCAGTTCTTCCTGATGTTCCGAATCAACAGCAAATGCAGGCATTCAAAGCATGGCATGAGAGAGCCAGGAAAGTTATGTACTGGCTGTCTATCAGTATTTCAGACTCTATGATTGTGCATATTCAGGATGCAAGTACGCCAAAGGAGGCATGGGATACTTTGTCAAAAATGTATAGCACAAATACGCAAGCCAGGAAAATGCAGCTCAAGCAAGAGTTGCATAATGTGCAAAGAGAAAATATGAGCATCAATGACTACCACATGAAGGTGAAGAAGATTGCAGATGCACTTGCTTCCATTGGGTCGCCAGTGGAAGATGATGATTTAGTTTCTGTGACCTTGAATGGTCTAGGAAAGGATTATGCACAGTTTCGAACATCCATTTCCGTCCGTGAAAGATTTCCTGATTTTGAGGAGTTGATTGCTCTTCTAATTTCTGAGGAGCAGAGAAATGGTGGTGCATCTTCTTCAGGAGAAACTTCAAAAGAAGCTGTCTTCTACTCAAATGCTGGAAGAGGTAGAGGCAGAGGTAGAGGAGGCCGATTTGGAGGCCGTGATAGAAATCAGAATATGCAGCAAACTCAAGAAAACCAGTCCTATGGAGGAGGATGTGGTAACTCTAGAGGCAGGGGGAGCCAAAGAGGTCGTGGTGGATGGCAAAGAGGCCAAAATGCAAACAGTAATGTTGAATACTACTACTGTGGTAAAATGGGTCATATGGCTAAAGACTACTATAAAAAGCAGAATGACATCATGAATGGAAAACTGCAACAAGGGAATTATGCATCTTCTAGTAGACAGGGTGATGACAGAAATGAGCATTTGTTTATGGTGCAGCACATGAACAATTCTGTGACAAGTGCAGAAGAAAGCAATGATGTATGGTATGTTGACTCAGGTGCATCAAACCACATGACAGGTCATGCAAAATGGATGGAGGATGCAAGGAAAATGCAAAAACCAGGATTTGTGGAGACTGCTGATGATACTGCACATCCTATTATGCAGATTGGAAAAATTCCCTTGTCTATGCAGGATGGGAAAAAGAAATATCTGTCCGATGTATTTCATGTCCCGAATATCACCAAGAATCTGGTTTCTGTTGGTCAAATGGTTTAGCAGGGCTTGCAGGTCAGATTTAATCCTCATGGATGCTTTGTTGAGGATATGAAAAATAAAGGTCGCTTGATAGCAAAAGGAAAGAAGAAGGGCAGAATGTTTACATTGGATGCAGACATGCCTGAATTGAGTGCAGCAATGTTTGCACATGGGACCGATGTAGTTGCAGATATTGATATCTGGCATAAACGCATTGGTCATGTTAATGTACAGCGACTTAAATCAATGCAGGCCCAAAACATTGTTGCAGGATTGCCTAAATTCAAGGTTGCAAAAATGCATAAGGTGTGTGAAGCCTGTCAGTTTGGAAAACAGGCAAGGAAACCATTTCCTAGACATGTTCAAGAGAGTAAGAAGCCATTGGAATTAATCCACTCTGATGTGTGGACTACTAAAGCTGCATCTCTTGGAGGCTGTCATTATTTTGTCACTTTTATCAATGACTATAGCAGAAAAGTTTGGGTGTATTTTATGAAAAAGAAAAGTGAAGTTTTTGGGCATTTCAAAACTCTTAAAGCTATGGTTGAAAAAGAAACAGGTCTGCAGATAAAATGCCTAAGGTCAGATGAGGGGGAGAGTACCTCTCAAATGAGTTTGCAAGGTTCTTGCAGGAGCATGGCATAAAGCAGCAATATTCATGCAGTCATACCCCACAACAAAATGGAATTGCAGAAAGAAAAAACAGGCATATTGGAGAGGTGTCTCGTGCCATGCTCAATGAAAAAGACCTGCCAGATTTTTATTGGGCTGAGGCAGTCGCTACAGCAGTCTACATAATGAACGGGACTCCCACTGCAACAATACATGGGATGACTCCAGAGGAGAAGTATACTGGTAGGAAACCAGATATTTCTCATTTGAAAATTTTTGGTTGCATTGCCTATGTACATGTGCCAGATGAGTTGAGATCCAAGTTGGATCCAAAAGCTGAGAAGTGCATCTTTATTGGTTACTCTCTGCAGCAAAAAGGGTATAGATGCTATAAGCCTTCTACTCGTAAGTTTACAGTGAGCAAAGATGTTGTTTTTGATGAGATGAGTAGCTGGTATAAACCACTAAATGTGATTGATGATGTAGATGCACAAAATGGTAATGCTGCACAGAATTCACAGCAGCAGTCACAAAATGTTAGTGGACCTGGAGCGTCCTCTAGCAGTGGTTCACATTCTTCGCCATGGACAGGCAGATTGAGATCAGGAGAATCTTCTCAAAGCAATGCAGATAGTGGTATGCAGGTATCACGAAAAGGAAAAGAGAAGGTTTATCAGCCCATGTTTGATGTGAATGCAGGTCACTCTTATGTGGATGGTGAATCCAGTGGCTCAGAACAGAGCATTGATGATGAGTTGGGTATTCCTTCTATTGTTACACCTGGAGTAAGGAAGACCAAGGATGTTTTGAGAGCACCTGGGAGTGAACCTACTTTGCGCAGGTCTACGAGAGCTAGGTATCCTGTGGATAGGCTGAAATATGATGGATTTACAGCCATTCACTATGCATATATGGTCAAAGTGATACAGGAACCAGAACCCACTTCTTTTGAGCAAGCCATGGGAAAAGAAAAATGGGAGAAAGCCATGGATGAAGAAATGGATGCCTTGGAAGCAAATGCTACATGGGAATTGGTACCTTTGCCTAAAGGTAAGAATGCAATTGGCTGTAAGTGGATTTATAAGGTGAAGCACAATGCAGATGGTTCTGTGAACAGATACAAGGCAAGATTAGTAGTCAAGGGTTATGCACAAACATATGGCATTGACTATGAAGAAACATTCAGTCCGGTTGCAAGGATGGCAACCGTAAGAGCAGTCATTGCTATGGCTGCATCAAAGAGATGGTCTTTACATCAGATGGATGTAAAGAATGCCTTCTTGCATGGTGATTTGCAAGAAGAGGTCTATATGGAGCAGCCACCAGGTTATGTGCATGCTGTTCATCCTGAATTTGTTTGCAGGTTGAAGAAAGCCTTGTATGGATTGAAGCAAGCACCTAGAGCATGGTCTGACAAGATAGGACAGTATCTTGTCACTATTGGCTTTCAAATGTCCAAGGAAGATTTCTCACTTTATGTGAGAAAAACAGAGAAAGGTATTATGCTACTTGTCATTTATGTTGATGATTTGATTATGACAAGTGACAGTGATGAAGATATCCTTCATGTGAAAATGCTATTGAAGCAGAAGTTTGAGATGAAGGATTTGGGAGAGCTGCGTTATTTCTTGGGCATTGAGGTGATTAGATCACCAAGTGGGATACAGCTCTTGCAGAGGCAGTATGGATTGGACATGCTGTCCAAATATGGGATGACAGGCTGTAAGCCTATTTCAGTTCCTTTGGAGCAGAATGTGAAGCTGAGCGCAGATGCAGGTGAGCTTCTGGGAGACCCTACTATGTACAGACGCATAGTAGGAAGCTTGATTTATATGACTATTACCAGGCCATATTTGAGCTATGCTGTTGGATTGGTAAGTCAGTTTATGCAGGCTCCAAGGAAACCGCATTTGGATGCGACTAGACGCATACTCAGGTATGTGAAGTCCACATTGCAGTATGGACTATTTTATGAGACTGGGGTTCAGATACAGTTGCATGGATACACTGATGCTGATTGGGCTGGTAGCATTTCTGATAGACGTTCTACCAGTGGATATGTGTTCTCTTTTGGGAGTGCTGCAGTCACTTGGAGCAGCAAGAAACAGCCTACAGTTGCCTTGTCCAGCACAGAGGCTGAGTACAGGGGTGCAGCAATGGCTGCATGTGAGGTAGCTTGGTTGCATAAGCTACTTTATGATATGCATCAGCCTACAGATGGGCCAGTTGTCATTTATTGTGACAACATGAGCAGTATACACTTGGCAAATAACCCAGTCTATCATGCTAGAACAAAGCACATTGAGGTGCATTATCACTATGTGCGAGAGAGGGTTTTACTAGGTCTCATTGATCTAGTTTATGTCAGCACAGAGGATCAGGTAGCTGACATATTTACGAAGGCATTGGGCGCAGAGAAGCTGCGCAAGTTCAGAGACCTGCTTGGTGTGTAGGAATTGGGATTGAGCTCGAGGGGGAGTGTTGAGATATCGAGCTCCACTCGTGATACGCCAGGGTGACCGTTGTGTATTTATGTCACCGACTTATCAGTTGCAGACGCGGTTGGTACACCGCCCATGAATAATAGCTACATGACAGCTATCCTTATCTACTCTAGTTCTTGGCTCAGTTAGTATGCCACCTTAGTTAGTTGAGTTTGGTTTGAGACCCATATATAGGGTTCTTCTATTTCTTTGTATGAGAGTTCTTTTGGCTTACACAACTAAGAAGAGGAAAACTGTTTTCAGCCTCCACCTCTGTGTGTATTCCCCCATTGTGCAAGCAAGAAAGCTACAAGTGAGACTCCTTCCTTCTCTCCCACAATCTTGACAGATCAGAGTGCATGGAAACTATGCGAAAAGATTCACAAACTTTATACAAAGCACACGCCCTACTTCACATATGTATTGGCTTAAATAGTTGATGGATCTCCACATGAAGGAGGGCATCCCATTGTATGCTCACTTTAGCCAATTTCATTCTATCATGAAGAATCTACTTCAACAGGATATTGAGTTTCAGGATAATCTACATCCTTTGTTTCTACATGGCACTTTACTTGAGTCTTGGGATGTATTACACATTGCAATTTGTACCAACAAACTTGATGGGCTGAAATTGAAAGATATAGAGAGTGCTCTTTTGATTGAAAAAATCAACAAGAAAAACAATGGCGCTTCCCGCAGTTCATATGGTTTATCTGTTAGAGGTGGCAGAAGTGGCAAGAGAGATAATGATCCTCATGGGAAGAACTCTCAGAAGTCTCGATCTAAGTCATGTGGATTCAGCAAGTCCCGTGGATGTAAGTGTGATCTTATATGCCATTTGTTGAGATATCGAGCTCCACTCGTGATACGCCAGGGTGACTGTTGTGTATTTATGTCATCGACTTGTCAGTTGCAAACGCGGTTGGTACACCGCCCATGAATAATAGCTACATGACAGCTATCCTTATCTACTCTAGTTCGTGGCTCAGTTAGTATGCCACCTTAGTTAGTTGAGTTTGGTTTGAGACCCATATATAGGGTTCTTCTATTTCTTTGTATAAGAGTTCTTTTTTGCTTACATAACTAAGAAGAGGAAAACTGTTTTCAGCCTCCATCTTTGTGTGTATTCCCCCATTATGCAAGCAAGAAAGCTACAAGTGAGACTCCTTCCTTCTCTCCCACAATCTTGACATGGTATCAGAGCCTTGTTCGTGGTAAGGAGCTCAAGAAAGCAAGCCAAGCTCGCGGTGTTCTGGTAAGAGGAGCAGTGTTGCTTTCATTTTCTGTTTTGGGAGCAGATCTCTGCAGGTAGCACAGCCGGAAAGTGCAGGAGGGCATTGTCTCAGGTTGAGACGCCCTTCGCGGTGAAGCAAGAGGGCAGTATATGCTGCGGATAAGGGCTTTAGCCCTTGGCGACCTTGTTTTTTTGATTTGAGGCCATTTCGGGGACTTTTTTGGAGGCGGAAATTTTCTGCACGCACTCAAGAAAAGGCCCAGTTTTATGCTGTGCGACCACTGTTCTACAGGTCGGTGAAAAGTTACCACAGAAACTACATCATATGCTTGTGCGCAGAAACATTGGGAGTTTCAGAATCATCCTTGGTTCCTGTTTATGCAAAATCGTCACTAGGAAGTGACTGTGTGGTCAAATACCACTTTCGCCAGTTTTGCAGATTTGCCCTTGTGAGGGTGAAGCTGAGTTTTTTGCAGTGAAAGAATTTTTTGCAGTGTTCTGTAATGGCGTCTGATTCTCTTTCACAGATTGTCACTGAAAAGCTTGACAAGAACAACTTCCAAGCATGGAAGTTTAGAATGACAATTTTCCTTATGGAAAAAGGATATTGGGAGTTCGTTGCAGGAAATGAAGAAGAACCAGTTCTTCCTGATGTTCCCAATCAACAGCAAATGCAGGCATTTAAAGCATGGCATGAGAGAGCCAGGAAAGTTATGTACTGGCTGTCTATCAGTATTTCAGACTCTATGATTGTGCATATTCAGGATGCAAATACGCCAAAGGAGGCATGGGATACTTTGTCAAAAATGTATAGCACAAATACGCAAGCCAGGAAAATACAGCTCAAGCAAGAGTTGCATAATGTGCAAAGAGAAAATATGAGCATCAATGACTACCACATGAAGGTGAAGAAGATTGCGGATGCACTTCTTCCATTGGGTCGCCAGTGGAAGATGATGATTTAGTTTCTGTGACCTTGAATGGTCTAGGAAAGGATTATTCACAGTTTTGGACATCCATTTCAGTTCGTGAAAGATTTCCTGATTTTGAGGAGTTGATTGCTCTTCTAATTTCTGAGGAGCAGAGAAATGGTGGTGCATCTTCTTCAGGAGAAACTTCAAAAGAAGCTGTCTTCTACTCAAATGCTGGAAGAGGTAGAGGCAGAGGTAGAGGAGGCCGATTTGGAGGCCGTGATAGAAATCAGAATATGCAGCAAACTCAAGAAAACCAGTCCTATGGAGGAGGATGTGGTAACTCTAGAGGCAGGGGGAGCCAAAGAGGTCGTGGTGGATGGCAAAGAGGCCAAAATGCAAACAGTAATGTTGAATACTACTACTGTGGTAAAATGGGTCATATGGCTAAAGACTACTATAAAAAGCAGAATGACATCATGAATGGAAAACTGCAACAAGGGAATTATGCATCTTCTAGTAGACAGGGTGATGACAGAAATGAGCATTTGTTTATGGTGCAGCACATGAACAATTCTGTGACAAGTGCAGAAGAAAGCAATGATGTATGGTATGTTGACTCAGGTGCATCAAACCACATGACAGGTCATGCAGAATGGATGGAGGATGCAAGGAAAATGCAAAAACCAGGATTTGTGGAGACTGGTGATGATACTGCACATCCTATTGTGCAGATTGGAAAAATTCCTTTGTCTATGCAGGATGGGAAAAAGAAATACCTGTCCAATGTATTTCATGTCCCGAATATCACCAAGAATCTGGTTTCTGTTGGTCAAATGGTTGAGCAGGGCTTGCAAGTCAGATTTAATCCTCATGGATGCTTTGTTGAGGATATGAAAAATAAAGGTCACTTGATAGCAAAAGGAAAGAAGAAGGGCAGAACGTTTACATTGGATGCAGACATGCCTGAATTGAGTGCAGCAATGTTTGCACATGGGACCGGTGTAGTTGCAGATATTGATATCTGGCATAAACGCATTGGTCATGTTAATGTATAGCGACTTAAATCAATGCAGACCCAAAACATTGTTGCAGGATTGCCTAAATTCAAGGTTGCAGAAATGCATAAGGTATGTGAAGCCTGTCAATTTGGAAAACATGCAAGGAAACCATTTCCTAGACATGTTCAAGAGAGTGAGAAGCCATTGGAATTAATCCACTCTGATGTGTGGACTACTAAAGCTGCATCTCTTGGAGGCTGTCATTATTTTGTCACTTTCATTGATGACTATAGCAGAAAAGTTTGGGTGTATTTTATGAAAAAGAAAAGTGAAGTTTTTGGGCACTTCAAAACTCTTAAAGCTATGGTTGAAAAAGAAACAGGCATGCAGATAAAATGCCTAAGGTCAGATGGAGGGGGAGAGTACCTCTCAAATGAGTTTGCAAGGTTCCTGCAGCAGCATGGCATAAAGCAACAATATTCATGCAGTCATACCCCACAGCAAAATGGAATTGCAGAAAGGAAAAACAGGCATATTGGACATGTATCTCGTGCCATGCTCAATGAAAAAGACTTGCCAGATTTTTATTAGGCTGAAGCAGTTGCTACAGCAGTCTACATAATGAACAGGACTCCCACTGCAGCAATACATGGAATGACTCCATAGGAGAGGTATACTGGTAGGAAACCAGATATTTCTCATTTGAAAATTTTTGGTTGCATTGCCTATGTACATGTGCCAGATGAGTTGAGATCCAAGTTGGATCCAAAAGCTGAGAAGTGCATCTTTATTGGTTACTCTCTGCAGCAAAAAGGGTATAGATGCTATAACCCTTCTACTCGTAAGTTTACAGTGAGCAGAGATGTTGTTTTTGATGAGATGAGTAGCTGGTATAAACCACTAAATGTGATTGATGATGTGGATACACAAAATGGTAATGCTGCACAGAATTCACAGCAGCAGTCACAAAATATTAGTGGACCTGGAGCGTCCTCTAGCAGTGGTTCACATTCTTCGCCATGGACAGGAAGATTGAGATCAGGAGAATCTTCTCAAAGCAATGCAGATAGTGGTATGCAGGTATCACGAAAAGGAAAAGAGAAGGTTGATCAGCCCATGTTTGATGTGAATGCAGGTCACTCGTATGTGGATGGTGAATCTAGTGGCTCAGAACAGAGCATTGATGATGAGTTGGGTATTCCTTCTATTGTTACACCTGGAGTAAGGAAGACCAGGGATGTTTTGACAGCACCTGGGAGTGAACCTACTTTGTGCAGGTCTACGAGAGCTAGGTATCCTGTGGATAGGCTGAAATATGATGGATTTACAGCCATTCACTATGCATATATGGTCAAAGTGATACAGGAACCAGAACCCACTTCTTTTGAGCAAGCCATGGGAAAAGAAAAATGGGAGAAAGCCATGGATGAAGAAATGGATGCCTTGGACGCAAATGCTACATGGGAGTTAGTACCTTTGCCTAAAGGTAAGAATGCAATTGGCTGTAAGTGGGTTTATAAGGTGAAGCACAATGCAGATGGTTCTGTGAACAGATACAAGGCAAGATTAGTAGTCAAGGGTTATGCACAAACATATGGCATTGACTATGAAGAAACATTCAGTCCGGTTGCAAGGATGGCAACCGTAAGAGCAGTCATTGCTATGGCTGCATCAAAGGGATGGTCTTTACATCAGATGGATGTAAAGAATGCCTTCTTGCATGGTGATTTGCAAGAAGAGGTCTATATGGAGCAGCCACCAGGTTATGTGCATGCTGTTTATCCTGAGTTTGTTTGCAGGTTGAAGAAAGCCTTGTATGGCTTAAAGCAAGCACCTAGAGCATGGTCTGACAAGATAGGACAGTATCTTGTCACTATTGGCTTTCAAATTTCCAAGGCAGATTTCTCACTTTATGTGAGAAAAACAGAGAAAGGTATTATGCTACTTGTCATTTATGTTGATGATTTGATTATGACAGGTGACAGTGATGAAGATATTCTTCATGTGAAAATGCTATTGAAGCAGAAGTTTGAGATGAAGGATTTGGGAGAGCTACGTTATTTCTTGGGCATTGAGGTGATTAGATCACCAAGTGGGATACAGCTCTTGCAGAGGCAGTATGGATTGGACATGCTGTCCAAATATGGGATGACAGGCTGTAAGCCTATTTCAGTTCCTTTGGAGCAGAATGTGAAGCTGAGCAAAGATGCAGGTGAGCTTCTGGAAGACCCTACTATGTACAGATGCATAGTAGGAAGTTTGATTTATATGACTATTACCAGGCCAGATTTGAGCTATGCCGTTGGATTGGTAAGTCAGTTTATGCAGGCTCCAAGGAAACCGCATTTGGATGCGGCTAGACGCATACTCAGGTATGTGAAGTCCACATTGCAGTATGGACTATTTTATGAGACTGGGGTTCAAATACAGTTGCATGGATACACTGATGCTGATTGGGCTGGTAGCATTTCTGATAGACAATCTACCAGTGGATATGTGTTCTCTTTTGGTAGTGCTGCAGTCACTTGGAGCAGCAAGAAACAGCCTACAGTTGCCTTGTCCAGCACAGAGGCTGAGTACAGGGGTACAGCAATGGCTACATGTGAGGTAGCTTGGTTGCCTAAGCTACTTTATGATATGCATCAGCCTACAGATGGGCCAGTTGTCATTTATTGTGACAACATGAGTAGTATACACTTGGCAAATAACCCAGTCTATCATGCTAGAACAAAGCACATTGAGGTGCATTATCACTATGTGCGGGAGAGGGTTTTACTAGGTCTTATTGATCTAGTTTATGTTAGCACAGAGGATCAGGTAGCTGACATATTTACGAAGGCATTGGGCGCAGAGAAGCTGCGCAAGTTCAGAGACCTGCTTGGTGTGCAGGAATTGGGATTGAGCTCGAGGGGGAGTGTTGAGATATCGAGCTCCACTCGTGATACGCCAGGGTGACTGTTGTGTATTTATGTCACCGACTTATCAGTTGTTGCAGACGCGGTTGGTACACCGCCCATGAATAATAGCTACATGATAGCTATCCTTATCTACTCTAGTTCGTGGCTCTGTTAGTATGCCACCTTAGTTAGTTGAGTTTGGTTTGAGACCCATATATAGGGTTCTTCTATTTCTTTGTATAAGAGTTCTTTTTGGCTTACACAACTAAGAAGAGGAAAACTGTTTTCAGCCTACCTTTGTGTGTATTCCCCCATTGTGCAAGCAAGAAAGCTACAAGTGAGACTCCTTCCTTCTCTCCCACAATCTTGACACCATTATTGTGGGAAAGTAGGACACATACGGCCACAGTGCCATAAGATGTATAATGACAAGCGTAGAGAAAAGGGAAAAGAAAAAGTGTAAGAGAAATCCAATGATCATAGCATTATAGGTGCAAACTCCAGTGTAAATATTGAGGAGATAAATGTCATGCAACCTGAGGAGTCCGATGGTGACTATATCTTAGCAACCTCTTCATTGGATGCCTCTCAGCTAACCAAGGCTCAATCTATGCATGCACAATGTTGGTTCTTGGATTCAGGTGTGTCTTTTCATGTGACCCCCTACCATGAGTGGTTTCATACCTATTGCAGTGTATTTGGTATTGTGCGCTTAGGTGATGATCGGTCTCTTGCTATTGTTGGCATTGGTGATGTCACTCAATAGTTTGCCTCTGGTAGCACTTTTATTCTACATAATATACGTCATGTACCCACACTGACTAAAGGCCTCATGTTTTCTTATCAACTTGATGATGCAGGTTATCATATATGCTTTGGTAATTATGCATGGAAGATAACTCATGGAAAGCTTATTCTTGCAGGAGGTGCCAAGTCTGGCAGCCTCTGCCCCTTCGTTGTTATCTCGTACTATTGATCATGTTTTGTCAGTGAGTTCTATCCCAAATTTATCTCGTTGGCATGCTCATCTTGGGCATATATTGCTTAAGGGAATGGAAATGCTTAGTGCTTTGCAATATCTTCCGCCTTTTGACTACTCGCATTTTGAGTTGTGTAATCATTGTTTATATGGTAGGCAGACTAGGAATTTACATAAAAAGTCTAGTATTCCACACATGGGCGAGCCTTTGGCTTTTGTGCATTCAGAGGTATGTGGATCCATGCCTTGTCAATCATTAGAGGGTGCGAAGTACTTTGTTACATTTATTGACGATTATTCACGTAAGGTTTGGGCTTATCCCATAAAGTAGAAATCAACATTGACTTACTCTCATTGAGAATCAATCTGGGCATAAGCTAAAATGCCTAAGGACTGATAACGGAGGTAAGTACGTCTCACATGCCTTTGAGAAGTTTTGTGACGAGAGGGGTATTAAGCATTAGTTGACCGCTCCTTACACCCACCCCCAGAATGGTATGGCTAAGCGTATGAATAGGACTATCCAGGAGAGGGTCCATAGTATGCTTAGCCAAGAAGGCTTACCACAACATTTTTGGGCTGAGGCAGCCTCTACTGCTATGCATCTCATTAGCAGGTCACCTGGCAGTGGTATTGACTTCCAAGTTGCAGAGGAGATATGGATAGGAGAGCCTCCCTCATATGCTCATTTGCGTGTCTTTGGATGTGAGGCTTTCTGCCATGTGCCGACAAACACAATAAGCTAGATCCTAAAAGTGTGAAATGCATTTTCCTCAGCTATGGAGATGAAGATGAGATGAGATATCGTCTTTGGGATATCCACATGCACGAAAAGTGATTCGCATCCACCATGATATTGTGTTCCATGAGGACAAAATGCATATGCAGCCCTAGAAAGTTATTGAGATACGCAAGGTTATCTTTTAGGAGGATCCCCCCACTCTTGCACAACTAGCTAGATAGCCTGCATGAGAGCAGCCAATCCTCATGGCTAGGATGTTAGATAGGATGTTGGACAAGTAGTACAACCTACATTGAGGCATTCTACTAGGGATAGTTATGAGCCCTCCATAAATTATGGCTTGGTTTACAGATGCAGGAGAGCCTCTCACATATGATGAGGCTATGCACAGGGGTGACAGACACACTTAGGAGAGGGCTATGCAGTCTGAGATTGACTCATTGCATAAGAATCGTACGTGGGATTTGGTTTCCTTGCCTCTAACGGCAAGCAAGCTTTGTCTTGCAAGTGGTTGTACAAGTTGAAAAGTACCCCTAGACACCTTAGGATGACATACAAGGCTAGATTGGTAGCAAAGGGTTTTAAGCAGGAGCATGGTGTTGACTTTGGTGAGGTCTTCTCTCTTGTGATTAAGATGGCCACGTACACTTAGTCTTGGCTTTGGCTGTAGAACTTGACTTGGACTTGTATCATTTGGATGTCAAGATGGCTTTCTTACATGGGGACTTGCATGATGAGATATACATGGAGCAACCTAAGGGCTTTGAAGAGCCTGGCATGGAACACCTAGTGTATAGATTGAGGAAGAGCCTTTATGGCTTGAAGCAGGTACCTAGGGAATGGTACCACAAATTTGATGCATTCATGCAGTCATAGGGATATAACCTAGTGCAATGGATCCGTGCTTGTACACGAAGAAAGCCCGTGATGGTTCATTATTATTGATTTTGGTACTCTATGTGGATGACGTGCTTTTAGCAGGGAAAGCTCATGGATGTGCTAGATGCTCTTAAGGCTCAGCTCAAGAAGAGTTATACTTGGTATGCACATTATGCATGACAGGTCTCAAGGACTACTCTATCTGTCACAGGAGTATATCCATAAAGTCCTTGAGCACTTCTATATGTAGGATGTGAAGCCTATTGGCCATCCATTGCCTTCTCATGTGAAGGTATCATAGGCCAATTTTTTGCAAATAGATGAGCAAAGGGCCGAGATGGCCAAGATTCCCTATGCATCTGTAGTGGGTAGTCTTATGTATGCCTTGACAGCCACCCGTTGACAGCCACCCGTCCAGATATTGCATTTGCAGTTGGTGTTGTGGTACGTTATATGGCTACATTGAGCAAGAGGCATTGCTCATATGTGCATATGTTATGGTAGCCACGGTATAGGACTCGTGGGATACACTGACTTTGACTATGCCTGGGACATGCAAATAGTAGGAAGTCCACTTCTTACTATGTGTTCACTTTTGATGGAGGTGCTGTTTCATGGATGTCCATGGTGTAGAAATGCACCGCCCTTTCTACTACAGAGGCTAAGTATGTTGTAGTCACTGAGGCTTGCAAGGAGGCCATTTGGTTGGGTCATTTAGTTGTTGACCTTAGTATTGCAGATGCTATCCCTACATTGCATTCGGATTCTACGAGTGCTATCCAATTAGCCAAGAATCCAGTCTTCCATGCGAAAATGAAACACATTGAGGTGAGATATCACTTCATTCGTGAGGTCATTGAGGACAAGTCTATTGACCTTGTCAAGATCTCAACTAACCAGAATCCTACAGACTTGCTCGCGAAAAGCCTCTCTATAGAGCACTTTGCCTTTCTTAGGAGGTTGATGGGCATTGGATGAGATGACACCTTTCCTCGTCCTGTTGTATCTATGTATATATTGTATTGTCTTTTCTTTTTTATTTTCTCCCACTGAGGTAGATTCGCCTTAAAGTGGAAGGTTATTGGGGGTAAAGGCACCTCTGCCTAGCCACCCATGTATTACTACACTGATAGTACCTGCATCTACAAACTGTAGGCAGCGGGCGTCCATCACTGTTACTTCATTCTTTATTCTTCCACTAACATTTGAATAAAGGGAAGGCCGCTCACACACTGCAACTGCTGGAGTTCCCACATTGTGTGTGTCTCTCTCTCGCTCCTACTCCTTCCACCATAGCTCTTGTTCTCGCTCGTGCTTCCACTTCAAGGCTCACCTCCCTTCAATTTTTAATGGGTTAGTAGAGAAAGATGCAAAACTTCATATTAATGAGTTCCAAAAGATAATGTTCAATTATCAAATCCAAGAAGAAGGACACTTGATGATGTTCTTTAATATGACTCTGAAAGGACAAGCTACAATATAGTATCATAGCCTAAAGGTTGGAACCATAACTACAATTGATTTATAGCCTAGAGGTTGGAACCATAACTACGATTGATTTATTCTTTGCAACCTTTTCTGAAGAGAGTTTGCCCCTAAAAGGGGAGGTTAGTAGTACTGGCTACGTATTCTCAATGTAACATGTCAAGAACCTCACGAGAATGTTCGTGGTGGGTATACTAAGGAATTATTCCCTAAGTTGCAAACCTATATTCGTATTCCAATTTGTTGCTCAATCGCAATACTTTTTGAATGTGTTGGACTTTAACATTCAAGTGCAGTTGAGCAGTGTTGCTCTTGTTGACATTGATACGGCTATTACATTAGCAGAGGAGATAAAGTCGCAATTACAAACAGACTATACCTAGGAAAAACTGGAATCGGAGTCTAGGGTTTGGGAATACTTTAACACTAACAAATGGAAACCAAGGGATACCCATGAATACTCCCAAATAATGAGAGAAAAAGCATGATTTCAAATGTGCCCATGTTGCCAACTCCTCCCAGTGTGACCATGCATAGACTAGTCAGATGGCTCCACCAAGTGTTGGAAGCCAAACGATAAACTTGAATGTTGTTCCAGTGAATCAACAACCACAATTCCTAATCAAGTGGTTAGACTAATGGAACAACAAGTAGACAATCATGACTATGAGTCAAGTGCATCAAATGTCTTTGGCAAAGTTAAGGATATGGAACAACATTTGAGATGTTATTTGCAGAAAACTAGGAGCAAAATTGGCTATGCTAGGACAAGGGAATGCCTTCGATTGTGCCTTCTTGGGTTTTGCATTCAATCATGCTCATGGCAAAAAGGAGAAGGGCTAGGGAACTCCGTGCTAGCCTGATGTTGAGAGAGGGAAACTGAAGAAGACAGACCATTTAAAAAGACCTTAGAAGGTGCTTACCTTTTGAATGAAGTTACTACCAAAACCCATGTGTTCCAAATCCAAATGGATGAGGTTCTGACTTATTATATCACCAATATAAAGTCCTTATCAAGGCTTCGAGCTAGATTCAATGAAAAGGCTAAATTTATGATTGCATCATGAATATTCATACCATGTATAATGCCTTATTGCATTTGATGGTGCTTGTTCACCGTGTTTACCGCAGCACAGAGGAGTGGGAAAATGGAAAAAAAAAAGGAAAAAGCAAAAAAGGCGCAGGATAAAAGCAGAAAAAGGCGCCTTGACCGGAAACCAGACCCTGAAAATTTTAAATGCTCGGGCATGACCCTTAGAAAGTCTCAGTGTCGCCCCAAGACAACAAAAGAGTGAAAGGCGCACCATTAAATGTGGAAGCGCTCCTGAATCCTTGTAAAAGAGCGCCAGGCTCACTCCTATGCAAAGTGTACGCATTAATTGGGAATAGGATAAATTAGAATGGTAGGAAATGGGAAAAAGGGCCTAGGCTATGACCGACCATGTAAAAAATGGAAAAAGAGATGACCACCCAAAAAGGATTTAGGGCTTTGTATATAAAGTTGAAAAGTGAATGAGAAGCTCATTCTTTTGGTGTGTGGCAAAAGGAGTCTTCTTCTTCCTCTCTTCTTCTCTCCTTCTTGCTTATGTGTGCTCTTGAGAGAGGGAGTGTGAGAGTGTGAGGAAGTGAGTGTGTGGGAGTGAGGGATCAAGAGGGTGAAGCTCTTCACCATCTCCTCTTCTCTTCTTCTCTTCTCTTCTCTTCTTTTCTTTTGCATGCACGGCTATCGAGGATGGAGCTTGGAGATGGAGGAGGATTGAGGATGCTTGAGCTAGCATCAAGAATCGTGGAGCTACCAGAGTGCGAGAGAGAGGAAGGTACTCGATCAAGCATCAAGGTAAGCTCACTACACTCGTAGGATCGACGGCGCGTCGGCTAGGTGAGAGATAGCCATTAGAGCTCGCTTGGAACGCTTGAAGTAATAAGCAGTCCGTGGGTCTTGGCGGTTGAGCGCAAGCTCCCGCATTTTGGTTCCGTTGTGCCGGGACCAATGGATTCAAGCTTGAGCACTTGCATGCCTCATTTCGAGCATCGAAGTAGGGGATGCATCCCCGAAACGGAGTTTGAGATAGGTAGGAAGTTTGGGTGTTTTTGATCTTCAAAACAAGTATTTTGGGATATTTTGGTTGTTTGATGATTGGAAAACATGGAGAAATTAGTTCACTTTTTTGCTTTCGATTCGTGTTGCGTTTAGAATAGGCTAACATTAGGAAATCGCACCCGAGAGGCATAGGGTTTGCTGTTGTATAACAGGGAGAAAATCGAGGAAAACGAGTGGAAAATGGGAAAAATGCTCATTTGAATGTGTAGGAATCGCAAGGAGAGTGATCAGTAACATCCGGGTAATGTCCAGCAGGGGTATAAGTTCTTGGAGGGCAAGGAAACCCTCATTTGCAACTAGTTGAGAGAGAGAGAAAGAGCTTGGGTGACCCGTTTCGATCGATCTTCCCCATCACTCCAGCATCATTCCTGTTGAATCTTGTAGCTTGTAATAATCGATACCTTAAGTTTTTGGACCATTTCATACTCGAAAGTGCGTTCGGGTCGGCAGAATTGAACACTCGATCCAGTGTCTGATTCTCAGAATCGAACGTCTGATTCTGAGAATCAAACGCTCGGACAACCTTCCGATCGGATCATCCTGTCTGATCGGACCACTCAGACCACTCGAACCAACCCCATCCAATCGGACGCTTCGTCGGATCTAGGAAATCGGACCCACGGAGTAGGACACGTCAGCAATCGGACCACCCACCTGGTCCGATTGGACCACTTGTCCGATTTTCTAAAATCGGACACTTGACCCCTGTCCGATTCTGAGAATCGGACAGCTCAAACGCGGACCCACCTGGTCGGATTTCGAGAATCGAACCACTGGTAAATCGAACGTCCGATTCTTAGAATCGGACACACCCTTAGGCAGAAAAAAGAAAACATCAAAAATTGACCCCCACGATCGACTGGAAGCGCAACCTGCTCCAGGACAACATAGCGAACGCCTTGTAGGCAGTTCCCGACGTAGGAGTCACGATCAAGGGACAGGGGGACAATGCTGGAGCACTCCCCAGCGACCTGACGCATTGAGAATGGAAATCCAATCATAGGACCTATGTGGTCGACCCCCAAGTGAACAGCAAGAAGCAGTGCAAACCCTAGAACCCACTAGAACGGCCAGGACTTGAGCAACAAAGCTTATCAGGCCCGAGACAAGACAAGAGGGCGTAAGCATATAGAGATTGATTGCCTCACTCACATTGAATTCCGCACTTGAAGTATATATAAGAGAGCTGAAAGCCTGATTGACCACAAGTACACGAGAAACGACACACACTAAGTGATCATAAATTGAGGACTGTATTCAATAAGTCAAGGAACTCACTCAAATAAAACCACTCAAGGAACCCACTAGCAGGAGAGAACCAAGACATAGACAAGCCATCAAAGCGCAGAGTAGGACCAAGCAAGGAGTGCCAACGACGCGGATCTGTCAAGTCTATTCAACCTGATCAACAGCATAGTGGAGCGCGAGAACTCGACCATGACGGAAGAGAGCTCAGACCATCGGTCTAATGAGGAGCTCGATTTGAACGTATTCCCAGATGCTATTTAGCAATGGTGAGCAGTTACGATGCGCACGCCCGGTACGAGCACCACGGTAGGACAGCAGACGCAATCATCGCAGATCTAGAAGAGGAGAGAAGGCTAGCCCGCAAAGCATTGCAGGGCATAGCCGAGTACAATAGGGATCAGCAGGCTAGGAGCCAAAGGCAAAGCATGGAGCTGCATGAGGTGCAGCAAGTGCTGAACTTGGCTGGCCAAAACCGAACGGACCATGAGAGAGCGCTAAAGGGAGACTTGACATTGAGCGAGCTTCTCATGAAACGGCTGCTCGATAATACAGTAGTAGAGCAGAGTGCCACCGCACTAGCGACGTCGCTGCTCACAGGATTAGGGGCGAACCAAGGCTCAAAGAGCCAGGCCAAAATACCGATTGTTGCCAAGCAACTCGATAAGTACAAACCTCATGACGACCCATACAGCTTTGTTGAGCAGTTTGAGCAAGTCTGCGAAGCCAACGGCCTCAATGACCAAGCTCAACGCTCGTAAGCATTCGGGCTTTGCCTAGACGACAAGGATAGGACGTGGTATACGAGCCTAGATGTTGTAGAGCGAGCCAACTTCAATGATCTCAAGGATCTCTTTATCAAGAGATTCGTCGAGCCCAGATACTCTGATAACTTGCTAGTACGCTTGATGAACATCAAGCAGAAAGAGAAGGAGGACATCCCGACTACGTGACCATGTGAGGAGTCTCTTTAAGAGAATCCCTCTGGACGAGCAACCGACTGAAAGAGCAGTTTCGGCTGTATTCATCAGCGGAATTCGAGACGAGGAGTTATATAAGGCTTTGGCAGGCAATTCAAGCTTGCAGCGGGACGCGGTAGCTAGAGTGTTTGAGGAAGCCATCAGAGTCGATGATCAGCTGAAAGAGCGGAGCTCCAGGAGCTCAAATCTAGAGGAGACCAACTCGCGAAGCTCAAAGAGAATGTCAGCCTCTAGTGAGCGGTCAATCCCATCATCCCAAGATAAGGGGAAGGCCACCGAGACAGACCAAGGCTTGGCTGAGGTCAAGATGGAATTAGCCAAGTTGCAAGACATGTTGAGACAACCAACGCGCCCGCATGTCCAATGCGTGTACTGTGGCAGAAACCACTTGCCGGCCAAGTGTCAAGACCCTAGGTCAAGACCTTGTGCTAACTGCGGTATGTTTGGCCATGATATCGCGCATTGTAGATTACCAAGAAGACTTCCATACTCGCAACCCTACGGCCAGCCTTACCTAGCAAACAGGCCACAGCCATTCTTCGGAAGGGGAGCCCCATTGGCTCTTCCTGCGCCTAACGATATGAAACCATCCATCCCTAGAATGGACATAAACCCTACAGGCTTTCCTAGACCGCCTGGTCCTTATGTGACCCATCCACCGAGTGACGCTCCAGTCCACTACGTGGAGGAGCTGAATGAGGAAGAGACCTACATATGCCCTTACGTCTCACACGACGATGAGGGCAACGCAGTCCTCATGGATTATCAACCTATGCCGGTGATGGCATTAGGAAGGGAACGAGGTAGGGGCCTAGGAGGGCAGACGCAGGATCCAGTCACCTGTTGGACTTGCGGTCACCCTGGCCATGTCTCATCACACTGCCCTGAAAGAGAGCAGCAAAACAGAGACAAGGCTGACCAAAGATGTGCAGAGTGCGGAATCACCCATCTTTTCGTAGATTGCCCAAAGCGAAAGCCATCCTCTAGCTCAGCCAACGTGCCATCTGTCCCATTGGGGCTGTTTGGTGTCGAAAACCTCGATGGGGAGGCCACACCTATTCCATTGCGCATCATGACCCGAGCCCAAACAAAGCAGGCCGGCATCTCTCTGCCAGGACCTAGCAATCTTGACGCGACCTCGATAGGGAAGAAAAGCCGCAGGCGGAAAAAAGAAGAGATCGGAAGCTAAAGTCGCACTAAAAACTGAGGGTGCTACGACCTTGCCTGCTGAAAAGAAGGTTTCAGACACAGAGGCAAAAACTTCAGCCCCTAAGACAGTCGAAAAGGGAAGCGCTAGGGTAGGGGAATACCCGCACCCGAAGCGAAAGTTAGAGGCCATAGAAAGGTTCAAGGAATGGATAAAGGAGGCTCAAGAGCATCTCAAGGACGCTGAGCCCATCATAGAGGACGAGATCGAGGATCTCTCCAGTGTAAGCACGCCAATATCACCCCCTCAACCTAAGTCGGAAGAAGCAACTGCACCACAAGCAGTGCCGCTAAGACCAAGCCTTGACGCGACAGAGCCGCAGTTCAGTCTCGTAGCCATTGGCCCGGACAATCTTGGTTCGGGGGAGGGCGAATATCCAACGATCTCGTGACCACGCTAGTGATTACCCCTGTAACACTTAGCCTGGGAGATCTGCTTAGGCAGCATCCTACCCTATGGCAAGATCTTAAGCAGTGGGTCGAAGGGTCACAAGAGCAGGTCACGGCAGACCCTCAAGACCATGATGCAGAAACGCAATTATCAAGTTTGGCACTGCACTCCGTGCCTAAATCCTTGCACGTCAATGCCTTTTGGGAAGGCTCTGAGATGCACGCGGTCTTACTGGTCCTAGCCCTAGGTGACACAATAAGAAAGGGAATCGTAGACACGGGAGCTGGGGTTAGTGTGCTTAGCCACACAGTGCTCCAGACTTGGGGAAACCCGCCTGTCGAAACTGCTAGGTTCAATGTCACGTTAGCAAACAGTATGAGAGTGAAGCCATTCGAGGTACTTAAGAATTGGCCAGTGAAGATCGCAGGTGTCTAGTTCTCTGTTGACTTCATAGTCATGAAGAGAGTGGACTACGATATCCTATTAGGCCGACCTTGGATGTGCAACGCTAGAGTCATCGAAAATTGGGGTAACGGCTTGATCTTCCTTGGCAATAGAACAGATGCCGTAAGAATAGAAATGGACACTTGGAAGACCTCACCAGTCGACCTAGACGCCATCTCTGCTATGCTCAAGGGGAACACTCAAGTCAAGAAGTCCTATGGGCCCTTGACCAAGTATATCCCATGCCCAAAGGATGAGCGGGATTGGATGCACATTCTCGCTACAATCGACCTGCCATTCTCAGATCATGAGGCATATGAGCAAGCCATCAAAACGATCGGCAAGTCTAACGAAGCACTCTCTACACCAGTCTGCATGATGGCAGGAAGCCTCCGTGGAAGGTCTAAGCCTGTCACCTTCCAAGTACCTTCCAACAAAAGGGAACTCCAGGGGATACTAGAATACCTAACGGACAAGCTAGCTGGCAATCCAGCTGCAAACTTCAAACCACTCCAGGATCTCTTAGAGGAATCCAAGTGGCAATGGACCAGGGTGCATGATTTAAACCTCATGTATAATTGGACCCTAGTTCCTGACCAACGACACGAGACATACCAAACCCTAGGAGACGACGAGCAGTCGGATGACAAAGATTCTAGCAACGAATACGAAGACTGCCAATCCTTCAGTGATGAGAGAGAGGGTGAAGTAGATACTGTAGAATACGACACTGAGGGACAAGAAATTGAGCAGATACGAGCAGACTCCAAGCCGCAGAAAAGGCAGACCTTTAGGGTAGAGCGAGGAGTCATGCGCATGGAATGTGATCGCACTTGGTTGGAACACGTAGGAGCCATAGACCTTAACAAGTGGGCCTAGCCCAGCCAGGAACGACATCAGTCCTTAGGACTGAATCATCATATGAACTGCGGCCACCAGGGGAGACCACCTCTTCTAACGAAGACGGAGGGTTTGACTTTGAATCGGAAGTTAGTTCGGATAGTGATCCGGATATCCCTAGGCCGCCCCCATGACCAGACGTACCAAGGGGGGACCTACCTGTCTACCTGAGGCGCAGACAATTAAGGCAAGAAAAGGCAAAGCAACCCAGGGATACACGAACAGAAGAACAGCGAAAGCCGCAAGACCTCCCTAAACGCTTCACGAAATTCAAAAAAGGGGATAGGGTAGTAGTTCTGATAGGAGCCAAACGTCAAGGGCAGACGAGCGAACCAATCAAGCGACCAGCCAAAGTCAAGGAGGTAGACTTAGCTCAGGAAGGGGAAACGCCCCGGCCAGTATTCATCGCTGATGACTTGACCAATGAAGAAGAAATGAGTCTTGTTGCTCTCTTGCGAGAGTATATAGACGTGTTTGCCTGGTCCTTAGAGGAACTTAAGGAGGTAGATCCGAGTGTCGTGACTCGCAACATACCCATGACGCCAGACGCAACGCCGGTCAAGCAGCGACCACACCCTATGAATCCAAAACACGCTCATGCTGTCAAAGAGGAAATTGACAAGCTGATGAGAGCTAGATTCATTTACGAAATTGAGCACACAGACTGGGTATCACCCATAGTCATCGTGATGAAAAAGAATGGAAAAATCCGAGTGTGTGTCAATTACAAGAAGGTGAACGCTGCCACGAAGAGGGACAACTATCCATTGCCGTACACCGAGCACATGCTTGAGAGGGTGGCAAGCAAGGAAGCCTACAGTTTTCTGGACGGCTTCTCAAGGTACAACCAAGTGCAAGTGCATCCTGCGGATAGGCACAAGACCGCCTTTGCCACTGAGTGGGGCGTCTTTGCCTACATAGTCATGCCCTTCGGGTTGACCAATGCCCCCGCCACTTTCCAACATCTCATGTACACCATCTTTAAGGACATGCTTCGCAAGGAGTTAGAAGTCTTTGTCGACGACCTGTGTGTCCATTCGACCTAGATCGAACACTTAGACAAACTCCGCACAGTCTTTGAACGGTGTCGCTTATATCGTCTCTCCTTGAACCCCGTGAAGTGCCAGTTTTGGGTAAAGCACGGATGCATCCTAGGACACGTGGTGTCGAAGAACGGCATTGCCACTGACTTCTCGAAGGTCAAGGTTATTGTTGACCTTCCACCCCCAATTAACTACAAGGGAGTTCAATGCTTCTTAGGCCATACAAGGTACTATCGGCGGTTTGTACTGAACTATGCGTTGATCGCCAGACCATTATACAAGCTGCTGATCATCTTCGAATGGACCGAGGCATGCCAACAAGCGTACGAAGAATTGAAAAATGCTCTAACAATAGCACCAATTCTACGAGCCCCAGATTGGACCATTACCTTTCACGTGCACATCGACGCTTCTAAGTTTGCTGTGGGGGCAATGTTGTGCCAACCTGGCGAACACAACTTAGATTATCCAGTGAGCTTTGCTAGCAAACAACTCACCGAGATGGAAATGAACTACTCGACAATAGAAAGAGAGGGGTTAGCCATGGTGTTTGCTGTGAAGAAATTTCGGCATTATCTTTTGGCCACACCCTTTACCTTCTTCGTGGACCATCAAGCCTTGCTCTATCTCGTAAACAAACCTTGCGCTGCAGGATGCATAGCTCGATGGCTCCTTCTGCTTCTAGAGTTCGATTTCTCTGTGGTAGTACGAAAGGGAAAACAGCATTACATAGCTGATCACGTGTCACGCATCCCCACCACGGGAGAAGCCGCTGGATAAGGTATCGTTGATGAATTACCCGATGCCCATCTATTTAACCTGTCTAGCGAGAGAGAGTTATTTAAGGCTGATCTAACGCCATATTGGATGGATGACATAGTCCAAGTGCTTGAACACAGGCAACCTGAGCGACCAATAGAAAAAGCCCAACTTAGATGCTTAATCCTTAAGGTTCAGCCCTATCAGCTGATTGCAGGCCAACTCTATAGGCTGGGGCAAGACGGATTGCTGCGTAGATGCATATGTGAGCATGAGATGCACGATGTGCTCTCGGAGGTACACAGCAGCATTGCGGGAGGGCACTTTAGCGGAGACACGACAGCACGGAAGGTGCTGCAGTCTCAACTATGGTGGCCCACGCTTTTTTGCGATGCCACGTGATTCGTCAAGCATTGTGACGAGTGCCAACGGACAAAAGTCCCGATTCGCAAGGATCAAATGGAGTTGACCCCAATTATTGCTCGACAACCCTTCGAAAAATGGAAAATCGACTTCATAGGGCCCATCAGACCTGCGGCGCAGTACTCACAAGCCAAGTACATCATTGTGGCCACAGATTACCTCACAAAATGGACAGAGACAAGAGCCACATGAAAAAACGATGCTAGGACGATTGCCAAGTTCTTACGGGAGCAAGTGATCTCGCGATTCGGCTGCCCCATCGAACTGGTCAGTGACCAGGGCACGCACTTCATCAACGAAGTGATAGCACATCTCCTGTCCACCTTTCTCATTATCCATCGCAAATCATCTCCATACTACCCTCAAGCGAACGGTTAGGCAGAATCCACGAATAAGATTCTCGTCAATGTCCTGACCAAAGTAGTCTCAGCCTCACGAAGCGACTGGGACAACAAGCTTATGGCAGCTTTGTGGGCTTACCCTACAGCTTATAAAACAGTTGGGTCAAACCCCGTTCACGTTGACCTATGGAACAGAAGCAATCCTACCCTTAGAATTCTTTGTTCCTAGCCTGAGAATAGCCCTTCAAGAACGATGGGAAGGGAGAGAGGCATGGACGCAATGCCTGGTCGAGCTTGAACACCTATCAGAAACTCGTCTTCTAGCCACCCACACGCTTATCTGTGAGAAAGCCCGACGCAAGAGTTGGTTTAACAAGCATGTTAAGCAGCGCGAGTTCGAATAGGGTGACTTAGTGCTCCTTTACTCAGTTAAGGGGCATAAGCAAAAAATGAAATTCAGAGGTCTCGGACCCTTCAAGGTTCGTGCGATCAGCTGCACAGGCAATGTCAAACTCGAAACCTTAGATGGTGAGGGAATAGGATTTTTCAATGGTAGTCGTGTCAAGAAGTACTACCCTCCCACCCATCCTTTGCACGAGCCCCCAATGTTGGAACCGCCTGTCAAAGTACGAGTGGCCACAATCATGGAGATTGATGATGAGGATGAGGAAGCCGTAGAGCCCGCATACCTCCACATAACGGTCACTGCAAAACAAACCTGCGCTTTCAATGCTCTGATCGATGAGGAAGCAGATTGCAATGTCCTAACTCACAATCATTGGACCAAACTTGGCAGCCCACTACTTCAGCCCACGAATGCTAAATTGAGCCTATATGGGGCCCATTCCTACGTCCTCCTCGGCAAGTGCAAAGTAGTCGTTTCTATCGAGTTTGAGACTGTCGCAATGGTTTTTTACGTATTGCCAAATGTTAAAGACGCAGGCACGGAGTCACTGTTGGGGCGAACTTTCAAAAAGCAGACTCACTGCAATGTCGATTATGAGTCGCAGCACATCCACCTCGCAATAGGCAATGTTCGCATTGTCACAGCTTTCAGCAAGGGCTGCGCGACTTCACCACCGTCTGTAAAGCCGCCGATAGAATTCTCCATGACCAAATCTACAGAGGGGGATCGTGCGCGGCCGCCACCTTCCAGAATTCAGGAATCACAACCCACAGTAGTAAAACATCAGGCTCAACAGCCTAGGTTTCAATGGAAGCCCAAACAGCCGCAACAACCGCCGCCTAGAAGTCAACACTCCTATCCTCATAGGACCAAAAACTCTAGCCCTAGGAGGCCAAGACGCAATGACAGAAAGCGCCGCATGATCAAGCAAAGATGGGTCCCTAAAGTCTGCTTATGTGCGCAAGGCTACTACGAGGGAAATACCTGGCTGTGGATCCCTAAGGCCCACATACCCAAAGGCACCACTCATACACTACCCTCAAGCTTACTCAAACCGCGTTCCATCAACCCTCAAAACCGTAAGCCGCAGTACTCTCATGAACCACAACCATCTGCCCCATTCACACCTAGACCCAAGGGAGTCCCACAAGTCTACCGGCCCAAACCGCAAGCTCTGTCACAAGAGTCATCACCCGCTGAAGTCAATCCGCCTCCCCAACGCCAACCTGAATGCACCAGCCCATCCGTCATGGCTGCCCCCAATCCATTCAACATCCAAACGGCCAAACCACAAACTCACGAACCCTCCCAACTGCCCATCTTCGTTGTCAAAAGTGCTTGTTTTGTCAAACCTCAACCACCTGTCGGCCTTACGCCCTCCTACGAACGAAAATCTTTTCTAGCGCTAGCCGATGACCTTGCGGAGGACACCGAGGATGACGTGGTGGAATGCATTAAACGACTCAATGCCACCTTCGTGTCGCTAGCCCTTAGCTACAACCGCTTGGACTTAGGTCTATTTGAAGAACCCTTTGCAAAACGGAAGTGCGCAATATGCCTTGCTCTTGGGAAACTTTTGAATTCGCATTTGCAAAAGCTTCTCGCACTGCTGGCTGAGTTTCTCAACAGCGAGATCTCCAAAGAGTAAGCCATTAAACAACGTCTCATCACATCCTACGATCAGCGAACCACTTCTGCTATCACTGATCAGGAAATCACCGAGTTATCCAAGCTCGCTGATACTGACTCCACGTTTTTGAAGCATTGGTACACTCTTAGGCTGCAATGGGAAGTTGAGGGGTGCCGCATAATGACCAACACTGAGTAGCGCTGCGCAATCAAAACAGCAGAGTACGACCCCACCTACGTCGTACCAACCTCATATCGAGTATTAACCACTCTTCGCGGTGGCCGACCCATGGAAGAGCACATCAAGGGGCATCCCTATCTTGACTGCCTCTTAACAGGGGAAGAACTCCACATTGCAAGTCGGGTCGATTCTAGCGATCTCCTAACCGATGTTCTGACATACATCATGCACGTGGGTATCCGTCCATTCGAATTAGACTGTGAAGCTCAGCTAGAGTACAACCCCAACTTCTATGCTTGGCTCTTGTGCAAATAGACCGACGCTCTTTATGCTGAACGCCCTTGTCCTCTCAACCTCCAATCCTGGGATGGATTCTTCTCATTCCAAAGGGGGAGGGGGTAAGGTGGAATTTAAAAAGTAAACCAAGTATGAAATGTCAATAAAATTTGAAATGCAATGGTAAAATGTAATGGTAAAAGTCTGAAAAGAAATGTTAAGGCTATACTCAAAATATTTCAAATCAATAAAATGTGCTACGCTTTTCTTCTTTCAGCAAGTTACTTGTCAAAAAGAACTAATAGTGGAAATGGCTGAACTTGCAGGCATTGATCATGGCAAGCCAGGACAAGACTGGCAAGCTCCCCTTCTCGGAGGAGGAGCAAGCGAAGTACGGCCTCACGGTGGAGACTAGAGCCTTTAACCAGGGTCACATCTTCAACCTTGAAGACATGGTCATCGAAGAGCTGGCAGTGCGCCAGATTATAGACCAATGCCATCTGCAGAAATACCTAGACGCAGTGGGCCAGAGGGTGGACTACACCCAGTGCGCCGACTTTTTGCACACCTTTAACAGAAATAGAGGCACCATCACAGTGTGCGAGAATGAAGCTACCCGGCAAGTACAGATTGAGCTAACCCCGGAATTGGTGGAAAGGGCACTAGGGCTGCCAAATAAACGGGAAAGAAAGCCGAAGAGGGACGTCTACGCCATGTTGGGAATGGACAAGGTGAAGGTCCATACCAACGATGGGATTAGCTTGGCAGACATCCCAAACCCAGATATCCAGCTGCAAGCAAAAATGGTACACACTTTGTTCTCGAGCCAGAGGTACAACAGCATAATGAGCTGGATCAACGTTCCTCTACTCGACAACATTGCGGCACAATCACTGGACAAGGTAAACCTGAATGGGTTTGTGAGGAGAACCATAGAGGCTTCGGCCCCCAAGGCTCCAAGGCTCTAGCAACGGAAGGAAGAGCCGCTGGAGGAGAATCCCCATCGTCCAGATCAACACGCAAGGCATCATCCTCCAAAGCCTCAACCATAGGGTTTGGATGTGTCCTTACTGCCATAATCCGAGAAGCACTAGGGCAAGGACGGGAAGAAGAAGATAAGAAGGGAGACGAAGAAGGAAGTGACGAGTCACCGTCACAATCCCCACCTCACACAGAAGAACAGCATAGGTCTTCAGATGAAACAAAGACTGACGAAGATGAAGAGGGAGAGTCCTAGGGCAGCGCACAAAGGCACGCAGAACAAAGAACGAAAGCCCTACATGGAAAGAGGGAAGAAGAGCGCAAGAAAAAAGAAAAAGAAGATCTGGAGAGGGCTCGGAGGTAGTCGCTCAGCGATGAGGAGGAAAGAAGAAAGAAGATTGAAGAGAAGTTGAGAAGAAAGGAAGAGGAAGAAATAGCGCTGGCCACCCGTCGCTCCATTGAGGAGCAGCACAAAAGAGACGAGGAGGGCGCAAAGAGCCCACACAAAACAGAAGCACCTGGTTCCAGTACCAGTGTGCCGAAAATCGCACCCCCGCCCCCAGCAGAAGGAAAAGGCAAAGAACCAATGATGCCAACTCCCCCTCTCTTTGTACCTACCACACCAGCCACTCTCATCATGACAACGCCCACTACCACCGCCACCCAAGGCTCCACTCCAAAGGTCGATGAGAGCAATATGGTCACTTGGCTGCAGTTACTGGTGGAAAGGGAGCTGCCAAGAGAAGCGGGCGTGGCCACCCCAGCGTCAAAAGTGAAGAGGGCAGCTACGGCTAATATGGAGCCAATGCCAGAGCTTAAAAGATAGAAAGCAGAAGCCGCTATCACCACCACCAACATGTCCCATCCCCCACCTCCAGCAGGCCAATATGATGAATACGTTAAGGAGCTGCTCTCGCAGCTAGAAAAGGCTAAGGAAGAAAAGAAAATTGCCATGGAAGAGTTGGCAACAGAGTGAGAATCAAGAGCCACTCTCCAGCTGGAGAAAACTAAGCAGATAGTAGAATACCAAAGGGAGATTGCTGTGCTAAAGGAGAAAACCAGCAATAGAGATACAGAAGAAGCAAAAGCCCTAAAGGAACGTGATGCTGCCTGGGAGGGAAGAAGAAAAATCTTAATGGAATGCCTCAATGGAGAGAGAGAGACCACTGCTCACCTACGGCGCAAGAACGACCAGCTTACTACAGTCAACCTGGAGGCACAAAACCAGCTTGAGAAGATTAAACAGGAGACTGCAGAGCTAGACCAGCTAAGAGAAGAGCATGTGCGAAGGATGCAAGTGAAGCTGGATCAACTCAATGCACAGATCGCTAATGAACACCACGAGCAATCTCGCCTACACCGCGAGCTCAAGGACCAGGAGCAATGACTCATGGCTATGACCCTCCATCAGGAGGAGAGCCTGGAAGATATGGAAAAGAGAGCGAAGGAATGGGCTGACCACAATGAAAGGAGGGTACGAGACCTGGCACGCCGACTGGCCAAAGCAGAAGTAGATAGAGTGCTGAGAATCAGGCAGAGGCTGCCCAGCTCTCTATGATAGCCCAACAGCACACCTTCCTCAACACGCTGCTCCACTCCACCAAACCGGAAGAAAATGAGGCCCAATGGCTAGCTGCAGAAGAAGCTAGCCATTGCACGCAGAGCCCTAACAGCAGGCCTGCACGTACCAATGCAACTAGGAGGCCCGCCGCAGAGCCTGGAGGAGCAAAGAAAATACCTTGCATAGGTAGGCCTGACGAAGCAAGAAATCAACGAACTTGGCTTCACAAAAGAGAAGGCGCAAGAAGACGTGCAAGCAGAAGGGGGTGAACCAGAGTTTAATCTGGGACCTCAGGAGGAGGACTACGTCCCACCACCCCCTCCTCCACGACAAGATAAAGTGCAACCCACTGACATATCCGCTGAGAGAAAAGCAGTCCTGGCTAAGTGCAGGAGAGAAATGGTAGAGAAGGCAAGGAAGAAGCTGAACATTAGACCTATTCCAAGACAACCTGCCCCTCTCCCACCGCGCCCTGAGGATCTCCCCACTGAATTCCATGCAGAGTTGATTATCTGCGAAAAGCAGGATTGTGCCCGCAACCCCTTCGACTTGAGCTTTGAGCTTCCCACTACACTAAACAGAGTAATGCCCATTGAACTTGTAAATGATGTAATTGCTATGGGTGCAAGGCTCAAGGACAAGTGGCTAGCGGAGCGAGAGGCCAACCCAACTGCTTGGGGAGCCAAGGACAGCAAATTTTGGCATGATAAAGTCCTCCAGGTGCCTAGATCGGTGGAAGGCTATAATTGCGAACCCACCTGGAAAAGACGCATTTTTTATGTCAACCTTGATGCTTGGATGGTGTTTTGTAACACCCTCCCTTCTGAGAGAAATGACCCCACTTTCATGCCGTATCCTCGAAGGGTAGGCGTGGATTTTAATATGTCCATCCATGGCAGGTTCGACTTCCCTATCATATAATGCCAATAGCACCTCCTATAAAGATGCCCTTGTATTTACCCTCCCTAATTTGTACAGTTCTATAGATAGATTCCTTAGTGAGTTCACATTCTGCCCTGACCCCGCCTTCATAACAACCTGTAACTATCTTACGCTAATTAGGGTCCTAATCCACCAAGAGCCTGCACCTCAAGAACGCCACCTCCCACCCCTTTACTTCGACCCCAATGCAATAGATAGCAGTATCATGACTCGCCTCATGATGCCCGCTACTCTTTTGCCATCCTTCTGTATTGCACTGCTTGAGGATATGAGCGATAGTAAATTCACACAGTGTAACCACCCTTTCCTTTCCACCACCACTCTCAAAACCCGCCTCAATCTCAAGGGCTACTTGCTAAGTCGCAGATTCCTTAACAAAGCCCCGTGCCCTCCACAATCCCCTACCCGCCATTCGGATAACGAGGATTAAACTCCCGTCATGCCCTTGTACCACATGCATCTATGTATAGCCTCTTCAAAAAAAAAAAAAAGCCACAAGGCAACAAAAGAAAAGGTAAACTGGAAAGAAGCGACAACAGCAAAGAATAGCAAAGCCAAGGGATGAATCTACTACTAAGCAACGATAAGAGAGCGAGGACTTCACATGATCCGCTTGCAACTTCCCTTCGCCTTGTTGTACATCACAGTCACTGCACCTAGGGTTCTCCCTAGCCCCCTCCCCACTTCACGCTTAGGGCACATCAAGGGCAGGATTTTCAAACCTGTCACCCTAAGACTTGCACCGCACCTCCAACGACACACGAAATGGGTCCTCAAGTGTGGGACATTACCAAGGGCTTGCCCAAGGTTAGACCCATCTCCCAGTTCCACTGCCACGAGCACCACGCACTACACGGAGAGGCAGACACACCCCTTAGGGAGTGCACACCTTTTCTTGCAGGTTATGTTCGAGTTTCAAGAGCCGGCTACTCAACTGAAGAAGATCACCCACGGCATCCTTTAATGACCAAAACTTTTTCCATGTGCCGGACATGACACCATTGCTGCTGTTTCAGGAGCTTTTCTGCATTGGAGTGGACGGACCAACATGCTTCATGTCGCCAACCATCTGCCTGCTGATGGCTACCATGATTGAACCAAATCAAGCAAAAGGAATACTCAGTAATAGATCTGCCACTGGCATAGAACTTGGAACCTCATCATCCCAAGATGCATGCCTAACACCTCAAGATCTACGGATCGCTTATTGATTCCACAAGCCTGAAGATTTTCAATGCAAGGTTGACGATCTTCAACGCAGCACTGAAGACCTTCAACTCAAAGACAAAGATCTTCAAATCAAAGACACAGTTTTTCAATGCGAAGACAAAGCATATCTTTGTCAAGGCAGAGTACGGGGGGGCTTCTCCAGGGTAAATCCCTCCAATACCATCCTCTTAAGGGATTGCTTATTGATCAAGCATTTCTGATGCTCTAGGGCCGACCGGCTACATATTTTCCACCAGTCAACTGGAACCCCAATCAGCCGCGCAGAATGGAAGCCACAACTGTGTGAGAAATGTCGAGCATCTTCATGAAGCCTACAGCACACCGGAATCTCTCCTGGCCATCATCATTAAACTCCATCACCTCTCATTCACACGATCACCTTTGAATCAGCGTCATCTACCTACCAGTTCTGCCTAGCAACAGATCTAACTAGCCACTACTTCCCACCGTAGTGCCATGGGACTGGCACTTGGCTAGGAGGGGGGTAATGTTCACCGTGTTTACCGCAGCATAGAGGAGCGAAAAAATGGAGAAAAAAAAAGGAAAAAGCAAAAAAGGCGCAGGATAAAAGCAGAAAAAGATGCCTTGATCGGTAACCAGACCCTGAAAAATTTAAATACTCGGGCACGACCCTCAGAAAGTCTCAGTGTCGCCCCGAGACAACAAAAGAGTGAAAGGCGCACCATTAAATGTGGAAGCGCTCCCGAATCCTTGTAAAAGAGTGCCAGGCTCACTCCTGTGCAAAGTGTACGCATTAGTTGGGAATAGGATAAATTAGAATGGTGGGAAATAGGAAAAAGGGCCTAGGCTACGGCCGGCCATGTAAAAAAGGGAAAAGGGGATGACCGCCCAAAAAGGATTTAGAGCTTTGTATATAAAGTTGAAAAGTGAATGACAAGCTCATTCTTTTGGTGTGTGGCAAAAGAAGTCTTCTTCTTCTCCTTCTTGCTTGTGTGTGCTCTTGAGAGAGGGAGTGTGAGAGTGTGAGGGAGTGAGTGTGTGGGAGTGAGGGATCAAGAGGGTGAAGCTCTTCACCATCTCCTCTTCTCTTCTTCTCTTCTCTTCTCTTCTTTTCTCTTGCGTGCACGGCTATGGAGGATGGAGCTTGGAGATGGAGGAGGATTGAGGATGCTTGAGCTAGCATCAAGAATCGTGGAGCTACCAGAGTGCGAGAGAGAGGAGGGTACTCGATCAAGCATTAAATATGGCATGTAGGGAGCTTTTTGAGTAGTAAAAGTTAGACAAGTTGATGAGGTTCATCCTATTGGCACTGCATGAGGCCTAGAATAGCTCGATAGGAAGTCCATCTGTCCCCCTAGGGACTTCTATGGCTTCCTCTTGGGCACATGAAGTTCCATCCCTTCTGTCAAGGATGGGTGCTCAAGTTGAGTAGCCACCTCAAAAAGGATTAGTTGGTGGGAGTCTCTCGTGAATGTAGCCATCTTTTTGGAGCGATCTTCAACTATGACATCCTTACTTCCCACAACAATTGATAGGTGCCTTTTGAAGTGGAAATAGTGATGTCAAAGTCCTTTATCAATACGAATGCATCAACTAGCTTAATCTTTATCGTGGTTTCTCTTTGTCTTTTACAAATGTTGGGGGCACTTTGAAAATCCCCCATTTCTATTAAGAAAATCCCCCATTCCTATTAAGAAAATCTCACATTCCATTGTATCCATGATCCTAATAAGAAAATGGGGGGGGGGGGGAGACTTCTAAAATCTCCGAATTTCCTTTTAATTTGGTCATGATACGTTGAATTTTGTCCCTATGAGCAATTTTTAAAAGAGTTTTGGGATTGACTACTTAGTCTTAGGCCCGTTACACACTTGAACACAGCCGCCCAAGTCTTTGCATTTTGGCCAATGGGAAGGCCAAAGGGGAAAAAGGGAACCCCCCCTTACACATTGGGGGCACCCAGGAGCAGCAGTCGTGGGGGATATTGAATGCTCCCCCCACCTTGTTTCAGTGCTCCACATGGCGGGGGGGCTCCCCCATCTGATCCCGTTCATAAGTGAAATGGTGAGCTCCTATGTCTGTGCTCGTGCGAATGGACGTCCTACTACAATCAGAGGTATGCTCTCTCTCTTCTCTCTCTCTCTCTCTCTCTCTCTCTCTCTCTCTCCCTCCCTCCCTCCCTCCCTCCCTCCCTCCCTCCCTCCCTCCCTCCCTCCCTCCCTCCCTCCCTCCCTCCCTCTCTCTCTCTCTCTCTCTCTCTCTCTCTCTCTCTCTCTCTCTCTCTCTCTCTCTCTCTCTCTCTCTCTCTCTCTCTCTCTCTCTCTCTCTCTCTCTCTCTCTCTCTCTCTCTCCCCTACACATGCATCATGCATCAATGGACTCTCTCTTTTCTGCATAAGAGAGCTATGCATCATGCATCATTAGTCTAATGCGCCAAAACCTCCTAAACCATTGAGGACGTGGAAAGGAAAGAATCAAGACGGAAAACCTAAGACACAAGAACATTCAACAACCACGTTTGCGCAGTGGAAGGATGCATGGACAGTACAACTCATTCATATCCAAGGATCCATGAGTGTGGAATTCTCAAAGCCATCGAAGTAAGGAGTGGATATATGGTCCAAGGTAGCCACACAGCTAGCATTGTTATTTCCAGATTTCGACAAAGATGGTGAGGCATACAGAAAACGTTGGGGATGCGTTTGTGAGTCATATAGAAAGAATAAGGCCCACAATGCTATATCAGGCAACAACAATCATAGGATCATTTGTCAATGGTATGATCTTGTGGATGAATATATGTGGAATCATGCCAATGTTGTCAGTGATGCACATGCCTTGTCTGTTTTGGTGGGTTGTCTTCTCCAGAAGATAACACTACATCAGTCTCCAAGGGTCCAGGTGACCACACCCAAGAAGACATTGGCTCCAATGAGCCTTCGAAGATCGGGCAAGATCAAACGGCCAGCCAAGGAGCATGCAATAAGAAAGGTAGAAAGATAGAGGAGTCTCTCAGTGACATGGCTAGCACCGCCCAATCAATGTTAGCCAACCAAAAATCAAACCTAGAGGAAAAGAAAGCATTTGAAGAGCGCAAGCTTGTTATCATGGATACACTTGCCTCCTCTATATCTGGTTTGTCACATGTAATCAAAAGTCTTAAAAATGAATTATGGTTTCAATTGTAGATGAATTTGGAACTTTTAAAAAAAAATCTTTTTAAGTCTACCTATACATCTCTCTTCAATTGTCTCATAAATTTTCGTCAAATCTTTTGACAAGTGAATGGACGATGAAAGTCTTTTGATAATGTGTGTCATCGATGTTTGCTGTCATGGCAATATTTCAGCTATTGTTAAGTGATTTGGATGACGGGGCCGATGATAATATGCAATTGCATACTTTGGTGGAGTGCATGGCTCGAGGGTTACATTGCACGTCGAGCTAGGATAGGTCAACGAAGGCACGATCGACGGTCATGTTGGACCTATCCAAGACCGCAAACTTTTATGGAGTAGGGGCTTCTGGGGAGTTATTCAAACCAAATGTTTAAAATCAGATTACAAGTTAGCAAGAGTACATTTGAATATTTCATCGTGAAGTTAGCACCACAAATGCGACGCAAGAACAGGAACTATAGAAGAGCAATACCTGTGGAGAAGTGGGTCTGTGTGGCTCTGCATTGCCTAGCGCGTGGCTCAAATTTGGGACTTATAACTGATTTGTACTACAGAGTCTCAACTTCGTTTACACAGTTGGCTGTTCTAGACTTTTGCAATGCACTGGTTGCATCTGGATTGCATGGTATGTACATAAAGTGGCCACCATCACAACAAATGCAAAAATATGCAGATGCATTTCAGGCACTTCGAGGTATACCGTATGTTGGTGCAATAGATGGTAGTCATATACCCATCATTGCCCCAAGAGAGAACCATGAAGATTATTTTAATAGGAAGGGCTTCCACTCAATTATTCTACAGATAAGTGTAGCAGCCAATTGTGTTGTTTAGGACTATGACATTGGCTAGGCAGGTTTTATGCATGGTTGGAATGTTTTTCAATGTTCAGACCTAGGAAAACGGTGCACAAACAAAGCTCTAGGATAATACTGTCTACTAGGCGATTGTGCTTATCCTACACACTTTTGGAATTACATACAATCAAGTACTCATATGCCAATTGAAAGGGCATTTGGCATCCTTAAGGGGCAATTTCGTATATTATTGAAGAGATGTGACATGCTTTTACAAAATGTCCCGAAGATGGTGGCAACATGCTTGTTCTACATAATATATGCATTGTGCATGGAGATAGTTTTGATGATGCATGGATACGTGAAGCAACAGCAGAACTTGAGAGAGAAAGTAATGCAACTTGTCAAGACATAGACCAGCAAAATATTTTGAGAAATGAATTAGCAAAGGTTGCTATTCTAACTAACACAGGCACCACGCAAGCAATACAAAGAGCTCAAGCAACAGAGCCAACATCGGAGGCAACCCATCTTGGGGGGGCATCTCAAAGAGACAACACTGCTCAAGCCATGTTTCGAGAGAGGGAGAATGCAAATGTAAGAACAATCTTTAGTGATTCTGACTCTACGAAGGAGATCGACGATGAAGACAACGGTGAGTAAACTTTTGTAGCATCTGCAATGCAGATGGAAAGGTGGAAAGAGAGGTGGTGTGCTAAAAAAAATTCCCTCTTTCCACCTTTCCGCAGAGAGCTGGGTAGAGCCATGCCTAAACAGCATGGTGAAGGGGTTCAACTCCCCTACTCTCTTTTTCATTACTAATTTGTGTTGGTGTTATTAGCCGGTTTTTTTATATTTTGTAATGCTTTTAGTTCTATTAGTCTTTTTTTTTTAAGTTTTGTAATGCTTTTAGTTTTATTAGTCGCTTTTTTAAATCTAACATCAATAATTGTATTTAATTGAATATTTAAATAATTAGTATTATGTCAATAACGATCAACATCCATAGCATCCCTCCATTCACATGTGATTTGAGAAGTGTCCGGTGCATAGGTGGTGGCAGTGTGTGTGCCCACCAACTGGGCGCAGATTGGGTGGGTAATAGTGGTGTGTAACGAGCCTTAACTACTACGCAAGTGATTGTCTTCAGCCTGTTCTTTTTCTTCTTTGCAAGTTGCAAATCAAAGGAGGAAGATTTTTTTCTAAGGTGGAGGGTGCTGGGGGGCGTGTTTGGAATCAGGGTGGGACACGTGTGAGGACGTGGTTTTTCCAAATTTTTAAAAAGAGAAAAGGCCAAGGAAGGGGCCAAAAATCGGCGTCCCTGCGATAGTCGGCGGGCAATTGGGCCACGAGGTCTTTCATCTTCCCAATTACGACACGAAATAATCATCGGCGATCAAATCTCTCCCCCCCGCCCTTTTCCCTTCCTCCCTTCTCTTTCTCTGATAATCATCAGAGTCCTCTCTCTGCGTTTTTTCTGCTTTCATTGTCGCTGTTGCTGTGAGATCTGTTTGTCTTTGTATCTCAGAGCTGCATCTGCAAGGCAATTCCTCTTGCTTCTGGTTCAACCCTTACCTACCCCTGTATATCATTGTCTCCTCTCTTGCTCTCCGTCTCAAGAGGGAAGAAGAAGAAGAAGAAGCCATGTCTCCCCCGATCCTCCTCTCCCAAGTCGCCTCTGGCATCGGCGTCCTTGCAGGGGCCCTCATGGTCAAGTCCATCCTCGACTCGCAGAACAGATCCGTCTCATCTGCGTTCCCCCGCTGCCCGACCTGCAACGGCACACGGCGCGTACCTTGCATGTGCACCCGATGGTCGGATGGAGATGTGGGTTGCCGCACATGTAGCGGCACCGGCATGTCTGTCTGCAACAGTTGCGGCGGGTCTGGTACAGGCAGGCCAATTCCAGTGGCTGTACGACCATCCTCTGTTAGTACGAGAAACACTCCTTCCTGAGGTTGTATGGCAAAGGAGCTAGGGAGCGTTGTGTAAGATCATGCAACAATATATTCAGGTACTGGTGGTGATTCGCAATTCGGATGTTGCGAGGACTTTTCTGGTGATGTTACTCTTAATCCGCAATGGGTAATTTGAAGCGGGAATCTGAGTCTCATGTACTTTGGTGATCTGTGTACTTTGACGTGGGACGTATCAAACTGATGCTGACCTAAGTCCTCCATGATTGATGTATCTGTATTCTTCTATCTAGGTGTCTGCCTCTTATGTAAATTCTCAGCCACACTTTTTTGACAAACCATTCATATCGATTATGTAAAAGGATTACCATGCCTTTGGTTATAACTGAGGGGTGAAAGCAGAGAGAATGATGGTTTGGTAGATATGGCACAAAGTTATTTGTGTTATGTTGTTGTATTAACATGGAACTGCAGGATTGATAGTCCTGATTTGTACTGATAGTTTCAGTTACCGCGTACTTGAGGAAAACATCGTGCATTATGTGTACACACTGGGAGAGGTAGTTTCATGAGCACAGATAGATTCTTCGTGTCTGGTTTACTTCGCACCAGATCAGGGCAAGGTTGAGAGTGCATTTAGTTCATCAAGTGTGGGATGTTTATGTTGGGCACCTGGGAAAAGCCTGGCGTATTTAATCTGTGTTTTCGCCTATTCAAGTCTGTTCTGGCAGTAATTCCTGTTCTCTTTGGTAATGTGCAAATTGAACTTGTAATTGATAATCATTAACATCTTTGATACTCATTAACATGGTTTGTTAGCTTTTATGTTTCGGAGAATTTGGAATGTTTCATGATCAGCCTAGTTATATCTTTCAAAAGGTAGCAGACACGGTGAAATTAGAGACATCTAACTCTAGGCCACGTGGTGACATTCAATCCCCACCATGAATACCTCGTCCCCACCACAAATCCTTAGAGCTAATGAGCCCAATTATCGCATATTGACTGCATGGGTGAAGTGGTGCTAATTTGCAAACAATTACCATATTGCAATTGTTGGATATGGCTGTAAGAGTTGGTTTTTCTTGGATGCTACCGGCTGTTGCAGCACAATGTCTTGGATATATTGAGCCCTGACCAGTTCTCTATGAGTGCATCTACTATGGTTGAGGACGAGCATGTTGGAGCCATCAAGTAGATCTAGAGGTTTAGGTGATAGCAGATCTTGGTAAGATGTTGTCTGCAAAGAGGTTGGGAACCATGTGTAGCTATGGTTAAGAGGTTGACCTTCGCGAATCTTTGCTTGAGTTAAGGCCCATGATGATGAGCTTGCCGAGTTGTCTTATGTTGGAGTTGAGTCAGTGGGACTGGTGGTAATTTAGGAGAATGATCTTGTTGTGGATGGTGGATATGATAGTGATGCCTATTGGCGTAGGGCTGGCGGTGTACAAGTTGCTCATGCCTTGCATTGATGCCGTTGTGCGTAGGATAGACATGAAGATGCTATTGTCACTGAGGAAGCAAAAGTGTAAGTCTTCGAGCATGTTCAAGGAGGACCTTAGGAAGTGGTTGTCTTAGATGCTGAGCTTGTAGAGGAGGATAATTGAAGAGTATGTGGGATGTTTTTGCTGCAGCAATTCAAAAGGGCTAGATTTGCAAGTAAATTCGAATTCATCTAGCAAGGAGATGCAATGGTCATAGAGCATGTCTTCATTGAAGAGGCCTTTCTATCTACACAATGGAAGGGATTGTATTGTTGGTTTTGCTAGGATAGTGTCTATAGTTAATAATGGCATTAATAGTGTGGTAGAGGCTTTTGGCGTCTTGTCAGATTTGTGCTAGTTGGCAATTGTATAGATTTTGCATTGGATGTGATGGTCGCATGTTGGTTGTAAAGGCTAATCCCAAGTGAGCTCCCTTTTAATGGAGTTGGTTAATGAAGACAATAGATGACAACCCAGTATGTGGGCATTCATGAAGATAACCTGGTTTGTGGGCACATGCTCAGCTAACCCTTAGGAAGTTGAAGATGTCCACATTGTGTCTAAACCTACAAGTTAATTTAAATTCCCAACACATCTATTGAACTACAGATGAGAAACTTGCATGTAAGTTGTGAAGACCTATGGGTGTTTGAATGGGTAGGACAGTGAAGGTACATGCCCTAGTAACCCTTTGAAAGTTGAAAGTTAATAGAGCTCGTTGTTGTGTGCTATCTTTTTGAGTCTATTTAGGATCTCCTCCTCCTACCTATATAGATATATAGAGAGAGAGAGAGAGGGAGGCTTTTCTCTTCTTCACTTCAGCTTTCCCCCTTCTATTCTTCATTCTCTATTAACAAGTGGGAGCAAAGGAGTGTAGATAAAGGACGAAAGGGAGCATTTATGGGCTATAAGAAGGAAGAAGCAAGCATTAGTGTGTGTTTCTTGTATCTCCTTGCTTTCTTCTACTAATTTCGTTGTATTCATGAGTATATGCATGGTAGAAAGGAAGGGGGGGGGAGTAGAGGTATTTGCAAGAGGTAGATCAATGTTGGTTTTGCTCAAGTTTTGGGGTTGAAAGTTGTTGAGAGACTTTGCAGCTTGTTGCAATTTGACTTTTCTTTCCCATCTTGCATTGATTTAAACACACCTAATTTTATTTGCGAATCATTAATATGGTCTAGACATCACGTAACGGCTTGTCAATGCTTTGCATGTCATATTATTGTGAGTTACTACTTTCCAAAAAAAGCACAAGAGAGGTAGTCTTGAGGTAAAGTTGGTCAAGATCTACCTTGAGCCTAATTACAACTCCCCTCTTATCATCAATTAAGCTTTGGAATGTGTCATACATGGCCTAAGAGGACCCAACTAACACCAAATATTGGCCATGACATCAAGCTTGCAAAAAATTGCATGCCTGGCACTAGAACTTCAACAAAGAAATTCAAATATTTTGCCTTGAGAGGCAATCTTCATGACTTGGAAGTAACTTTTGTGGTTTGAAACCCTTCTTAGCTAGAAACCTATAATGGTGTTTTAAACATGAGATGTGGTTCTTACCCTAGTGCTTGCTTGGCTCCACCACTCAATTGAATTGCTCCTAAAGCTTTGACTTAAGAAATGTGCCATTTACCTCAACTCAAACTCTTGGCATCTCAAAGCATTCCTTGCGGTTCTAAACTTGAGCACTTTACTTGTACCTCCTAGGCTTAGTTTTTGTCCTAATGAGGCCTCACTTGGTGCTTATTAGGGCCACGTAACCTTCAATTTCAATTCATTGAGGTGAAGTACTTGATTTTCATTGTTGGATCAAAACCCAATTGCACACACACATACACTCACAATGAACAATGAACATCAAGAAAGAGTGTTGGAATGTCACATCAACTAATGTGCGAATGATTAACATGAAAGTATAATGGTAAGGCATTATACTACCATACCTAAGGCGTGTTCACATATAGAAGAACCCCTTCTTTACTAAGAAAAAGTAGCCATGTGTGTAGGGAGCTTACACCAAAATGATTTGAGGAATATGGTAATTGTAAAAAACTCGAGTATATGATGTGAACATATATAGGGTATAATGAATCAATCCCCAAATGGTAGTAAACCTAAAGTCTTACAAGATGCTTCAAATTAGGTCTCTCGAAAGAGCCTAGGCTTCCAATGGTGATCCCTCCTCCATGGAGCCTTTATCAGGCATAATGGTAATGCATCTCAATGTGCTTAATGCAAGCACGAAAGATGGGGTTTCTTATAGTTGCCATAGATTGAGTGTTCCAATTGTCAATATAGAGAGAGATTGGTGATTGCCATCTCACAGTGAAATTTTCCAAAGATGTTTAAGCCATGCACATTCTAATGTAGCTATAAATGGTACTACCTTGTACTCAACTTCATAGCCAAATGTGACCAATGTAGACCACTCCTTGCCAATAAACACATGGATCTCCAAGCACAAAATAATTTCCACTGGTGGACACTAAGGTGGCAAAAAACAATCCAACAACTTTCTATAAAATCATGCAAGTAGAAGAGCCTTAAGGATAGAAGAGGCCCAATAATTGAGTACCTTTGAGATACCCAATGTTTAGTGTTGGGATTGTGCATGAATTGTGCTAATTGAGATACTCTGTACTAAATATATAATCGTGTATTGCAAAAATCATGCAAGTAGAAGAGCCTCAAGGATAGAAGGGACCCAATGACTGAATACCTTTGAGATACCCAATGTTTAGTGCTAGGGTTGTGCATGAATCATGCTAATTTAGATACTCTATACTCTAGCCGTGTAGTGCTGGGGTTCTTACATGTATGAAATAAGAACCTCACTTGTAGACTCATAAATATAAATTACACTTCTAAAGGCCTTCATCCACAATTTAAGTTAACCTTCTAAATCCATTCATCCACAACTTAGGCTAAACTTCCTTCATTAATACCTTGGAATTTCCCTCCTAATCGACCACTATTTACGAATTCAAAAACTTATGTCTAAACTTATAGACCATTTGCAATTCACTTCTCAAGTCCTTCCCTCTTTATCTACTAAATGTGTAGATAGAAGCATGATTACTTTCAATTAGTGTCTATCTAGTCAATATACCTAGTCAATTATGCTGGATATATTTTACATTTACCTATTCTATCTACATATAGCGAGATTTCATCTCATATGTTTTATAAATGCAAATATGACCATGATAATTACCTTGAAATAAAACATAGGAAAAAGAAAATTTTGTTTGCTAATATAACAAAAAGTTTGCAAAACCATATTAGTCATATGTGTTCCCCAAAGCTTCATCTATAATTAAGCAAAATGAGATGAGAATGAACAAGAGTGTCTTGATAAGCTATGAATATAGAGCATGAAGTCTATAAATGATGTATGTATTAAGCAAGTAGTTTTCATATCAATATGGAGGCATATGTGTGTATGGAAGTCCAAATAGCCACACATGGGAAGAGACCCTTAGCTAACTACATTTTAACTAAATCAAGATATAAAGTGATTCTAACTCATGAGAGGCATACTCAGTTTGGTCCATTTCTCTTCCACTTGAGCACCTCACAATATTATGAGTTGATATGACAAAAGCAAGTCAAGAATATGTCTACGTGTTACCATACACATATCAAAAATGCAAATGAATGGCTTGCAACATTGTTGTGATATGAATCAAGATGATAATGTTAACAATTATGGTGACACTAGAGGGGATGTTCACACACACACGCAACACAACACACACACACACACACACACACACACACACACACACACACAGAGCGAGTTTTATTAATGTCCTTTTAGATGCCTCACATGAATATAAGACAAAGAGACACACATCATAGTTTTCAATCACAATACTCTTCAAGATGCCATTTGCACAAAAAGAAACTAGGGTGTGAGGGAAGGAAGCATGTCCACCCATCTATTGTCTTCATTCACAAGATTTCTCTTAGTTAAAGGGTAAATGCCTAGTGTCAACACATCTAAGTTGGATATTAGTTCGATTCCAAGTTAATGCAATAATTGAAAAAAATGTAGCAAATGGTTCATAAAATGCAAGAATGTACCAAACAATTTGGGCTAGATCTTGAAACAACGCAATCAATAAAGCTATGCTAGGAGATAATAAAGCATTTTTTGATGAGCCTACATAGTATTAGGTAGTTGGTCGGGTAAACAACCAAGCCTACGATGCTTAAGCTTATCTTTTTGGATGACTAGCCACATTGAGACTAAGATGCGACTTAGACTCCATCATGAGGCAATAGTAGGGAGTCTTGGACAATGGGTAAAAGCTTGATCCATCAATATCACGTGGGTGAGTGAAGAATGGCACAAATGCGAGGAATGGACATGCCACTGTAAAACCCTTTCCTTGAGTGTGCGATGGTGAGAAAACTTAAAGAAGAAGCCCTGGTTAACTCCATGCCAACAACCACCAAGGGGTGGTTTTGAGGAAGGGTTTTTCAAAATAACCAGGGGAAGGGTTATTCAAAATAACAAGGTGTAAAGGGCAGATAAGGGGTAAGTTGTCGAAGGGCAAAGAAACTAGCCCAACTAGCATAATACTTCGAAAACCAATTTACTTGAGTGAGATAGAGAAGAGTGAAATTTCAAGTGTAAGGATAAAATCTAGAGATACATGAAGGAACGCCAATAGTGAAGATAGCTCTTTGGGTCTCTACTGACACTAGGTGCAAAAGCTTAGGGAGAAAATGAGATTAGATACTTTGATAGTCCATGCCATAAACAATGAGTGTCTATTTTTTGTATGTGGATCAAAAGCTTAGTTAATGCATTGAACACTTGGCTTAGGAAATATGGTCACAAGAATAAAACTCAAAAGGAATTAATGGGGGCTTGTACAAGCAGTGAAGCATGTGGTTTAATTTGATGCAATACACAAAACCTTACCAACTCTTAACATAGAAACACTTGACGTATGCACATTTAATATAGGAACTCGTGTACTTATTCTTAATAAGATAAGAGAAAAATTTGTACAAGTACTACATGGCTATCGTTAACTCGTCCCATGAGTCATAGCTTGTATTAACAAGTGAAACCCTTGTTTCATGTTGCTAAGACGTGCTATTTACAAAGGATCCATGTTGTCTTTCATCAACAATCATACAACTCAATGGTTGCTTGAGATTGACAATATTATTTTTCTTGGGTGTTGCACTCATGAAAACTACATGTAGTTTTACTATGGAGGAAGATAGGGATAACGTCAAAGTCTACATGGCCCTTATGAGCTAGGCTACATATGTGACACAATGGACATTACAATGGAAAGTAAGGCCATAAGGTGGAGTGAATCTGTAAAGTTTGGATTATTCTCTGCAACTCAACAACATGAACTTGGAATCGCTACTAATCATGGATCAACATGCCGCACTAAATATGTACCTAGCCTTGTATACACCACCTAGCATGCCTTGGGAATTGGCTCCACTTGAAGCATTGAGCAAGGATCTCTTATTAGTAAAGTGCATTATGCTTCTCTTAAGTGTAATTCACTTTTTAAAATATTTTTTCACATAATATTATGGTTAGCTTAGCAAATTGAGGTGAAGTGGTAACATGATAGTCGTAAGGGAACCTGTGGCTAGATGGATTTTTCCAAAAATATGGAGTTACAAGCTAAAAGAATTACGAGTCTCATATATGTGTTAATTAGCCTAGTTTTTATTAGATTATTTTAATTTTGTTATATGAATGGCTAATCCCAATGTTGAAGAATTATATAATACACGATGGCCCAATAAAAAAGTTGGCATAATCAATCCTTAAATCATATTAAGGAGGCAACATTGAGGAAGGAAAAAAAAACTTTCTTTTGCTGCACTTAATCCCAAAATACTTGCTTGATATTTGCATGTGTGATTATGTGAAATTAACTAATTAACCCTACAAGCTCTTTTTGGGAAATATGCAAGATAAAATCTATTCTTGCATGGGAGAACTTTGTAACCTTCATTATTTGGATATTCACCCTTTTGGTGAACAATATACTTGTAAACTAGTAAAGGACAATTATATATTTTACTTTGTGCAAACATATTGCCCATTTACTAGATTATGAAAGAAGAAAACATCTTCAAACATGTCTTCACTTTGCTACCAAAATAGTATTAGAACTATTACAGTTTTTAAAGAACTTATGAAGTTATATTTGGATTCTTAGTATCCTAGCCAAAAATATGAGTTCCATGTTAATTCCTAGTGTTTATGTGTTGATTTTTATGTATATAGTGTCCTTTTGATAAGCTCAAGAAAATCATTCTTTCAAGGAAGGCCCATTGTGTTGGTTTTGTTTCTATAAAATAAGGAATCTTTGATAGTAGCTTTAAGGCTATAATAAAATTTTCCCAATTGTAGTTATCCATGGGTTGCATCCATGTACTTGAAAAAAATGTGTGTTCACTTTTACAAATGTGTTGTCTCTTATTATTATATATATTCAATAAATTAGTTTTAAAATAACTAAGGAAAAAAAAGTATGTTAAAACCACATACATGGAAGCGGTTCAAAAAAGGCTAAATGGCCTTCAAAACGCTCCCTAACCCAAATTCAAACCAGTAAGTGAAAAATAGTAAGTTGAAATTATATGAATAAAAAATACTCCTATCTATTTTTTCCAAAAAATGTTACTTTCCATTATGATTTTTTAAATATTTTTAAAGTTGATTTATGCATAAGATAAACCAATTATTTAGACTGTAGAAGATAGATCTATGAAAGCATGTCACTATAGCATAGCCAAAAGTTGTCATTTTGCATTGCATAGGATATGCCATTTTGAAATTTATTTCTATATATGAAAGAATAGCAATTGATTAGGGCCTTTATTTAGACTGTTGAGTAAACCATTGTTTAGAATGTAAGCCCATTATAACTTCAAGCTATTAACCTTATTGTTTGTTAACATTGAAATAAAGTTTTTTAGCTAAGTGCCTTTTCGATGCAACTCTATTAACATTTATTAGTTATGAGCTTATAGGCTTTAAAAGATATGAAGCTTGGTTACAACAATGAGTACTAAATTATAACTCTTATGACTATAATATAACAAAGTTGTTGAGCTAGCTTATTTGAAATAGTACTTTTGTTTCATAAAAGCTACTAGCAATCTTTAAGCGAGTAAGCAAATAGTATTCTATTGAATCACGAGAAAGACCAATAATCACTTTCCTATTTGAAATCATTGGCTTAAAACATAAAAGCATATGATGGTAGAAACATTTAGGCTCTACTTTTGAGGCATGAAAGTTAAGAGATCTTGTTTTTACCATACTAAAGTCTTTATTTCTTAGAAATGTAGAAGCTAAAGGGTTAATGCATATTTGTCTATAGGTCAAGGTATTGGTTTCGTCCAGCAAAACTATTCAATTTGCCTACTCAATAAGAATTTTAGATTTAAAAACTACAAGCAATAAATGTAAAATAAAGTCAATTATCCACCCCAAAGGGTTGACTCCTTTATCACATTAAAAAATAAGCCCATTGCAAATATACCGCTACAAACAACAAATAGACGCAAGTGCAAAAATTAGAAAAAGCCTATCATCCATAAAAATGATCAAGTGTAACACTTATTGTTCTCAAGGAGAATTTAGGCATTTTATCTAATTTTGGATCTAATAGATAGTGGGGTATTAGCTTGAGAAGAAAGATTCCTTTATAGGTCAAGTAGTTGATGTAGAAGAAGATGCTGGTAAGATGCTTACCAACCAAAGTGTTAGTGAAGGTAGAGGAGTTGGATTAGTATTTGCAACAAATGTGAGCTTGAAAAGTCATTAAAGACTGGTTTTAGGAACCCTTCACCTTTACTTGGAAGTTGGCACCCAGTGTGTATTGGCCTGAAAAATCTCAATTTATTTATTTATTAAACCGTTTTATGACTTCAGAAGTTTTGCGAATTTTTAATTTTCCATTTATAAACCGAATTCTCTCGACCTCCTAATGGCTTCAAAAAGATTTACAGTTCTTTTCACCTTGCAGGCATAAAATATGAGTTAGCACTTCAGGCTGCATAAAAAATCCTGTAAATGCATAAATTTAAACATGCATTTTACTACACACAATAAAAATGGTATTCAATGTCCATGTGAGAAACTACATGGGATTGATAGTCTCGACTTGGTCATCTGAGTTCAAAGCATCCCATCCCTGCACAAAACAGTACATTTGCCCACATGTACCAAGTTCCAATACCTTGCACAAAAAGTTCGGATTCCCTTAATTTTGCAGCAAAACCCATCAATGCCAAGAAACATATGAAACGGGAGAGAGTAATACTAGAGACCTGAATCTCTGTACTGTCACCACAGTGAAATGATGCAGGAGGCCCCAGGACTTACAATAACAAGATCTGAGTATTCACAACAGAGATAGAACGTTGATATAGAACACAGGTGCTTTTCAGGACAGACACCTGATTTATGACTGCTAAAAGATTTGAGATAATGTATAGATCCACCTAGAGACCACCAGAAACGCATGTCACCAAGAATTAGTCTTCATGTTCTTTGAGGAACTTTCCAACTAGCTACTCATCTGCTGGTGCTGACCACCCCAAATTTAGAGCCAGATCCTCCACAGGAACCTTACAAACATCTTTCCGAATGCCAAGATCAATCGCATATCTACTAAGGCAGTACACTCCAGCACTGACCAGTAAACTTGCGGGAGAAAACAGAACAGCAGCAATAGGAGCCCCTAGTACCATAGAAGCTGCTTGTCCACTTCTCCCTGGTGCATGTTCATCCATCAAAAGTAGTCCAGTTTTGCAGTACATGGCAAAGTCCTCACAGTTGTTATGGAAGATATGATAATCCCCAAAACCATTATCTAAAAGATACAATGCACGGTGAAGGACCTCTTCTTCTGGATCAGACTGAGCAAGAGTGCAGGTTCCACCCCGGGCTTTTGCCAAAAATGTGGCTGTATCAACTCCATACTCGAATCTATATAGTGGCCTTCCATTCAAAAAGCAATCCAGACATGATATCACAACACCACATTCCCTCCTTATCTGGCTGCACTCCTCACAGAAGCGAGTCGATGGTGGGGCGAAACTTCCGATAAACTGATCAACAAAAGTGCCTGTCCCAAGCTCTTGACCCTGCCTTCGAGTAAAATGAATGACCTTGCCATCACCAACATAAATGCCTGTCCAAAATCAGCAGTACAAGGTGGAGATTTCGCACAAGCTTAGACAAAGCCAATTGTTGAACCTATTATACATACCAAGCAACAAAGAAGGCCTACTCTGCTCTGCACATAGGGGTCTACGTCTCTTAGGTCTCAGACGGTATTGCTAAGGCAAGTAGAGTCGTTCCATAACAAAGGGTCTATCTCATTATATAGATACTCACTCCTAAAATTATTATCAGCAAGACCTGTTTGTCCTAATTGCAGGTTTGCCCTGGCAGGCCAAGACAGGATGCAAAGAGTGAAACACACAGGAATGCTAAAATCTTTTAAAAACCAAATCTGGGGTTAAAATTAGGCAGGCCACAAATTCTCATACAGGTTAACATACAATCTGTCCTGTATTTAGTATGTACAGAGAGAAATCGAGAAATAAATACATAATTTAGAACAATCAACATAATGAAATTAATCGACAATCAGTATACAATACCTAAGAAATTAATCTTCCTGTATAGTGCATATTCTATATTTGAAGGTTAAAGATAAACTCAAAGTGTAAGACCAATTTTGCAGCTATGCTGTTATTATTCAGCAAGAACTTGGTCTCCATTACTCTGTTACTTGGTTCCCAAGTTGGTACTTCAACAGCTAATTGCTCTGTGCACCACCTTTTTATATGTTTACTCCTAAATCTCAGGCCTTCATCCATACTTTGATCTCAGCCTACGCGACGTTTAATTTCAATCTGCAAATCAGACACTTCCACCATTAACATTTGATCACGATACGTGCATGTTTGACTGTACTGTACAGCATGTTCAACTGTACTGTACAGATCATATGAAGACTTTTCCTGTTAACAGCTGTCAGTATAAAACAGCCAAGATACATACCAATTATGCATAATCACAAGGAATGGCCATTTTTTATTTTTCCGTTCCCCATCCACCTGCCTGTTCCATTTGACTATATAGCCACAAGGAATGGGAATTCATGGCTGCTCCCCATCCCCATTTCCCATCCATGTGGCTATCCCATTGTGCCTCATCAAGCCACATCCAACTTTAGATACAGGTTATGACTTCACAGTTACAGGTAGTCTTAAGAGGATGAATAAATTTGTTGTCTGTTTGCATGCACTTACTTGCCTTTGGTGGAACATGCCATTAATAATACTATGCTAGATTGTCTCAAACAAATTCCCTTTTAAGCCCTCAGGTGGTGTACGGACAGGTCCAGACAGTAGTAGACTATCTCATGTCTTTGAGATTATAATGGTCAATACATGGATGATCAGATAGATCAGACAGTAAGAAGGTGGACAATATTCTCAAGACACATACAAAGAAGTAAAGTTTCACAGAAGCAAATGCAAACAAGCAGGTTGGTGGGGCACCTCCCAAGTGCAGGCCAAATCATTGATGAGCCTAGCATAGAAGCAGCAAACAGCCAGAAACACTTCCTAAAAGGACCTAACCAAAACAGCAAAGCATGTATCTCCCAGCCCGAAACATGTTTCCAGACCTGAAACATTTCTTGAACTTTGAAACAGCTGCCACATGGCATTCTGCCAGTGCCAAAACTTTTTAGAGGAGATATTTTCCCTAGCACGAAGAAATAAGAGCTCATTTAAATTTCTCTGCTCTTAAGAAAAAAATGTTTTCCACATACTTCCTCTCTTTTCAGAATAATTGCCAATTGGTGAGATTAAGGGTAACTGATGGGGCTCCCTTTCTTTCTCTTGTAAAGGCTGCTGAAATGAATGGTAACTGATGGGGCTATTGCGATGCTGCACTTACTGTGCTTTCTATTTTCTACCTCATGCTTGTTATCTTTTTAAATCCTAAGTTTTATTTATCAGATTGCTCCTTTAGGTTTGTCATACCATTTTAAGATTTGCCACTGGTTGATGTAAGGTTTTGAAAAGTTAATTTATCAGATTGCTCCTTTAGGTTTGTATTATGTATACCATTTTAAGATTTGCCACTGGTTGATGTAAGGTTTTGAATTTTGATGAAATTTCTACTTTGAAGTATCAAATTCACACTTCCATGTATTTAAGTACCAAACCAAGTTCCTCATCATCATTCCCCTCTTGATGATATGTCTGCTATGAAGATATGCTAGGGTTTGCACTGAGGAAACATAGCATGTACAACCAAGACAGAAACACAAAGACTCAGATAGAGACAAGCAAAACTCAAATCCTAAATGCAAAACGCAAAACGCAAAACGCAAAAACTCAAAACTCAAACACAGAGAGAAGAAACTCCGAAGTGAATGAAAGCTGTAAAAGGAATGTAAGAGTGTACAAAATGCCTAAGGGCAAAGCAATGCAGTGTCAGAGAGTGACATCCACCAAAGACGGATCCCAAGTGCAGTAACCACCAGTTGCAAATGAGAGAGTGCTGAATAATGAAGGGCAGCAAGCTGGTCACTAGAACACAGTAGTTGAAGGCTGAAATCTAGTAAACATAGCTGTGTACCACCAAAGGAAGGCTTGTTGGACAGCAAAAGCGCAGGTACTACAATAGTCACCCAGTCGGAAAAATGGCAACAACCTATCATCACCTGGCACCAGATGCTGAAAACGCAAACTGATCAGGTGTTGTGATGATACAACAGATCCTCCAAACAGCAAGGCAATGGCTGAAAAAAAGATGCCTAAGGCTGGATAGTAATAGGCTGCAATCGGTGATGGCTAGACACTTGATTATAGATGGATGATGGCTGAAATTTGCACGGTAGAGTGAGAAACCTACATAAAAGGATGAGGCTGAATGGTGGGCAGCCTGTCTATTTATAGATCTTAAAGGGTGCCCAACAAAATTAGGGTTTTGGAGGACCATTGAAACTTTCTTAAACCGCGCACCAAATTTGTGTTTTTCATTAATTAAACGTGTTTTGAGGCTATTTAAAAATGCTAATTAGCTGTAAAGTGTGTTTTAGCTCAACATCCCCTCTCAATTCCAAAACTGAGCCTAGAAGGGAAGACCTGTGATATTTACAACAATGCAACCAAGGCATCGGACAAAAGGTGCACATCGGCTACCCAATGGCTTACCAAGATGACAGAGGCAATGGTTATCTTACCAAAGGAGTCCAAGTAGTCACCCCAAAGAGGACAAAGCATCAGACAAAGGATGCACATCGACTGTCCAGTGGCCTACCAAGCCCTACAAAGGCAAATGGAACCACATTAAACTTCTTTCCTTTTTTTCTTTTTCTTTTCTGTGGTGGTGGCGGAAAATAATTTTAGGGGTGGCAACAGATTAAGTAACAATGACCCAAAAAGCAAGAGTAGGGATGATACACCCAACACATCACAAAACAATACAAGCTTACCCAAACACTCGAGGAAGTGGATGACAAGAAAAAGGTAATGAAGTATCATGGGAAGAAGAATGGTGGTGTAATCCGCTAATTGATACACCTTAGGATCTATCCAATGGTGCTCTACACAATGGGATGCATAGTATGCTACATGCTGAAGAATGCTCGTGCAACAAGTGCCACTAGGACAGTGTCCCTCTTGGAAAAATTGTTCACTTGCCCAAACACCCTAGTACAAAGATGATGAAATCGTGCAATGCATAGGGGAAGGTACGACAAGGGAAGTGTAGGGAATAAAGGGCCACCATGTCTTTTATACATGCTCGGGTGTGAATGCACACCCTTACACTTATACTCTAGTCTTTCTTTCATAACTATCCAAAACCTAAAGAGTGATACATCTTTTCGTATCCACACATCATGCATCTCTCTCTGCTACTGAACACACACAAACACACACACACACTCTCTCTCTCTCTCTCTGTGTGCCAATGTCATTTCCCAACATTGAACCTCCACTGCGCATCAATCACCACAAACTGGTATCAGAGCTAAAGGTTACAAATTGCAAGTTATTGAAGGTTGCAAGTCGCAGTCAAGTTGCGAGTCATCAATCCTAGTCAAGCATGTGGTAGCCGCCAAGCCCTTGCTAGGACAGACAGGTCAGTGCAGGGCAAACAAGCCCTCGACAAGGCACAGTGCGGCAAGTCATCCAAGTGATAGTGCGACAAGTCATCGACAAGCAAGTCAGCCCAGGCGCACGATTTAACATGCAGTCAACCATTGCTCCTCACACCCTTCTTTTTTTAAAGAAATCATTTACTTTCATAAAAGGTTTATCCTTTGTTGAAAATTTATGGACCTTCACACACACACAAGCACAATTCAACAAACCTCAAAGATTGAGCACACTTTTAACCCCGAAATTTGGAGATTTTGGTACACACTCGAGATTTTATTCGTCAAAGTAAAATTTGTGCATTCTTGAATACTCTTGGGTCTCAAAAATTGAGGCTTTTCACGTATATGGAGAAATCGCAATGGAACAGGTGCAATTAATTTTGACACATTGGATCCCATACAATTTGGGGATTTTGCAAAATTTGCAAAATTTGGGTCTAATCTGACCTTGATATGTACTTGCAATACAATTTCTGTGTAAATTGAGCACATAGCATCCCAAACAAATTTGGGGCTTTTGCAAAATTTGTGAAATTTTGGCAAATTTGGCTTTGTGCAATCCAATCGGAAGTTATGTTTGATGTCATTTGAGCAATTTGAGCAGAGAAATTTTGGGGACCATGAGAGTCAAATTGGTACCTGTAGATGCATTTGGAGCAAAAATTACAGCTAAAATTTGGGGCTTTCTCATGCAATTGATGTATTAGCTTGTAATACGGCTGTAATTGCTTGTGGTGTGCTGTAGCACACATTTAGTACCTCTAAAAATTAATTTGCAGATCTGAAATTTCTGCAATTACTTGAATTTTCATTGCTAGCTAGTACTTGCTTTGTACCTTGGTCATTTGTGTGACATTTGGGCTCACATTTGTTGACCTTTGAGTCACCTTTGAGCTGCAAATCATGGCTAGCAACAATGATAGCGGTAATCTTTTGCACATTAAAAAGCTTGAAGGTGCACATAACTTTGCTATATGGCAAAAGCAATGCTATAATGTCTTAGTGCAAAAGAAATAAGTGAAGCCCATCAAAACAAAAGGAGTAAAACCAGCAACCATGGACCAAGAGAAGTGGGATGATTCAGATAAGCTTGCAAGCTCTACCATAGAGCTTTCAATGTCAAACACTTTGCTTTTCAACATCGAGAAACTGAAATTTGCCTATGATATGTGGCACAACTTTGCTCCGAAGATCTCAGCATTTGGACCCTTGGAGACTGAGAAATTTCAAATTTCTCTACTGTAAACCCTAATCTGCAAGCAGAAATTAGGGTTTAGCAGCAGCCTCGGGGAGCGTGCTAGAAATTGGAAGCTCCAAGACTTGAATTCAACAGGGCTGAAGCTATTTTTAGCCTATTCAAGTGAAGGGACCAACAAATAATTGAATTTGGGGCATTTTCCATCTCCATCAAAGTGAGTGAAGGCCAATTGATTGCCCGAATCAAGGGGCAAATCGGATTAAAGACTTGCTGGTGATTCATCACAGCAAGGGGAGTTGGAATACCAAAAGAGATTGGGAGAATCCCATTGTAAATCAATTTCTTTTTCAATAAAGCTAAAGAAATACCAAAAGAGGCGCCAATTTTGGAGCCAATTGGGTGTGCATTGTCCAAGTTCAGTAGGTAAATTTGTATTTACAGATTTGCACTAATTGTTTGCTGTTGTAATTAAGTTATAATCAAGGATTTACCACCCATCTACAGAAGGAAGGCTGGTTTCAAGCACAAAGTGGGTTTACAAATTAAAACACAAATATGATGGTAGCATTGATCACTACAAGACACATCTTATTGTCAAAGGATATGTCCAACAACATGGGATTGACTATGATTAGTTGTTTGTACCCACTTCACATATGACCACCATCTGCAATGTCATTGCTTTGGCTGCCCATATTGATTGGCATGTGTATCAATTGGATATGAAGACTGCTTTTCTAAATGGTGATCTTCATGAGGAGCTTTTTGTCACACAAAAGGCTAAGAGAGCAAAGAATGCTAGCAACATAAGACCTCTATGGGTTAAAGCGAGCACCTAGAGCATAGTATGAAAAGATACATCCATATTTCATTGCTCTCGACTTTAGTAATTTTCACACTGAAAGCACACTTTATATCGGCAAAGATGGGGATAACCTCTTGATTATCATTCTTTATGTGGATGATATGTTGTTGATTGGACCTCATGAAGCACTGATTGCAGCCTTAAAGGCTGAATTACAGCATGCTTTGATATGACAAATCTTGGCCACTTGCACTACTATCTCGGCATTATTTTACAATAATCTAAATACATTGAGCAGCTCCTTGAGCGTTTTCAGATGCAAGACTGCAACCCTATATCTACTCCAATGAGATAGGCCACAAGTTTACATTTAAGGATGCAAAAGATCCACTTTATGCACAGCCCAGGTACTATACATTGACAAGCAATCAAACATGTCTTTCACTACTTTGAAGGCACTCGGACATTAGGCCTTTCTATCCTAAAGGCATTCCTCTTTGCTGACATGCATTCACAAGCAGTGATTGGATTGGTGGTTTTAACACACAGGTTTCCCCTAGTGGTAATGGTTTCATGATTGGTGATTCATGTATTTCTTGGCTAAGCAAGAGCAGTCTACAATTGCCACACCTAGCTATGAGACTAAACACAAGGCAACATTTGCAACTACATTACAATGTGCATGGCTCAGATACCTTTTGGTCAATCTTAGTATGGGACAGCAATCACCCACTCCTATCTACACTAACAATCAGAGTGCCATGACAATTGCAAGAAACCTAGATTTTCACGCTCGCACTAAGCACCTTGAGGTGCATTCATTATGCCAGAGAGAGGCTCCATGCAAGGTAGACTAGCTAAATTTATATCTCTACACAAGACAACTTGGCAGATGTATTTACAAAAGCTCTCTCTAGAGAGAAGTTTGAAGTCCATCGTTTGAAGTCCATCGCAAGGCTCTAGATATGATACAATTTGGGGATTGATCTGCCTATTCCTTGCATGCATTGACATCATTCATTCGAGAGGGGTTTGCGACACTCAAGGTTGTCACGTACAAAAGGTACAATACGATACAGTACGATAGAATACGGTACTAATTGGTACCTTATGATTTTATAAGGTATGGTATGATATTAGTACCCAAAAAAAACAAAAACTTGGTTATTTTGGATTATAGATAATAGAACACATGTTTAGAGCTAAAATAGCAATGTCACATATTTTTTATCTTATGTGGAATTATCCTCCATTTTAGTCACCTAACATGCTAGCTAGGAATATCCTACTAGATTACCGAGACATGCCATGTATAACAAATCAACATCTAAACACTCCCCCTCAATCTTTGCATGAGCTCATGCACTCAAAGCATAGTCTTAGAGCACTTGTAACCATGGTTATGCTTTATTGCCTTAATTTGTGCATCACCACACTTGCAAGTTAAGCTTTGTGCAAAGTAAAATGTGTTTTTTCTACAAGTTCTTGTCATCATCATTGATATTCTTGCTAGCCAATGTAATCACTACAAACTCCTTCCCTCACCTAGAAAAGAAGGTTCTTTTAAAATTAAATAACGGACAAGTGATGCAAGCTTGGGATTATAGTTACAACTAAATATGCATTCAACTATCAATTGGATGGATATACTACACCAAAAATTTGGTTGCACACTTTGGGCCTCGGCATTCAAAAGGTGTTTGGAGTTGGTTAGGAATGTTGAGATTCATGGGCTCCTTGCATTAGAGCAAATTAAGTTGCACCAAACAATGCCTTGGTACAGGTATATACACTATCAAATAAAGCTCAAAGGACACCTTGTTATCAATGCGGTATGGCTCTTAGATATAAAACCAACTTCACAACACATACCCTCACCAAAAGAAAGTTTCAACCAAAGTTCAAATTATTTTTCCTTCTTATAAATATATGCAATCATAATCATCTTGAGGTTTGCTAAAATCTTTATGATTGCTCAAAATATAAGTACAATAGTTAACTAAGTCTCTAATCATGCAGCAATAATACTATGAACAAAGGTCAATAAGTAAGATGCAAAATATTACAACTCAACTTTTTAGGCTATGACAGCCTTCCCCTTTTCAATATCCTTTGATCCTCCCTTGTACATTCTCATCTTCCAACCTTACTTGAAGCATTTGCATCACGCTCTACTCTTTGTTCAATTCTTGACAATAATCATGCTTTCTCATACACTCACCTAAGCTTGAATTTGATTCGATTGAGAACCTACTCTTAAGTGTTGAAAATATCCAAATGCACAACTCTTAAATCCATGCAATGTATATGACAGCTCCCTAAATTACTATGAGTTGAGCCATAGTGAAAATTACTATGAGTTGAGCCATAGTGAAACGTTTTGTGCAAGACAAAAGCATGGCGCCATGCATACAAATATCTTTAGAAGAAAGCATCATTCTCTTTATAATGTGTGCTTTCTGCATAAGCAATAAAACTGAACAAATTTCTCGAAATTCAATTAACTCTCTCTTTGCAGTTCGCTCGCTTCTCCTACAATGCATGTAAAGGCATCTAGTGTATAATGCGTATATTCTACATAAGCAATAACCCTGAACAAATTCCTGGGAATTCAATTGACTTATTCCTTGCGCTGCGCTCATTTCTCCTACAATGCAGGTAAAGCCAGCTATTGAAGCAAGATTAGGGGTACACTAACGCTCCGATCACAACTCTCCTTAGGAGCATATACTAACTAATATGATATTCCGTGATGTGAACTGCGGCTTGTGTTATGATGCGATTGTACCTCTCTCTCTCTCTCTCTCTCTCTCACACACACACACACACACACACCCCACACACTCTCTCTGCGACAAAGCAATGAAAAGGAAACATGAACGCTGCTGCTTTCTTGGGAGAACGATCTCTGCTTTCTTGGGAGAACGATCTGAAGGAGACACTGCCTTGAGGTTTGAAAGTGAGGCAAAGCAGACTCACCGTGATGTGCGTAGCTGTAGTAGGCACGCCAGGAGTAGATGTGATCGGCTACGTGCAAGTCTTCGCGCTTCACTTTGTTAGAGAGCAGGCCCATGTCCGTTAACGCAATGCCTGCAGAATCGCAGATTCAAACACGAGAGACTCGGTTGACTTCTGTCTGTGTGTGTGTGAGTCTCTCTCTCTCCTCACCGATCCCTCACACCTCTTCATAAATAAACGGCCTAAATAAGACCTTGGAAAACAAGCGCTGATGTGTAGGCTAATGTCGGGTTTTCTTTTGCCTTTTCCTTTTGGGGGTTTTCGCCGCTGGAAAGGTGGCGACACCATCGATACCTCGCCCAACGTATGCCCAAGACTTGGGCGGGGGAGATGCCCAGATCGGGTGTATGAGGGTGCCATAACTTGGCGGACCGCGCTGATGCATAGGCTAATGTTAGATTTTCCTTTTTTCCTTTCTTTTGGGTGTTTTTGCTGCTAGAAAGGTGGTTACACACCATCGATACCTCGTCCAACCTATGCCCAAGGCTTAGGCGAGGGAGATAACCGGACCGTGTGTATGGGGGTGCAATAACTTGGTGGACAAACAAGACAAGATGTTAAGACATGTTGATATGTGAGTGGCTCAGGTTCTTGCTTATGCAAGGCTTTAGTCAATCCCTACATAGTATTGCAACAAACATCTTTGAACGAGAAGTAGCCCACGTCCGCAACAACAAAATAAGTTTGATAGGTTACCATCTAGTAATGGGCAAAGCAAGTGTGTATATAGTCTATGCCACGCGATAGTTTATTCCCTTGCTGCTAATTTGTGAAAAAATGAATGTTTGGGCATCCGCATGCAAGTGTGTATCCACTCTTATTTGACATCTAAAAGGTCTATGACATTTATTTGGCATCTAAAAGATCTAATAGGTTTGCGTGTGACCTCACTCTTTTAGTAGTTGTTTAAAATATCAAAAAAATATACCTTTTTTACAACATTATCATTTTGGTTGTGGCTTAGTGATGCCAGGAGGCATATTTTACGGTGGATTCCGTGCCACGGTGGATTCCGTGAGGTTTTACGGTGGATTCCGTAAACTTTGTTTTTCCGGGGCTCATACACAAAGTGGATTCTTTGTGCGAGAAGTTGATGGGGACGCCTATCCTTTTCGGGCGTTTCATTAATTTAGTGTGTACATGGGTGATTCCATAGCGGGTGATTTCGCAAAATACATATTAAATTAATAAACGTTTATGAGTTTAGAGTGCGCACTCGTAATAAATTAAGGTCAGGATTTATTTCTAACCAGTTGATTTATTTATATAGCTGAAGACTGCTAGGTATTCACTTTTGTCGGTTTAATTGTATTATTTTACTAACGATTGTGAATGCTTCAGTTGATGTGTAGAGATAGCAGCAGTGGCGGTGGAAAGCATTGGAGGATAGCGTGTATTCGAGTTGTCACTTATATTTTGATGGGCGCATACCTTAGGCATGGCGCCTATATTTTGTCGCGCCTATTTATTGAGGCGTTGGATATTTATTTATTATTTTGTATGCGCATGGGCGCACGATTATGATATTTGTATTTTGAACATTGTATTGGGTATGCCTGACTCTTTGGACGCCGGCCCATTAGCTTTATTTCTATTTTGTGTTAAAGCAAACTCAAAAGCCAAAAGCGTGCTATTTTGTAATTTGGGCTTTTATTTGAGCTTGAAGATGATTAATACATAAAATACATGCTTTGTGGAGCGCTCACACAAGGCATGGGGGGAGATTGCACCCAATTGGTCTCTTGTTCATGTCGTGCATGCTTTCTACTTTAAGTTTTGTGCAAAAAGTAGAGTTCTTTTGTTCTTGGGGACCTTCCGGCATTCACTACGCGAGCATACAGCGTCCGATCTGCGCACCACTTAGAGAAATTCCAAACCTATAGAAGCCTCCCCAAATCTAGAACGTGTATCAAACCTTCAATTTTCAAATTAAAGTGAAAATTCTTCAAAATCCCTCTCTCGCTCTGTGTGTCGAACACAACAATTGGCCACCCCTTTTTTTCAAGTGAAGAAGTTTGAATTTATGAATTAAATTCAAACATTAACAAATAGCTTTTATAGCCATCTCTTCATCGTCCCCCCCCCCCCCCTTCTTCCCCCACCTTGAGACTCTCTCACATTCTCTTGACCTAAAGAAGTTGCACGCACACACACACACACTCTGTGTGTGTGTGTGTGTGTGTGTGTGTGTGTGTGTGTGTGTGTGTGTGTAAAGCAAGTGTGGCAGCAGTGGGAAAGTGAGAACATAGCGGGAAGAGGGCAACAAGCAAGTACTAGTCTCTTTCTTCTATGTATGTGCACGTGTGTGCACACAATGAAACAAGAAGGTGGGAGTAGAGCAACAACAGGGCAAGAGTGGTGGGACATCCAACCTAACAAAAGATTAAATCAAAGACACTAGGTGATGAGAGTGGTAGTCGAGCCATGAGACAATGGATTCAAGAGGAAAGGGGCCAATACTCGAGAGAGGATACATAGGCAATGAACTCCTTGGCAATAATGTTAGGGTTAAGGCACTTCATGGTCATGACCAACCAACCATCTTTGTGCCAAAGCCCCATGAAAGGTGACACAAGAAGACATAGAGCTTAGGAGTGAGTTCCAAACATGGCAGCCACATCAAAGCTAGAAGGCAACACCTTGCCAATGACCAAATCCTAGGGCAAGCTTCGGCCTTCATTTGCCCTCTTCCAATACAATTCTCTCTCTCTCTCTCTCTCTCTCTCTCTCTCTCTCTCTCTCTCTCTCTCTCTCTCTCTCTCTCTCTCTCTCTCTCTCTCTCTCTCTCTCTCTCTCTCTCTCTCTCTCTCTCTCATGTTTCCCCTTAGCTAAAGCACAATGTGAAGTACAGTGTAAGAAGAGCTCAATATTTTCTTCCTAAATTCAAATTATTATTACCAAAGTGTAAGCTTGAAATGGATTTTTCCAACAAGTTGATCACATTACACTACTAGGAGGCCCAAAACAAAGTCTTTGAATTGTCATGATGCTTCCTTGCTGGCAAATCTATGTTCTATGTAAGGATGACAAGAGTAGTGAGAGGACGCTTTGGCACTAAACTAATGGCAAGAACAATTCTCTGAATCAATATATAGTGACCTTGCAAGATGTAACACCTATCAATATCATTCTAGCAATCGCTTCAAGCAATGTTCCTTATATCAAAGCCCCCATCAAGTATGTCATTACATAGGCCAAAGCCAACATAAATCATAAAAATAGTAATAGGAGATTGATAGAATTTTTATATCAAGGGTTTTTCATTTAGTTTGGTTGTTTTTTGGATTTTTCTTAATCAGGAAAACCTGTTCAAAAGCATAGCTTCAACCATATAACCTCTCTCACAACTTCTTTTGTGACCAATCACAACGACTAGATTCAAGAAAGAAAGAGGCAACTCGAAGTCCAAGGGTTAGGTCCTTTGAAGTAGTGAAAAAGTAGTTTATAAGACTCTCTAAAAAATTGGAGATTTATGTATCAATACGATAGCAATTAAGGAACTAGAAATGCCCCTTACCTTGGAACATATTGTATATTGCATGACAAAGATACAAAGAAAGCAATAAGAGGAAAAGGAGAAGATTGCAAGAAGTAGAAGTGTAAATCTCTAACATGACATGATGCCTATAGTATGGTCGATAGGATAATAGTGACCTTTTAAAACCCTACATCTTGGTCTCAAATATGCTTAAGAAACACTAGTTTTGTTCCATAGGTGCAAAATAAAATAGGTGTCAATCACTTGGTGATTTAACCGAATAGACAAAAGACTTTAGGGATCTCTTTCATGATTTATAATCATGCTCTTAATATAAAAACAAATGACAAAGTTTATCACAAGAATGTTGTAACGTTTAAGACTAAAATATATAGGATTTCTACAATTTTTGTAATGGGAAGTTGAGGCTATCTCCCTTACAAAACTATTGTTATTGCCAAATCAACCCCACACTTTGTCATCCCAACAACCATCATCTATAATAGCCCTCCTTGCCAACCAAGAACATCAAGGCTACAACATGTTATTTAGATTTCCATAGCATCACTCCCTTCCTATCTTTTATTAGACGCCCCCCCGCACCCCCAAACTTTTCAATGCAATGCCTTTAATAAGATCACTAGTGCTAAATCAATACCATTAAGATAGTAGTTGATCATGTTTGTCTCATGCTTACAAACACCTATTATTGAACCAACATTTATCCTTAGGAAATTACTTACTATGACTATGGAAATTCCCACATCAACACCTTGACAACCACATGTTTGACCTTGGGATCATCACAAAACCCAAATGTGATGCCCAAGGACCCAAACCTCACATAATCAAAGTGATATTATCATATCTTAAGCTCCTACAACCTTAGTACAAGTCCTTGAGCTCCATGTCATCCCAACCTCCCTGAGAGGATCTATATGATCTGTAGCCCTTTCTATGAGATTCTTCAAGAATCCCCAACCCACATTCAAGTATAAAATAAACTAAGCATGCCTAGATTCTAGCACTCAAACCCCAAAACAATTCATCATGTAGATAGTGATGACTTTAATTGTTTAGGAACTAATTGCATGGGTTTTTCTCCTAGCACATCTAATTACTTAGAGATGAGTTCATGCATGTGATTTCCACAAGTTTATTCTCTAGCTTAATACTCAAGCAGCTACAAGAGGCGTCTTCAAAAAATGTCAACTAGTTTTGCACAAAAATGTTGTGTAGGACATTTGGACAGCATGGAAGGTTTTGAGCTAATATTTGCGCAAAAAAGCAATTTCAAGTACAATACACACATTTTGGGCTTTAATGTTTACCATCTTTCAACATTGTGTATGTTTTGCACATTTTTCAATTATTTTTATGTTGGTTTATAGCAATATCCATGTCCCATTATTATTGTAGAATTGGTTCATTTATTGTAATAATTGTATGGGATGACATCAATGATACAAATGTGGAAAAGCTTCCCATGTGTGTAAAGCTATTTCTTTCAATCATTAATGTGAAAAAGCATCATAAGTTTACAACATGCTTCAAGATCTTGCTTTCAAATACTCCTTTGCAGTATGCGGAGCCATGTATGATGTTTGCCTTCTAATGGAGAGAGATGACATGTTTCAACAAATGATTTCACAAGTCAATGATCTAATGCAAGATAACTGAGGAGCAAGCACATGTGTTACCTAAGGGGAAACATGAGAGAGAGAGAGAGAGAGAGAGAGAGAGAGAGAGAGAGAGAGAGAGAGAGAGAGAGAGAGAGAGAGAGAGAGAGAGAGAGAGAGAGAGAGAGAGAGAGAGAGAGAGAGAGAGAGAGAGAGAGAGAGAGAGAGAGAGAGAGAGAGAGAGAGAGATTGAGATTAGAAGCATTAATATTGTGGGGATAGGGAACAACAAAAAACTTTTTTCAACCTCAACATCAACATGATCAACCGGGTCCCCCATACCATGTCAACCAAAGGGGGGGGGGGGGGAGCATACTAAAATGTATCCTAAACTGCGAGGAGGTGGATGACTATGGTGAGCCATTGCAGTAGTCTTTACACCAACAAGACTGCAGGCAAGTAGCAAGGAGCCATGATAAGGAGCATGCAAGATAGCTAGCATGTGACAAGAGTATATGACTATAGGTAGGCAATGAGTTGGACAGTAGGTGCCCACAAACTGCACCAATGATGATGACAAATGGGTGGTGGTACCAAAGGTATATGTATATATATATATATATATAGAGAGAGAGAGAGAGAGAGAGGAGGTTTAGAAAAATAGAGATAGAAGGAGAGAGATCTAGGGTAATTAGAAAAAATATAGAGAGAGAGAGAGAGGAAAAATAAAAAAGAGAGAGACTTAAGGAGAGAAGAAAAATTAGAGAGAGAGGGGGAATAAATTTTAGTGTGTGTGAGAGAGAAGAAAGAATGCTGGAGAGAGAGAGAGAGGAAAAAAATTTACAGGGAGAGAAAGAGGGCCTAAGAGAGAGGGGGGAGAGAAAAAAAATTTACGCACATTGATTATGTGTGTGTGCATAGAGAGAGAGAGAGAAAGAGAGAGAGAGAGGGGGGAGGGAGTGATGCCAGGAGGCATATTTCACGGTGGATTCCGTGCCACGGTGGATTCCATGAGGTTTTACGGTGGATTCCGTAAACTTTGTTGACCGGGGCTCATACACAAAGTGGATTCTTTGTGCGAGAAGTTGATGGGGACGCCTATCCTTTTCGGGCGTTTCATTAATTTAGTGTGTACACGGGTGATTCCATAGCGGGTGATTCCGCAAAATACATATTAAATTAATAAACGTTTATGAGTTTAGAGTGCGCACTCGTAATAAATTAAGGTTAGGATTGATTTCTAGCCAGTTGATTTATTTATGTAGCTGAAGACTACTAGATATTCACTTTTATCGGTTTAATTGTATTATTTTACTAACGATTGTGAATGCTTCAGTTGATGTGTAGAGATAGCAGCAGTGGCGGAGGAAAGCATTGGAGGATAGCATGTATTCGAGTTGTCACTTATATTTTGATGGGCACATATCTTAGGCATGGCGCCTATATTTTGTTGCGCCTATTTATTGAGGCGTTGGATATTTATTTATTATTTTGTATGCGCATGAGCGCACGATTATGATATTTGTATTTGGACATTGTATTGGGTATGCCTGACTCTTTGGGTGCCCGCCCATTAGCTTTATTTTTATTTTGTGCTAAAGCAAATTCAAAAGCCAAAAGCGTGCTATTTTGTAATTTGGGCTATTATTTAAGCTTGAAGATGATTAATACATAAAATACATGCTTTGTGGAGCGCTCACACAAGGCATGGGGGGAGATTGCACCCAATTGGTCTCTTGTTCATGTCGTGCATGCTTTTTATCTTGAGTTTTGTGCAAAAAGTAGAGTTCTTTTGTTCTTGGGGACCTTCCGGCATTCACTACGCGAGCATACGGCATCCGATCTGCGCACCAGTGGTATCAGAGCGAAGCTGAGATCGAGAGCTTCCAATCGCTACCCATCTTGTGTGAAGGCGGAGCTCCTGGAACGATCGAGCTCTACGGTCAATCTCATCGCTAACGGTCGATACGGGTGGATTCTTGGCAGTCAAGAACCTCTGTTTCCAGACTTTGATCGCGAAGGACCGGCCTGCAACGGCGGAAGACCACTCCTACATTCTCTTCTCCAAGTCGTGGATATACAGAGATAAGCCATTTCTTTTCTTAAGCTTCAAAGCTTAAGTTTTTAAGTTATAAAGCTTAGCTTAGCTTGAAGCTTTAAAAAGCTTCGAAATAATGAAATCGTTGATCAACAGCGGCAGGACGTGCCGGGCGAAGAAAATTCTGCCGAGGACATATTCATGTCCTAAAAGTCGACGACTGGTGAAGAAGCTAAAAGCTTCTTAGTAACCTAAGTCTACTAAGGTTCTCCAACTCTTCAAGTTCAAATTTACCTATCTTGCAAGTTCTGTTAGTCATCAGTCACGTAAATCTACCAAGTTGATCAAGTTTCGTAAGTCTGCAACTCTACAAGTCAGTCAAGTAACCAGAAGTCAGAACTGACTTGTGCCCAAAACTCCTATAAGGACTGTTCCTGCGCAGAAGTACCGAACTGCAAAGTTGTTCCCTGGAAGGTACTGTTTGCATATGCAGACTTGCTGAACCAGTTTCAGCACACGCAGAAGGTCAAAACGCAGATTTTTCAAAGATTACAAATCCCGCAATAGCCAAAGACGAAGATTGTGAAAGCCACACACAAAAATATATAAGCCTTGTACACCCAATCTTGAGCTACGCTCATTCCGCTAATTGGATTTTGAGAGTGTGAGATCTTTTGAAGTTTTGCAGGATGACAGAACAAAATATGGATGATTTGATGGCTGAAGGCGATCTTCCTGAACCTACAATGGAGCAAAAACTGGATTTAATTATGATGCAGTTGGACGAAGAACGAAGAGCCCGGCAAGCATTGCAAGTTCAATTGGCCAATTTACAAAGATCGACTACCGGCAAAGAGGAACCACAATCTGAAGATCTTATCCGATGTACCATCAATGCGACTCTCAAAGCTCAATCCATCCGCGAAGAAACAAAGATAAGTAAAAGAAATTTCAAATTTCGTACTTTCAATGGCACTCGAGATGGAAAAACTGTTCTTGCATTCATCAGTCAGTTTGATGATTACTTTCATGAGGAAACATACGCTGAAAAAGATAAAATCAAGTGTGTCACTAATCATTTAGTGGATAGAGCATCTCTTTGGTGGACCGTGGTTCGTAAGAGTATAGATTGTCCCACTACCTGGGAGAGTTTCAAGAAGAAGTTTATGCAGAATTTCCTTCCTCCACAATTCCATGAAAAAGCCATAAAGCAATGGGACCTTCTTCAGCAAAGAGATCGTGAGCCTATTCCTTAGTACACCGAACGCTTTTGGAATGCATTACTCCAGTTACGCATGCTTGAAGACGTACTTGAAGCGACTTACAAGCGCAAGTATATGTCTGGATTACTTGGGCATTACTACGCTGAAGTCAATATGTTCAAGCCTGCAACTCTTGAAGATGCAATTTCTTTAGCTCATGACACTAAAGACAAGCTTCGAGGAAGAGACAAGCGTCCACAACAATTTCAAGCAAATGGTAACTATTGATCTAAGCAATTCAATTCAAATTTTAGAAGATTTAATCAAGGTCGATTTCCTTCATCATCTTTCCGTAAGTCTTGGGCAAAACCACCTGCTTTACCATAGAATACCAATCAAAACCCTAAGCCAACTCCACAGCCAAATCCTAATATTCCTAGACTTCCTGCCATTGCAAACAATGTATCTAAAGCCAAACCTATAGTGTGTTACAAATGCCACCAACTTGGACATCTAGCATCCAATTTCCAATCGAAGAAGCCACCTGTCCATATCAACTATCTTGGAGCAATGGAAGATGAAGAACATGAAGAAATGCCTAACTTCATGGAAGATGAAGACAACATTACTACTCCTTCGGATACTTTACTAGGTATGCCAACTCCACATTCTTTATTGACAATGAAATGTTTAGTGCATGGAAAAGAAAAGATCATTTTGCATGATGATGGTAGTACACATGATTTTATTTCTGCAAAGTTAGTGAAAGATTTGAGATTACAAACTGTTCCTACGCATTATCGCATTAAAGCAGCATTCTTAGGCACAAGGTATAATGGAACACAAGAGGTGCATGATCTAGAAATTTAAATTGGTGAATATATTGAAAGAAGGAATTTTCTAGTTGTACCATTACAGTCCAGTGATATTATTCTAGGTATGCCTTGGCGACATCAGCATAATCCTGATATAGATTATTCCACACATTCAATTAATATTCATTTTCAAGGAAAACATATTACGTTGTATGGTATGCATGCATCTAATGCTTTTCCACTGCTTTCTCATACTCAAGCTAAACGTGCATTACAAAAAAGTAGTAAATCTTATCTAATTTGGGTGAATGAACTGCAAGCTAAAGAAAAACATATGCACCCTAGGCATAAAGAATTTATTGCACAATTTAAAGATTGTTTTGCAGAAGATCTACCACCTGGTTTACCTCCTTCACGTCCTGAAGACCACACAATAGATTTAATTCCTGGTACACAACCACCTTGTAAAGCACCATATAGGCATAACTAGATAGAGCAAAAAGAAATTCAAAATCAAGTTGAGGAATTACTAAATAGAGGATTGATTAGACCTAGTAGTTCTCCATTTGGTGCACCTGTTTTAATCAATTGTATGCTAATTCGGAAAAGAGTGAGTTCTTTAAAACAAAAATTGAATATTTAGGTCATATTGTGTCATCAGATGGTATTAAGGTTGACCTTAAGAAGATAGAAGCAATATTGAACTGGCCTATACCTAAAAATGTGCATGAGTTACGATCTTTTCTAGGTCTTGCTAGTTTTTACAAGAAATTTGTGCGAAATTTTTCATTACTTGCTTTGCCTTTGACTAAACTTTTAAAGAAAGGTATTGTTTATCATTGGTCTGCTAATCACAGAAATCCTTTGATTTATTGAAACATGCATTAACCCATGCTCCTGTATTACAACTGCCTGATTTTAATAGACCATTCTTTTTAGTAGTTACTGATGCTAGCGGATCTAGAATAGGAGCCGTACTTATGCAAGATAATCATCCCATAGCCTATTCTAGATTTTGTAACAACTTTTGGATTACTTTGTTTGCTAACCTAGGAACAAAAATTGATTTCTCATCTGCATTTCATCCTGAAACTAATGGACAAACAGAAGCCACTAACAGTACTATTTTAGATCTTTTACGTGCTTACACTATTTCTAAACCACAGACATGGGACACATATTTGCATTTACTACAGTTTGCATATAACAATACACCACACACATCTACAAAGAAAGCACCGTTTGAAGTGATTTATGGTTATAGATTGTCTACACCTGTTGCATCTTTATCAAATAGAATTCAGAGTGCTGATGATATTGCTACTATGCACGCTACTATTTTTTATGAGGTTAAAGACATGATTGCCAAAGCCCAGCAATCATATACCAAACAAGCCAATAAGAAAAGACAAGCAACGAATTTCAAAGTTGATGACTATGTTTGGTTGAGAATAGAAAAACGTAGATTACAAAGTGTAGATAAACACCCAGTTGTTAAATTAGCACCTAGATTCTATGGCCCATTTAAGATCATTCACAAAATCAATGACAATGTATTCAAGTTAGAATTACCATCTCACTGGAAAATTCACAACACATTTCACATTAGTTTATTACGACCCTTTAGAGGCCAATTACCTGTACACCCTGTTTATGAAAGCCCACCTTTGTTAGATGAAGAGACTGAAATACTTGAACCTGAAGCTATTCTAGATACTGACTTTATGACCACTAGAACTGGCCGAAGATATTCTAGATATTTAGTCAAATTTAAAAACCATCCTGTAGAGGAAGCCCAATGGATGCACGCTAAAGACTTAAATGCTTTCCCCACTCTGTTAGCTCCACATTGAGCTAATAGCAATTGAGGTCAATTGCTATCCCACCCCGGGGGTATGATGCCAGGAGGCATATTTCACGGTGGATTCCGTGCCACGGTGGATTCGGTGAGGTTTTACGGTGGATTTCGTAAACTTTGTTGACCGGGGCTCATACACAAAGTGGATTCTTTATGCGAGAAGTTGATGGGGACGCCTATCCTTTTCGGGCGTTTCATTAATTTAGTGTGTACATGGGTGATTCCGCAAAATACATATTAAATTAATAAATGTTTATGAGTTTAGAGTGCGCACTCGTAATAAATTAAGGTTAGGATTGATTTCTAACCAGTTGATTTATTTATGTAGCTGAAGACTGCTAGGTATTCACTTTTGTCGGTTTAATTGTATTATTTGTTGGGGGTAAAGGCGCCTCCGCCGTGCCGCCCCGTGTATTACTACACTGATAGTACCCGCCACTGCATCTGCAGGTGGCGGGCGCCCATCACGTCACTTTATTCTTTATTCTTTTAGTGACAGTTTGAATAAAGGAAGGCCCGGTCACACATTGTGACTGTTGGAGTTCCCATTTCTTGTCTCTCTCTTTCTTGCTCTTGCTCTCCCGCCATAGCTCACGTGCAAGCTTCGATCCTTCTCACCTTTCAACTGGTATCAGAGCTTGGCATTCTCTTGCTCGAGCTCGACTCGGTGCTTCCCGACCTTCGCATCGACTCGCTTCACGCATTGGGTCTCCATCCCGGCAGCCATAGCCGACCTCTTGAGCTCCCGACTCTCCCCGGCTTCCCGAGCTCCATCCCGGCCTTCTTGAGCTTCATCAGGGCCTTGCCCTTGAGGTATTGATTCAGCATTTGTAGGCATTTGAGTGTATTCTCAGTTTGAAACAGGGCAAGAACAAAGGGCAGCCACTCTTCTTGAGCTCCATAGCTCATATCTTCCCTCCCCTTTGCATTGGGCCTTCATGGCTTGGTATGTACCTACCTTGGGCCATCATTGAGCCCCCCCACACTCAACATTCAGCCATGTGATTAAAGCAGCACTCCAGTCCTCAACACGCTGAATATGGCGCCCATTTTCAGACTTTGACCTCCACGTTTTACAGCTGAATGCTTTGTTGCTCATGGAGCACTCATCATTGGCCTATTTGGAGGGCATTTGAGCCATTTTTGGATGTCATTTTGATGCTTTGGCTTGACATTGAGGTTGGGAGCTGATCATTCTCAGTTTTGAAATTGTCATTCACTACATAACAGTGCTGGAAACAGGGCAGCACCCCTGACACTGATATTTGTTGCTTATGCCTCATTCCATTGGAGCTATTTGATGCCCATATGCGGTCTACTTCCTACCCGAATGTATTGGGGATATATGCATTTGGTTTGACCATGATATTGGCTTGAATTCGGGGCTGAAATCTACTATTTAGAATAGTAAATACATGCTGGAATAACAGTGGGCTGAAGGTACTTTACATGCTTTGGCACTTACCTACCGATACCGGATGTATGCTTTGAGCTTTGGCATGATGTCTCTGACATTTGGGGACGACTTGGAGCGATTTTGGCTTGAATATGGGGCTGAAATCTACTGTTTAGAACAGTAAATACATGCTGGAATAACAGTGGGCTGAAGGTACTTTACATGCTTTGGCACTTACCTACCGATACCGGATGTATGCTTTGAGCTTTGGCATGATGTCTCTGACATTTGGGGACGACTTGGAGCATATGTATGAGATTATGGGATGCTTTTGAGCTTCGCATTAGCTCCGTCTTCACTGGCATTTGGACCGACTTGGCATGCTCGTGGACCGCCTATGCCTCATGTCTCTGCTTGACAGTTAGGCTTTTGCATTACATGCTTTGGTTCGTGACATATGCTATTTGGTTCGTGTATGCCATACCGACATTTGGAGCTTGGATTTGGATGTATTTGAGCATTCCCGGCTTACTTGATCACTGATCTTGGTTGCTATTTGGATGTCATTGAGTTGACCGAGAGCTTATTTAGGCTTATGTATTGCTTCATGGTTAATACGACCGGTGCTTCATGTATGTCGTGCTCTCTTGGATGCACTTGATGCATTGACAGGGTCACTTATCACTGGTGCTTTCTCTTGGGTTGTTTGAGCTTCTGAGCTCGCTTTGTACGCCTTTTGTGCCAGTGGGAGCATTTTACATGCTTGCTTGACCTTTGACAATTGCATGCTATTGGAGCACTTACATGTATTTGGAGCAGTTTATGTCTTGAGCAGCTACATACGCATTGAGACTTTGGGATCATACTCCGATCTTTATGGATATGCATTGATGTACTCTTGGTCTCATATGCTAATTTATTACAGCAAGCAGTTATTGGTGGACTGAGGTGTACTTTTCATGCTGAAATATCCTGATTTGGTGTACCGCACCTAGTACTAAGTGGGCAGCAACTTTTGGCACACTTTGCTCGCCCTTTGGACCCCGTTTTGGTCATTTTTGGGCAGTTTCTGCAGTAAAACAACAAGCAGTTTTGGACTGTTTGGGCATTTCCAGCCTGCATAATGGCGTCATCTTCGCATGATAGTGCCATCTTTAACATTACAAAGTTGGATGGTACCAACTACTCTTACTGGAAGAGTAAAATATGGCAGGTTTTGGTGCAGAAATCTCAGATTAAGCCACTTCGGTTGAGTGGGGAGCAGCCTGAAACTATGGACAATGACGATTGGCTTGAACTTGATGAGCTATGCAAGTCCACGATTGTATTGTCTCTCACTGAACAGGTACATTATAATGTATTTGAGGAAGCACAGAGTGCATGGGATCTATGGAATAAGATCAAGAATCTTTATGATAAGAAAAGTCCGGCGAGTCAGATGTATTGGTTGAAGCAGCTTATGGATCTGCGCATGAAGGATAATGCGACTATGTCTGCTCACTTGAGCCAGTTCCATGCTATACTGAAGAACCTGACTTCGCAGGATATCACCTTTGGAGAGGAAGTAACTCCTCTTTTCTTGCTTGGGACTCTGAATGAGTCATGGGATGTATTCCACACTGCTCTTTGTGCCTCTAGTGCTACTCTAAAATTGGCAGATGTTGAGAGTGCTCTTCTTCAGGAAGAGGTGAATCGCAAAAACTTGGATGCCTCTCGTGGTAGTCATGCTTTGACAGTTAGAGACAGGAATGACAGGTATGACCGTGGTAATGGCCGAGGCCGTGACTCGCAGAAGGGTCGGTCTAAATCTCGTGGCAAGTCGCGTGGGCGCAATGCAAATGTCACTTGTCATCATTGTGGGAAAAAGGGCCATATTAGACCACAGTGTCATGAGTTGCGCAATGAGAAGCGCAAGGATAAGGGGAAAGATAAAGTGCAAGAGAAGTCCTCTGATCGCAGCATAGTACCTGCGAAGTCTAGCGTCAAGATTGAGGAAATTAATGTCACGCAGACTGAGGAGTCCGATGGTGGTGATGAGTTTATACTTGCAGCTAGTTCTTCTGATGCTTCACACTTGACTGAGACATCTAGTATGTATGCACATTGCTGGTTATTGGATTCAGGTGCGTCCTTCCATGTGACGCCTTACCGTGAGTGGTTTCACTCTTACCGTACTGTATCTGGATCAGTCAGACTTGGAGATGACAGGTCTCTTGATATTGTGGGCTGTGGAGATATTCAGTTGTAGTTTTCCACTGGCAGTTCCTTTTTGCTCAGGGATGTACGTCATGTACCTGCGCTTACGGGTAGTCTTATGTCTGCAGGACAGTTGGATGATGTAGGGTTTCATGTCTATTTTGGGGATTCTGCCTGGAAAATTACCAAAGGCAGACTTGTGCTTGCTAGAGGCGCCAGGGCTGGCAGCCTCTATCCTCTTATTGTATCTGGGTCTTCTGTAGACCATGTTTTGGCAGTGGGCTCTATCCCACATGTATCACTTTGGCATGCCCGTTTGGGGCATATGTCTTTGAAGGGAATGAAAATGTTATCTGGTTTGCAGTATCTTCCGCCTTTGGACTATGCACGTTTTGACTCGTGTGATCATTGTCTTTATGGTAAGCAGAATAGGTCTACGCATAAGAAATCGGGTAGGCCACACATGAGTGAGCCCTTGGCATTGGTGCATTCCGATATTTGTGGGCCTATTCCTTGCATGTCTATGGGTGGCGCGAAGTACTTTGTTACCTTCATTAATGATTTTTCTAGGAAAGTGTGGGCTTAAAGCAAAAGTCCGATGTCTTGGCAGTCTTTCAGCGTTGGCTTGCTCTTGTTGAGAACCAGACTGGGTATAGGCTGAAATGCCTTAGGACTGACAATGGGGGAGAATATGTCTCACGTGCTTTTGAGCAGTTTTGTGATGACAGGGGTATTAAGCGTCAGTTGACCGCCCCTTACACCCCACCCCAGAATGGTTTGGCTGAGCGCATGAACAGGACTATTCAGGAGCGTGTGCGCTCTATGCTTAGCCATGCAGGCCTACCCCAGAGTTTTTGGGCTGAGGCAGTTAGTACGGTAGTGCATGTCATAAACCGATCGCCTTCCAGTGGATTGGATTTCCAGGTTGCAGAGGAAGTTTGGGCTGGTAAACCACCCTCTTATGCGCATCTCCGTGTCTTTGGATGTGAGGCATTCTGCCAGGTGCCCAAGTACAAGAGGAGTAAATTGGATCCAAAGAGCATTAAATGCATATTCCTTGGCTATGGTGAGTCAAGAGAGATGGGCTATCGCCTATGGGATCCGCAGGCGCGGAAAATAGTACGCAGCCATGATGTCGTCTTCCATGAAGACAAGATGCACAGGCAGCCTGAGAAGGTGGTTGAGATCCGCAGAGTGATCTTTCAGGAGGAGCCTAGAGCTCCAGCACAGTCAGTAGTACAGCCTGCAGCAGTTCCTCCACAGGGCCAGGGTGTTGGACAGGCAGTTAGACAGGCAGCAGAGCCTGCAGTGAGACGGTCTGCTAGAGACAGACGTCCACCTGACAGATTTCAGCCCTCTATGCATTATGTTTTGGTTACAGATGCAGGAGAGCCTTTCACTTATGATGAGGCTATGCGCAGGGGTGACAGTCACTCCTGGGAGAGGGCTATGCAGTCTGAGATAGACTCCCTGCATAAGAATGAGACTTGGGATTTGGTTGCCTTGCCTAAGGGCAAGAAGGCTTTGCCATGCAAGTGGGTGTACAAGCTGAAAAGTACCCCTGGACACCCCAAGCCGGCATACAAGGCTAGATTGGTAGCAAAGGGTTTTAAGCAGGAACATGGTGTGGACTTTGATGAGGTCTTCTCTCCTGTGGTTAAGATGACCACCCTGCGCTTAGTCTTGGCTTTGGTTGCATAGCTTGACTTAGATCTATATCGATGTCAAGACGGCTTTTCTACATGGGGACTTGCATGATGAGATCTATATGGATCAGCCTAAGGGCTTTGCAGAACCTGGCAGGGAGCACCTAGTGTGCAAGTTGAAGAAGAGCTTGTATGGCTTGAAAAAGGCACCTAGGGAATGGTATCATAAGTTTGATGCCTTTATGCAGTCACAGGGCTACAGCAGGAGTGCTATGGATCCGTGTCTTTACACGAAGAAAGCCCGTGATGGCAGTTTGCTTATCTTGGTACTCTATGTTGATGATATGCTGATAGCAGGGAAAGCTCATGATGAGCTAGATGCTCTTAAATCTCAGCTGAAGAAGAGCTTTGAGATGAAGGATTTGGGACAGGCCTCACATATACTTGGGATGCGCATTAAGCGCGATAGGCATCAGGGGCTTTTGTATCTCTCACAGCGGGAGTACATTCATAAAGTCCTTGAGCGCTTCCGCATGCAGGACGTAAAGCCTATTGGCTGTCCATTACCTTCTTATGTGAAGGTATCACAGGCCGATTGTCTGCAGACAGATGAGTAGAGGGCCGAGATGGCCAAGATCCCTTATGCTTCAGCCGTGGGCAGTTTGATGTATGCCATGATAGCCACTCGTACAGATATTGCGCATGCAGTTGGTGTTGTGGCACGCTATATGGCTACACCTGGCAACAGACATTGGGATGCCGTGAAGGGTATCATGAGGTACCTGAAGGGCACATCAGATATGTGTATTTGCTATGGCAGCCAAGATACAGGGGTCGTGGGGTACACTGACTCCGATTATGCAGGACATGCAGATAGTAGGAAGTCCACTTCTGGCTATGTATTCACCTATGCTGGAGGGGCTGTCTCTTGGATGTCCAGGGTTCAGAAGTGTACGGCTTTGTCTACCACTGAGGCCGAGTATGTTGCAGCCACTGAGGCTTGCAAGGAGGCCATATGGTTAGGCTGTCTAGTTGCTGACCTTGGGATTGATGCTACACCTACACTGCATTCGGATTCTATGAGTGCCATTCAGTTGGCTAAGAATCCGATCTTCCATGCGAAGACGAAACACATTGAGGTGAGGTATCACTTCATACATGGTGTCGTGGAGGACAAGTCTGTTGACCTTGTCAAGATCTCCACTGACGAGAATCCTGTAGATCTACTCATGAAGAGCCTCACTACTGAGCGCTTTGCCTTCCTCAGGAGGTTGATGGGCGTTGGATGAGATGTCGCCTTTCCTCATCCCTTGTACCTATGTACATTTGTACTGTCTTTTCTTTTTTCTTTTCTCTCTCACTAGGGCAGATTCGCCTTTAAGTGGGAGGTTGTTGGGGGTAAAGGCGCCTCCGCCGTGCCACCCCGTATATTACTACATCGTTTGTTGAGGAGCTTTCCAAGGCTTAGTTGAGCCTTGTTGATGCTAATTAAGTTGAGTAGTTATTTTATCCATTTTGAGTGGATATAGAGCATGTGTGTAGAAGTCTTGGATAGTTATGGTGGTAGCTTGATAACACTGTCATATTCTAGCCATAACTTTTGTATACGGTATTAGATTCACTACAAGGATACGGAGGCATAGCAACGGTGCTTTCCGATGCAAAATAGCGGCGTCGCTATTTGCATCGTATTTTGCGACGCAAATAGCGATGGTGCTTAGACGAAAAATGCGAGCCAAAACCCAAGCGCGTTATTTTGCGCGAAAAAACGAAAGAGAGAGCGAAAGGGAGAGTGAACTCCATCTTGCATTTGAGAGGGAGAGGGAGAGAAAAAGAGAAAGAGGGAGAATGAAAGCTTCTCGCCGCCACCGCCACCATTTGTGAAGAAGAGGAGGAAGTGTATGGAGGGCGAAGAGGAGCCGCCTTCTCGAAGAGGAGACGTCGAATCCATCCTTAGGCCTTTGCGGTGAGTGCATTGTTCCTTCTTGCTTTGTTTTTGTTTTTTTTCCTTTTCTTTTACTCGTTTTTATTAAAAATCATGTGTATTGAGAGAGGGAGAGGAAGAGAGAAAAGGAAAGAAGGAATGAGAGAGAGAGAGGGAGAAAACATTAGACATAATAGGGAAAGAGAGAAAGAGAGGGAGAGGGAGGGAGAGAGAGGGAGGGAGAGGTTGTTGTTATTGTTGTTTTTTTAAAAAAATTTCCTTTCTTTTTTTATTGTTTGTTGTTGTTGTGGTGGTAGTGGTAGTGGTAGTTGTTGTGTAATTTCTTATTTTCTTGTTTGTTGTTATTGTGGTAGTGGTAGTAGTAGTGGTAGTGGTAGTGGTAGTAATAGTAGTAGTAGTTATTATTTAATTTTTTCTCTTCTTGTTTGTTGTTGTTGTGGCAGTCATAGTCGTGATTGTAGTAGTAGTACTAGTAGTAGTAATAGTAGTTTTCTTGTTTGTTGTTGTTGTAGTAGTAGTGATTTTTTTTCATTTCTTATTTATTGTTGTTTAGTTTTCTTATTTGTTATTGTTGTTGTTGTTGTGGTAGTGGTAGTGGTAGTGGTAGTGGTAGTGGTAGTAGTTTGTTGTTGTGGGTAGTCGTAGTCGTAATAGTAGTAGTAATAGTAGTAGTAGTAGTAGTTGTTGTTGTTTTTTCTTCTTTTCTTGTTTATTGTAGTTGTAGTGGTAGTGGTTTGTAGTAGTAGTAGTAGTATTCTTGTTTGTTGTTGTTGTTGCAGTAGTGGTAGTAGTAGCAGTTTTTTTAATTCTTTTTTTTAAAAAAATAGTAGTAGTTGTTGTTGTTTTTTCTTCTTTTCTTGTTTATTGTAGTGGTAGTGGTAGTGGTAGTGGTAGTGGTAGTGGTAGTGGTAGTGGTAGTGGTAGTGGTAGTGGTAGTGGTAGTGGTAGTGGTAGTAGAGAGAGAGATATATATATATATTTTGTTAAAGGAAATGAGAGAGGGAGAGGAAGAGGAAAAGGAAGAAGGAACGAGAGAGAGGGAATAAACATACAACATAATAAAGAAATAGAAAGAGAGAGAGAGATGGAAGGAGAGAAGAGAATGAATGGATAAAAAGAAAAGAGAGAGTGGTGGTGAGGTCCAGTGAGGCCCGTGCAATACCACGAGACGGGAAACACTTCGACATACGTTAATTTGTGGGTGGGTGGAGACTTTACATACGTTAATTTTGCTGAGTTACAAGAGAAGAAATCCCTTCTCAAACAATTTAAGAAAGAAAAAAAGAATAATAACAAAAACAAATTGTTTGTCATAACGTAGACCAAATGGAAAACAATGAAGGTCATGATGTTCAAGATCACGAGGTGTATCTTAATCAGCATGTCCCATGTCCTTGCTCTCAATGTAAGCTGGCAATTAGACGAAAACGTTAATTGTCTATAGAACACGTACGACACTTCAACGAGTTTCAATCTGAGATCATTGATCAGGCGATCTCAGATTTTGAGCAAACGGTAATAAAAGTGTATATCAATCATGCATTGTATTCGCAAGCTAATTGAATAACATATACAAAAACATTGGGTGTGACTGGTAAATTTTCTATCCATGGAGGTGACGTCTTGTCCCAAGGAGGAGTGCACCCTTTGCGGCCAGTTAAAAGAGTTCATGGGCGTGCGATGCATGGAGTGCATGAGCCAATCCACCACTTGGAAGGTATTGCCCAATCTAGACCATCAATACCAGAGGAGACAGACAGCCTTCCAGACTAGCCTGAGATGGAGGCAATGATCGATGCATTAATGCCCATGGATGCCGAGACTTCTGATCCGCTTAGAGAGGAAGCATCCATACCATTATATGATGGGTGCCGAGTATCTCGCTTGAAGACATTGCTTACACTCCTAAGTGTGCAAGAAAAATGTGGGTGGAGTGATGTGAGCATGTTCAAGTTATTCAAGTACCTTGTACATATGCTTCGTTGATTTCTTTTCGGCACTATCATTAAAAACATTTGTGCTTTTTCAAGGTATTTTATGATTTTTTTTCAAGTTACTGAAGTATCATATATTAACACTTACAAATACCATGCCTGAGTCTCGTGATGATGCACGATATATTTTATGAAAGCTTGGCATGGACTACAACAACATCCATGCATATATCAACGATTGCATACTCTTTCGAGGAGAATACGAGACTATGGAGACATGTCCAAAGTGTGGTGCTCACAGGTATCAACAAGACTTGCAAGGACAAACCATCCCTTAAAAAGTTCTTAGACACTTTCCACTTATCCCTCGCATAAACCACATGTTTCGTATATCTGGCATGGCGAGCTTGATAGCGCGCAGAATAGGTCCACAGATGGAGTTTAACGAATATCAGTGGACTCATGCGCATGGAGCCACATTGACTCTACCTTCCCAGGCTTTGCTCGAGAGCCAAGGAATCTTCGGCTCGGTCTTGCTATGGATGGCATGAATCCATTCGGTCTGTGCTCAACTTCTTACAGTGTGTGGTCTATAGTCCTTGTCAACTACAATATCCCTCCATGGCTTTCTATGAAGAAATGATTTTTCATCCTTAGCTTACTTGTTCCCGATTGCTACAAAGTAAAAAATATGGATGTGTATCTTCGTCCATTAGTCGATGAGCTTAAAATTTTGTGGGAAGAGGGGGGTCACTGTGCAAGATATGAGCAAGCGCGATGGTCGATGGTCTGCCAATGTTCGAGCCAATCTCATGTAGACTATGCATGACTTTCTGGGATTCGGAGAGTGCTCAGGTAAGTAGGCTTCCATTCTCGTTGGTAATATCTATCATAGCTTGTTCAAGTTTGTATTTACTAGATAGAGGTGTTGGGACAGGTCTGGTTACCTCAGGATATCATGCATGTCCATTGTGTGGGCCATAGTTAAACTCCCGAAGGTCATGAACCATGAAGAAGATGGTATATCAAGGACACGTCGCTTTCTTGCTAGAGGGTCATGAACTCAGGGAAGGTTTTCTTAGACGACCTCCAGCACGTATGAATGCCCAAAGCTAGTACAAGTTGAAAATGGTTCATACGGAGTCACATCCAAATGGAATGCGACGGTTCTCAGTTTTCTACGAGTTGCCATATTGGACCCACTTACAGATCAACCACTTGTTAGATCCCATGCATATTTTCAAGAACCTGGGCAACTTTCTATGAGTGCTGATGGTTGCTTGCAGCTACCTCACACTCCTTGGGTTTTGTCCACTAAAGAAGAGCACATTGTAAAGCAAATAGTCAAGTCTATCCGCACTCCGACAGGTATGATGCATTCTCTTAGGTCCGTGTTTTCTAAAGACGACCAATTATCAGGGCTAAAATCCCATGATTGGCATAAGATATGTCAGGTTTGTACTACGAATGGATTGTTAGTGGCTTGCATATTTTGCTATTCGGAGTGTAGTCGTTGTTCATAATGCTTTCTCATTTGTGGTAGTTTGTACTACTAATCGCGATCGCAGGATGCCTTACTCCAGAAATACGCAGGGCGATCTACAGGTTATTGAATTTAGTGCAATGGATCTCACAGAAGGAGATTAAGATGTCCTCTATTGAATCCGCGAGGCAGGGAGCAGTGGAGACGATCTATCTCTTTGAGAAATACTTGCCTACCAGCGTGCTCATGATACAAATCCACGTTCTTGTGCATCTTGTAGATGAAGTGGAGATTGTTGGACTTGTCCATACGCGATGGATGTTCTTCTTGGAGCGCTTCATGAAAACCCTAAAAGGCTTTGTGCGACAACGAGCTCGGCCAGAAGGTAGCATGGTTGAAGGTTGGTTGGTGTCTGATGTGCTAGTACATATTTCATAAATGGCTACCAACGGTGGATTCAGACAACAATATGCTATGGTCACTGAAGGACGATGATAGACTGATCGGAGATGTGGTGGTTGGAAATGGGTTAGAAAAAATAATGGATGCTGCAATGGAGGAGAAAGTGAATCGCTGTTATATGTTGTACCATGCCTCTATGGAGACATGGCTCGCTAGGTACCAGCAAGCTAGGAAAGATCGAGAGGAAGCGTGATCTAAATTTCAACGTAGTATGTGTCATCGACCGATTCAATATCCCGAGGGCATGGAGGAGATGCCGCGGTTTATGTCAACGCGATGGTTGTATGGAACTTTGACTGTAGCGTCTCACGAAGGGATGGAGGTCTCAACCGAGGAGTGGGAATTCTCGAGGGGATATAGTCCAAAGGTGATGACATGTTTAGGATTTGTCGATCTATATTTTATATGCGATAACTAATTGAGTGTTTCAATGTACAATACAAAATATATAGTGTAGCGTGGTTGCACGGACGACATTCCGCGTGGATCATATTGACAAAATGTGCTCCACAACAGATTGTGGTATCATAGCAAGGTTTGAGCAAGAGAGCCGACGACGAGCAATGGTGGATCCAAACACGGTTAACTTGCAAAGTATTGTCATGTTGGATTGCCGTAGCTTCTCCATGATCCTATTTGATGTGCAGTGGTTCAAAGTGGTACTTGAAGGGGCTAGAGCAACAATTCGATGAGGTCCATCTAGATTTCTCGAAATAAATTCCGAAAAAAAATGGACGGATTTGTGCGACATGTGTGTTGCCGGCCCATTGTAAACAGGTGTATATGAACTCATGTGTTTTTTAATTTTATTACAACATGGTACATGTCACAATAGTTAAATCTCTCTTATACGTGATTGTGAACATGTAATTTTCTATCCAAACCCCCGACAACCTCGATGGTGGTACTTTATACCTTCAGCTCCCCAAAGTGCAAGAGTATATTATCAAAGTGATGTTTTGAGCATAAAAGAGGACAATATGCAAATAGAGGGGTCGATATTGCAAGGGGTGGAGGCCACCGAAAGCTTGGAGCATGTAGAGAAGTCAGCATCGGGTAACAATGATGGAAATACAGGAGTCCAAGAATTCTTTGAGAATGAGGTGGACTCATTCTTTTGTGGTGACATGTCTATCGACCTTCCAGTGTATGCGGAATTGTGTTAGGAGATTGACATAGGACCATAGGACACTTGATACTTGGAGCATCCACCAACTCAATTTGTCGACGAATCGCTTATAAGGGTACATAAGATATGTATTTTAAGTAAGATAATTTTTTAAAGATTTATATTACCGTGCTTCGTATGATTTATATTGATTATGCTAACATCATTTTTTATCTGTGCAGGTGACCTTTGTGGATATTTAGATCATCACGATGAGTTGAGGGATGAGCAATGAGGAGCTATAGGAGATCTTCACACGTATGTCTCCAGATCAGATGGGAAGATTCAGATATATGGTGGACTAAGAGCTGTCTCAGACACCATCACGCCGCTCTATTAGATCTACTTCGGCGCGCTCTGATGCTTCAATTTCTAGCAGATGAGGTCGATGCTCCAGACTTGGGCTAGACAGAGGGAGTGGTTTAGGGGGATGCTGTGGAGATCTGGATGTAGTGAGCCCCCGGTCAGCTCAGGATATAGGTGCTACTCCTCGCTCTCGTGGCGGTTCGAGAGAGCATAGCTCAGGTGGTTGCTGTAAAGGTATCGACGCAATGTCTCTGTCTTGTCATTCTGTTGAAGTTGCATTACCTTTGGGATTTGTCACACCTGTGGGGACGTCTACTCCAGTCACTCCGACTTTTGCTCAGCCGTCCGCAGGTGGCACCCCTATGGGTGCTACTCCGAGAGATACTACCCTGGTAGGTACACCAGATGTACAGGGGTCTCCTGGATATGCCCAGGAGCGTGGTCATAGGTGGGAGAGGACCCATCTTAGGCATACCCTAGAGGGGTATACCTACCTTGTAGATGATAGGTGAGGAGCCATCATCATGAATGATGAGGGGAGGAGGGTGATGGCTCGCACGAGAGAGTTGTGTCAACAAGTTTTTCGGCACAACGTCTTGGATCATTGGAAGAACATATCGGAGGGGAGCAAGGAATACATAGTAGCATCCTTGCATGAGGAGTTTTCGATACCAGCCGCAGCCGATGGGTTTTCTACGGGTAGCATGATGGAGTGCATGTATGCATATGTGTTACACAGACGATTGGACGCACACAAGGCACTCAAGAGTGGGGCTTCAAAGCCCGAGTGGCTAGACACGGACGATTGGTGCCGACTCAGGGAGTAGGCTACAGATTCTCCAGGATGTTGGAGACAACAACGCGAGGCGGCAAGGGTACGACTAGAGGCCGGAGTAGTCCATCATCTTGGGAGTGGCGGCCACAGGACATATCGGGAGGAGGACTTTGTAAGTTTTTCTTTTGTTTTGCTTGCTTATTTTTTTGCAATATCCTTTGTATTGACAATCATGTTTCTAACAGTTGTATTTTGTTTTCTTTACAGCACTCCATTACAAATTGCGATCCCACCGGCCTTGAGACTCGATATGCAGAGAGGCATGGTCTCACTACATTGATCGACCGATTGTATGGACGCGGCAGCCCTGTAAGTCACTCATCTTTCTTGTTTGTAGTTACTATGTTTAATTAGAATGCATTATTGTATGGTGGACTGATGTGTAGTTGTTTCTTTTTTTGTAGATTCCGTTCGATGCTCCTTTGCAGCAGGATGAGGTTTCGGATGGCGAGGATCTATAGCTCGCCCTTGGATCCCTGGAGCTCACATACCCTTCTTTTTTGGTCACGTGATATGTGTAGACATTTTCTATGTAGTAGTAGTATCTTGCCATGATTGTACCGATCGCTTTCATTATGCGATCATGTATTTATTTCATGTATCAGTGTTATGATTTAAGTACACTTTGCCTTTATTTACACAAGCATTGTACACATTATTGAAACTATTTTGTATGGTCCAAATAAAGCACATAGTGCTATATGTGGCAAGGCAGCTTGCCACATTTTTTTTCCCCTATTACCGTCGCAAATTTACTGCACACGTCGCTATTAGCATCGCAAAATACATCACAAAGCATTGTTATCAGCGTCGGTATGACATTGATACGATGCAAATAACGACACTGATAACGACACTAATACCGAGTGTTCTATGGCGTCGCCAATAACGACGCTTTTTGTGACTACAGGGGCAAATTTCTTTATGAACATTTTCGTCACTTTTAATGTCAGTATAAGGCCTATATCTTGTAGTGATTTAGGCATTCTATAGCTAGAAATGAAGAGCACAATAAGATCTACAAATCTAAGCACTCATAGAGTTGATTTTGTGTAGTTTTTAATTCTCTGTTTCACATAGAACAAAACAGTTTTGTTTTAAACAACAAATAGTAAATTTCATAATGCATGTTTGATGCTTTGAGGATGCTATTTTGGTGCCCAAATGGTATGGTTATGCTTTTAGGACTGATTTGAGCTTGAATTAGCTCAGATTTCATTGTTTTTTTAGTTTGGTAATAATAGGACAATGAGCATTTATCAGGAAAAAGCTTATGCCTAATTCTCATTAATATTTATGGGATAGTCAGTGGATGTACTGCTACTTCGATTGATATGTATACTTTTCAATATGCTATGGCATGCTTTTGGGCTGACATTTGTTGAGCTCCATTACGTTGATATTGATGGATGTGATTACATTCCTTGGTTGCTTCAATGGCTTATGCAGTTATGGGCTTGAAGAATATATTTGGTTTTATGCTTTTGGATGTATGCTCTATGGATCTTGGATGTTTATATGTCATTCACATGATGTTTTGAGCTTTGCTTGCTCATTTGGTATTCAAATTTTTCTTTAATGGGAGCTACTCAGCTTTATGTACTGAGCTACATTGGCACTTGGATGTACTATAGGGCATTTGATTTATGCAATTGAGCTTGAGCATATCACAATGAGACAATGAGACTCATTATGACATGTATATGCTCTCTTGATATTTATTGGATGCAATTACCCTATCATGGAACAATCGTAAGGTAGTCTGAAGTACATTGTCACATTCATTGTTGATTACTCACTAGGCTTACATGATTAAGTAAAAATCAAATGTCTTGTCTACCTTTCAACTTTGACTTGCTCTTATTGAGAACCAATTTGATGTATAGGCTGAAATGCCTAAGGTTAGATAATGGAGGTGAGTATGTCTTAAAAGCTTTTAAGTAGTTTTGTGATAAGGTGGGTATTAAGCATCAGTTGACAACCCCCCACACCCCTCCCTAGAATGGTATTACCGTATGTATGAACATGATGATTCAGGAGAGATTCTGTAATATGCTTAGCCAAGTAGGCTTATCCGAGCACTTTTAGGTCAAGGTATTACTATTGCCATATACTTGATTAATAGGTTTCCTTGCACTGCTATTGATTGTTAGGTTGTAGAGAGGAGGTATGGATTGGGAAACCTCCATCATATGCTCATTTGTGCGTCTTTGCTTGTGAGGCATTCTGCCATGTTTCCAAGGATAAGTGTAATAAACTGGATCCTAAGTCCATGAGATGCATCTTTCTTGATTATGGGGATGTAGGTGAGATGGGCTATTGCCTATGGGATCCATAGGCTCGCAAGGTTATCCACAACCATGATGTCATTTTCCATAAGAAAAAGATGCATAAGTAGCCTAAGTAGGTGACATAAGGTGATCTTTTAGGAGGAGTCTCCTACTCTCATACAACCAACTAGAAAGCCTACCACAACTGATGCTCTAGTGGCCCAAGCCCCACGTGTTGTGCAAGATTAACTTGCTCTGAGATGTTACCAAAGCTAGATGTCAGCCTCTTGAATGCTTTACGCCCTTCATGGATTATGTTATGGTGACAGATGATGCAAGTGAGTTTCTCTCTTATGAAGAGGCCATCCACAGAGATAGTCACTCATAGGACATGACTGTGCAGTTAGAGTTTAACTCCTTATAGACTAACCATACATGGGATTTGGTTCCTTTTCCTAATGGTAAGAAGGCATTGCCATGCAATTGGATATACAAGTTGAAAAGTATCCCTAGACACCTTAAGCTTGCTTGAAATGCTAGATTGGTAGCTAAGGGTCTCAAGCAGGAATATGATGTTGACTTTGATGAAGTCTTCTCTCCTGAGGTCAAAATGATGATCCTATGCTTGGTCCTAACATTCATTGCTCAGCTAGATCTAGACCTTTATCAGATGGATGTAAAGATAGCTTTTCTACATGGGGACTTGCATGATGAGATTTATATGTTGCAATCTAAAGACTTTGAAGAAAAAGATAGGGAACACCTAGTGTGCAAGGGGGAAGGGAAAAGATTTCTTGTTTCACATATTCCACTTATTCTAACCCTAGATATTTCCACCTCTACCACCACCACCACATCTTTTTCACTAGTACCACCATTGTTGCTACCACCAAACCTGCCGCCACCACTACTACCACCATCTCTGCCACCACTACCATTGCCACCTAGCCACCACTCCCATTATCCTCACCATCTCCATGATCACCATCACTACCTTCACTCTCATCTCTCATTCTTAGTTTCTCTCTCTTTCTCTTTCTAATACACCTGATCAAATAGCACTCTAACTCATGTAAACGATTCTCTCTCTAACTGGCATGTAATGTGGGTACATTTATGTGGTCACCCCTGAATGGTACACCATGGCCCGCCCCTCTCTCTCTCAAATTGCTCCATGTCTTTTCTCGCTCTTAGTTTCTCTCTGTACATGCAATTTCTCCCTCTCACAAACTACTCACTGCAAATACAAAGATGGTCTTCAATCTGGCATCCAAGCTAAATAAAATCCACTTAAACCCACTTTTCTTCATGAAACTATTTCTTATGCCCATGATGTTGAGAAATAATTTTAATCCATTGCCTAGATGCTTTGCGGTTAACAATCCATTTCACCTCGTTCCTTCAACAACAATTGCAGCCCATAGAGACCTTTTGTGCCCTATCACTCTAGCCCTTTTCCATCTAACAGTTTTCCAATTTCCAATCAAGAACTAGTAATGTGAAATAATATCCATACGACAAGGTAAATCCTCAAATTGCACATCTTAGTGTTCAAAATAAAAAGGCCAAGTTTACTTGTCATCGTTGCGGAAAATTTGGACACTATCGAGTGGATTTCCAAGTTTCATCACCACCCAACAACAACCAAAGCACAGCTCAATTGCACAATATTAAAGGAAAACATGACTACATTCCTAGATTGGATTATTGATACATTGTAGCAAGAAGCACAAGGATTGATGGAAAATGAGATATGCCAATTTATTTACTTGCTTGATTGAAGACGAAAGATTTTGTGCATGACTTGGATGTGATGACTTGGCATGACGATGGTAGTTCTCAAGATTTTATTTCACAAAAATTGGTTAGGAGGTTGCAACTAGAAACTAGTCCTTCATTGTACAATGTTAAATATGCATTTCAAGGCATTAGATACAATGGAACATAAGAAATCAAGATCTATTTGATTAGCGATCTTGAAATTGAATTATTTTCATTAATTCGTCATACACAAGCTAAGCAAGCACTTAAAAAACAACACAAGGCATGCATGATTTTTGTGATTGAACTTGCAAAGTTTGAGTCTTCTGCATTATCATCTATACAAAAAAAAGTGTTTAGATTCATATAAATATTGTTTTTCGGATGATTATCTACTCAAGTTGCCATCATCATGAAGAAAATTAGATTACAAACTGAACTTTTTCATGGTGTAACTCCACCACACAAAGCTCTACATAGACAAAGTTCTTTGCATAGAAAAGAAATTCAAAGATAAGTGACTGAATTGTTGGATAAAGGTTTAACTCATCCTAGTTTTTGTCCTTTTGGTACATTTGTCTTGTTGGTTGAAAAGAAAAATAAAATGTATAAGATGTGCATTGATTTTATTGAGCTTTAAACAAAGTGACTATTAAAAATCAATATCTAATACCTAGAGTTGATGATCTACTCAATAAAATAAAAGGGGCTAAAAATTTTAGCAAGATAGATCTTAAATCAAATTATCATCAAATTCACATGGATTCACCTTATGTATATAAGATTGTTTACGAATACACTAGCTTTGTTTGCTCGAATGATGAATATAAATTTTTTGGATTATCAAGATTTTGTAAATTTTTTTTGATAATATACTTATCTTTAGTAAATCAAAAGAGAAACATAAGAAATATTTTTGCATTATGTTTGATTTACTACACAAAAATCACATGTATACCAATCCTGATAAAATTTTGTTTTTCCAATATTTGGGTCATATAGTTTATGATGAAGGTATCACAATCAATCCTAAGAAAATTCAAACTATAAAAGATTGGACTAATCCCAAGACTATGCATGAAGTTTGATATTTTCTAGGATTAGTCGGGTTTTTATAGAAAATCTATGAGAAAATTTTCTGTAATTGCTTTGCCTTTGACTATGTTATTATGAAAGAATATTGTCTTTTCTTGGCACCCATTCTTCAATTGCTTGATTTTTCTTGGCTTTTCTTTCTTATTGTTATTACCGATGTTAGTGGTTTAGGCATAGGCACTTCCTTAATACAAAATGATCATCCTATTGCCTACGAAATCTATAAATTAAAACCTTTTAAACAAAACTATAGTACTTATAAGATATAATTATTAGTTGTAGTTCATGATTTGGATATTTGGAAATATTACCTTATGGTGTCTGAGATTCTTATAAAAACTAATCCATAGGCCATAAAACATTTGTTGAATCAATCTTTAATTTTTTATCAACACATTAAATGTGCTTCTTTCATTCAAAATTTTCACCCTATGATCCAATAATTTCTAGGGCATCACACCACCTACTTGGCTTTAATAGAATCAAAAGTGTGTACTTGAATCATGTCTCCATGATTGAAATTCAAATATTTGATGCCATGAGCCTCTTTGAGCTTGTAGACAACTCTCTCAATATCCTTAGATCTCCTCTCCAATTGACGAATATGAAGAGCTAAAAGATCCTCTCTAGTCATCTCATCCTACTGCCACGGTAAAGCACTCCAAGTGAGTGTGCAAGACTCTGTAGGTGAAGGGAAGCTACAAGCTCTACCCCGAGACCTACGGATCACTTTTGCTCAAGTGTTTCGAACCGAGTGGCCATGGCTACCTCTCACATAGCCGACGCGCAATGCCTACCTTACGGGTGTAGTGAGCTTACCTTGATGCTCGATCGAGTACCCTCCTCTTTCTTGCACACCGGTAGCTCCACGATCCTTGAGGCAAGCTCAAGCAACCTCAATCCCTCTCCCATGAGCTTCATCCTCCATAGCCACGCGCGAGACAAGAGAAGAGAAGAGAGTAGGGGAAGATGAAGAGAGAAGATGGAGAGCTTCTTCTCCAAGATCCCTCACTCTCACACAATCACTCCCTCACTCCCTCACACTCTCTCAATCCCTCTCTCAAGCACAAGCAAGAAGGCAAGAAACAAGAGAAGAAGAAGAAAAAGCTTTGGCCACACACAAGAATGATCTTCTCATTCACTTTTTGAACTTTATATACATGCCCTACTTTTCATGGGCGGTCATCCTATTTTTTACATGGCCGGCCATTAGCCTAAGCCCATTTCTCATTTCCTACCGTTCTAATCTATCCTATTCCCAACTAATGCATACAATTTGCACAGGAGTGAGCCTGGCGCTCTTTTACAAGGATTCGGGAGCGCTTTCACACTTAATGGTGCGCTTTTTACTCTTTTACTTTCCTTGGCCAACTTTAAGACTTCCTAAGGGTCATGCCCGTGCTTTTAATTTTTTCAGGGTCTGGTTACCGCTTAAGGCGCCTTTTTCTTCCTTTTGTCCTGCGCCTTTTGCTATTTCCTTTTTTCCATTTCTCGCTCCTCTGTGCTGCGGTAAACATTATCCCCCTCCTAGCCAAGTGCCAGTCCCATGGCACTGTGGTGGGAAGTAGTGGGATAGAGGATGCTATTGCTAGGTGGAACTGGTGGGTAGATGACACTGATGCTTGTGGATGAGAGGTGATGGAGTTTGATGACGATGGCTAGAAGAGATTCCGGCGTGCTTTAGACTTCATGAAAATTCTCGGGATGTCACACACAGTTGTGGCTCCCATTCTGTGACGGCGGATAGAGGGTCCAATTGGCTGGTGGAAAATAGGTAGCCGGTTATCCTTTGGTCAACAGAAATGCTTGATCAATAAGCAATCCCTTAGGAGAATGGTGTTGGAGGAATTTATCCTGGAGAAACCCCCCTAAACTGTGTCTTGACAAAGGTTTGCTTTGTCTTCGCATGGAAGATCTTTGTCTTTGTTTTGAAGATCTTGTTATCCTGAGGATCCTTGTCTTCGATTTGAAGATCTTCAGCTTTGATTTCAAGATCTTCAGGTTTAATTTCAAGGTCTTCAGTGCTGAGCTGAAGATCTTGAACCTTGCATTGAAAATCTTCAGGGTTGTGGAATCAATAAGCGATCCGTAGATCTTGAGGCGGTAGGCATGCATATTTGGAAGATGAGGTTCCAAAATCTAAGCCAATGGCAGATCCATCACTGGGTTTTCCTTTTGCTTGATTTGGTTCAGTCATGGCAGCCACATCAGTAGGCGGATGATTGGCAACATGAAATCTGTTGAGCCATTTAAACCTTCGCAGCGAAGCTCCTGAAGTTGCAGTAATGGAGTCATGTCCGACTCATGGAAGAATTCCTTGTCATTGGAGGATGTAGTGGATGATCTTCTTCAGCCAAGCAGCCAGTTCTTGAAACACGAACATAACCTGCAAGAAAAGTTGTGCACTTCCTAGGGGGTGTGTCTGTCTCACTGTGTAGTGCATGGTGCTCGTGCCAATGGAACTGAGAGATGGGTCTAACCTTGGGCAAGCCCTTGGTAATGTCCCACACTTGAGGACCCAGTTCGTGCATCGTTGGAGGTGCGGTGCAAAACTTAGGGTGACAGGTCTGAAAGTCCTGCTCTTCATGTGCCCTAAGTGTGAAGTGGGGAAGGGGCTAAGGAGAACCTTAAATGCAGTGAGTGTGGTGCACAATAACAATGAAGGGAGACTGCAAGCACATGTGAAGTGTTCTCCTTGTTAACTTGCTTAGTAGTAGATTCATCTTTTAGCTTTGCTATTTTTTGCTCTTGTCTTTCTCTCCAGTCACCTTGTCTTTGTTTGCTTGTGGCTTTTTCTCTCTTTGCTTTCTTTTTTTTTCTTTTTTTTTTTGAGAATGAGAGAGGGAGTACAATTGTCAAGGCATATCACACCCATTTAATCACGGGGCAGTCGCAGGCATTGAGATAAGAATGCGCGACTTTGTAGGTATTCTTTAATATCGGCCTTAGCTCTTAGAGGAGTGTTTGACAAGAAAGGGTGAGTACACCTTGTGAAGCGGGTGTCACTCGTATTTTCTAAGAGCTCTAGATAGAAGGAAGGAAGGAGAGTAGCCCGCATCATTAACCTAGTCATAGCTCTACTATCTATTCCTAGGTTGGTATCAAAGAAGAGTGGGGGGAGATGGGCTTCCTCTGCTGTGGGTTTTTGGAGTAGCAAGAATTTGATAAGTCGGAGGTAATTACAAGTGGTCAAAAATGCTGGATCTGGGCAGGAAGAGAAGTCTGCAAGGAAACGATTTATAGAAGGAAGTATATCTTCTAACCTAAACACTAAGCATTCCTCAGGGCTCCTAGCATTTACATTATATATTTTTGGGAAGTCGTAATCCCCATGCAAGTCTCTATCATAGTCCACTCCATGCCTATGGGGGTAGGGCAGGTAGATAGGATCATTGCACTCGTCAGGGAGTGAACTGCAAAAGGCGGTCCATGCATCAAAATTGGTGTCCCAAATCCTCCTCTGCCATTTCGGCTGTGCCTCATAGCCTTAGACGGTTTTGGGAACCAGATTGACCTTATCTTCCCAGTAATCCTGTGGTTCTTGTCGCCACCTAGTTATTATCAGGCTCCTCTCTTCAATCCACCTGTTTGCAAGTTCATTAGCCAAATCCTTGATCTTGGCTAAGACTCCTAGAGGCAGGGCCCGGTCCAAAGAGCGTGGAAAAGCAAATGAGAGCTCAAATGGCCTTTTCTGGAACTCTCGCTGACGCCAAATGACCAACTCCTGGGGCCAGTCTACAGGATGTGCATCACCTCTCAGTGGCATGGGCTCTTCAGGAAGTTGTCTTGGAATTATGCATGCTCGGCGTTGGGCCTCCTCAGCTAATTCTTGTCTTTTCCTCCTTGTTGCAACTATATGCTCAGGCAGATGGGCATCTGTAGGTTCTTCCTGTGGGAGATCAGGTTGAGGCGGACTCGACATTCTTTGTTGCTCTTCTTCATCACTTTGCTCGAAATCCGGACCCTCTTCGATATGTCGCTCAACCACAGATGGGATGATTGGTAGTGGTGGTGGTTGTTGTTCATGCTCCTCAAAACCTAGCTCCTTGAGCTCAGCAGTGGAAAGGCCTGTACAGCGTAAGTAGTGGAATTGTTGCTCCTTAGTGATCCCTGTACTTGTTGGGAGCTCCCGCTCTTGAAGACCATATCTTAGAGCTCGGGTGGTCAGCTCCAACTTTCTTTTCACCTTTTCCACTGGATCATCGCCCTCAGCTTGTGTGACATGGAGTACCGTGTTGAGGAAGGCCTGCCACTGTGTTTTAGTAGTTATTTCGGCAGCTTCAACCCTGGCTTCTGCAAGCACCCTTTCGCATTCTGCCACTCCCAAGCATTCGGTCAAGTCTCTCACCCTGTCAAAATTATTCGTTTCCCAATCCATAGCTCGTTCTTCCATCCTTGTTTTCTCTTCCTCCAGTTGGCTCGCCAGGGTGGTCACTACCTGTTGCTGCTCATTTGTAAAACCACAACTAGTTCCTTTCTCTTGACTTTTGAGCCAACTGCTCTTCAGCAATCCCTTTGGCTTGATCTACAATGCTGAGCCTTTGTTGCATCTCGGCCAGTACTTTTGATTTTTCCTACACCAGCTGCTCTTGGCTTTGGATCTTAGCAAGAATAGCCTTTTTTGATTGAAAGCCATGGCCATGAGGGCCTCTACATCTTCCTGGGAGGTCTCCAACACATCTTGTAATCTTTGCGCTTCATCTTGTAGCCGTTTTGCTTCTACTATTGAGACTCCTAGCCCTTCACTCTTCAGAAACTCGATTTCACTTATTAATCTGTTTTGTTCTTCTAGCTCCTGCCACAAACGGAACTCCATGGAATGTTCTTGTGGTGTACTGGCTTCGCCTTCCTGAAACTCCTATCTTAGTGTTTCCACTTGAGTGACCTTTTGTTGTAGATCATTGTATTGCTACACTAGTAGCTTTAGACTCCTTTGCTTTGCCACCAAGTTCTGCTCTTCATCTTCCAGCCTTTGTCTAAGGCGGCTTTCATTGTCCTGGGCTTCCTTTGCTTTTGCTACTAGCTTGTCCTGCAGGGCCTTCATTTCTCTTCGTCGGTCGGCTCCCTGCCTTGAGACTTCTAGCCTAAGAGCAGCTGATGTTTCTTTTTCTTTTTCTAGCTCCATCAAGGCCACTTTCTTTTCTTCCTTTGCCTTGTCTAGTTGTGCCAGTAACTCAGCCACATATGCATCATAGTCAGTGTTGGCAGGCATGGGAGTATGGGGTGTGGTGGTTGACACCTCCAGCCTTTGTCTTTTAGGGTCTTGCCGTGACTCTGCATCTGCGGCACCGGGCCTTTTCAATCCGGTTTCTGGCACGATCTCAGCCACTTTGCTCACTAGCATTTGCATCATGTTCATTATCTGTGCCGTGTTGAGGGGAGGTGTGGGTTGTGTGGTGGTTGTAGTCGTAGTTTCAGTCGTTGCAGGCACAAAAGAGGAAGGAAGTGGATGTAGTAGGGACTTGCCCTTGCCTACAGCCACTGGAGCTGCTTCCACACTTGAACTAGCTTCAGCTTCATGACGGGGGTTCACAGGTTCGAGCTCTCCACCCCCGTGGGTCTCTTCCACAGATCTTTGTATAGCCTCTGCCAACTCGGCCAGCTCCTTCAGTCTCTACTCTTCAGCTTCTTCTTCCGCCCTTCTTTTCCTGTCCTCTTCTGCCTTCTTTGATTCTTCTCTTATCTTTGCAAGCTCTTCCTCCTCTTTCCTCCTTCTTTCTTCCTCAACCCTCCTAGACTCTCTTTGAGCCCTCTTGATTTCAACTCGTTCTTCTTTGCTTAATTCCTCTTTCCTTTCCTTCTGTCTCCTGTCCCCTTTCTTTTGTCCTTTTGGTTTGCTTGTTTGTGTAGGCGGCACCTCCTATTCTCCCTTGTCACGTATCGTTCTTTCACTTGATTCTTGTCCTTCGTGGTGAGATGGGCTTTGATGCAATGGGCTTTGATGTGCAGTTTGCTCTTCCATGACTCCAACATCCTTCATTGCTTCATTTATGATGGCTGTCAAAACACCACCATATCTAATTGTGGCCGCCTTTGAGGCATGTTTCTTCCTTGTGGAGCGTGCTGTTGAGGCAGGGGATTCTCCTCCTACTGCTGGTGCTTCTACTGGAGTGAGAAGGGCAGCTGAGCTTTGAATGGTTTTCTGCATGAACCCATTCCAGTCTACCTCCTCAGGGACTCCTGCTGCGATGCTTTCTAACAACGGGACCCCGATCCTGTTCATCAATGCATTGTACCTTTGGCCCGAGAAGAGTGTGTGGATCATCTTCGCTTGCACCTTCACTGTTGGATCCGGGATGTCAGCCAAGCTGATTCCATCCACTATGTGCACCTCTTCTTTCTTTACCCCTAGCATGGCGTAAACATCCCTTCTCGGCCGCCTCTCTTTCTTGGGTACGAGCCCCAAGGCCTTCTCTATGATTGCCGCATTGAGGGGCACTTTAACTCTTCTTTCCTGCTCCCCTGTCCTCACTGTGATAGTGCCACAGTTCCTGCCCTTGTCAAAGGTCCTCAGAAATTCAACACACATGCCGTAATCCACGGCCTGCCCCACCTTTTCCACATACTTGTGGAGGTGGCATCTGTCCACCAATTCTTTGACTGCAGGTTCCTCCAAGATGGCCTCATCCAGGTTCAGCGTCGTGTGCTTGAAGGTGAATTGATTGAATCCTCGTGTCTCGACGCTGATGCCGAACTTGGTCATCTCTTCTTCAGAAAATGGGAGTTTGCCCCCTTTGTCTTGTCCTGCCATGGTGGTTACCTGTCAACACACCATGCCAACATTAATACTTAAAAATCGGCTTATTTCTAACAAAACTCAATTTTGAGAGAAAAATATATGTGTCAAAAATTGGTATACTTTCTTAGAGGCTTGAATTTTAGAGACAGGCTCACAGCAGCAATTGCTATTGTTTTCCCTTTGCAGTATCTTCCATTGAAACTCAATTAATCATAACATTCTGCTAGATAGCATGACTCTCATTTTGCTGACTCTCATTTTGCTCTGCTCTTGCTCACATTGCTCCCCCCCCGTCTTGGATCTTTCAAGGAATCCTTCCTAGGATTAGCACAAGAAGTACGAGACAAATGCTGTTTTTTGTGGATTGACTTATTTAGCCAATAACCAATCATAGAAGCTTGGATTTTATTCGAGTTGGGCATGACAATCAAGAGCAGATGGTTGGATGGAGACTTGGGAGATGTAGGTCAAGACATCGTGAAAGAGATCTCCAGTATTAAGGCGGCTTGCAACATGTAATTCCTCTTCCGTAAGGAATTGGTCAATGTAAGGGTGAGCGAGCACATGGTCGTCTAAATGCTAGTTGCGGGTGATGGCCAAAACCCTAAATGAGATAGGTGCCATATAAGTAGGGTCATATTCGATGGTTTTAACTGCCCTGCATTGCTCAACATTGGTCATTATCCGGCAATCTTTTTTCTCCCATTGGATTCTCAAAGCAAACCACTGCTGCAAGAACATGGAAGGCGAGCTTGCCATCTGCGTGAGCTCTTGCAACTCATGCTCAGGAACAGAACGAGGAGGCTTACGATATGAAGTGATTAGTCTTCTGAGGGCGGCTTGCTCCTTTGAGATTTCGTCGTTTGCTATCAGTTCAGCAACAATTTTGGGGAATTTACAGGTCATAAGTTCGTATTCTTCCCAAGTGCATGGTAATGCACGAACATCCGAAGCAAGTGTTTTGTCAAGAAGACCTGGGTCTAGCCTCTCATAACTTCTAGTGAATGTAGTGAAAGTTTTGTCCAACATCTTGATGCAGGTTACTAAGTCATCCCTAGAAGTCGCGGCGAGGTCTTTAGCCAAGGAAAGGAAAGGTCGTACCTCGTAGGAAGACCTGCTGGTGGGAATGGTGCAAATGGATTGGATAGTGGTGACTCCATCATTGGTGTCACAGGTGTGGCTTTGCACTCCGAAGCACTTTGAGGTGCTGTAGGAAGCTCTGGGGGCATGGGAGTTGTGTTGGGTTCTGAGTGAGCAGTCATGGGGTATTTAAGTTCTCTGGATTAGGTAAGTCTAAGGCTTGTGGCGTTTGCTTTGGTCGATAGATAAGCTGGGGCTTACTAGCCACAGTGGGCAATGGTTTGTTGGCTATGCCCTGGGCACCATGTGTGCAAGCCTCCCTCACTGGGGTGAGATTGCTTGTAGATGAGCTTTTAAACTTGCCATTTTTAGGCACCCAAATCCAGGGGTTGCCCTTGTAGTATCCTTGTGCTCGCAAGAGATCTTTGGGGATCCATCGCGGCATGGTTGTGTGTCTACATCGATAGCGTCTAGACTGCCTCTTAGGCCGTGATGGTGGCTGATTATTTTGGCATTTAGAATCACGTTTGGGTGGTCTACCCGGATGTGGTCTTTGCCGTTTTGGCACCCATATAAGCTTGGACTCCTTGGCCTTGTGAGCTCTCTTGGTGGGTTTGGGCCCTAGGGTCGAGAGCCTGGTATGAGGCCTTAGTTTTCTTCTGTTTGGACTTGGGCTGAAGCGTGGTCATAGGGGTTTCTACCGGTGGCTTCGTAATGGTGGAGGAGTCAGGACAGCCCTTGCTGAAAGTCATCACTATACGCACATTGCCTATAGCAAGATGAATGCGGTTTAGGTTGTAATCCACATTACAGTTCGTTTGCTTCTTGAAAGTACGACCTAATAGTGACATATTACCGGCTCCTTTAGTGTCAGGCAACACATGGAAGAAAGCTGGTAAACTTTCAGACTCTATAGAAACGACTACCTTGCACTTCCCTAGGAGTGAATAAGCATTACCCCCAAACGTGGTGAGTTTGGCATTAGTGGGCTGTAGTTTCGGTTGACCAATGTGTGTCCAATGGTCATGCGTCAAGATGTTGTAGTCGGGACCTTCATCAATCAAGGCATCGAAAGAATACGTCGCTCCTGTTGTGACTGTGATTCGTAGATACGCCGATGCCACTACTTCTTCATCCTGATCTGTAAGGTTGGTTATAGTAGCCATGCAGACGTTCATTTGGGGTTCTAGCATGGGTGGCTCCTGTAATGGATGGGAAGGAGGATAGTACTTCTTTATGCGGCTGCCATTAAAAAAGCCTATTCCTTCGCCTTCAAGTGTCTCTAACTCAACATTCCCTGTTCTACCAATCATGCGTACTCTGAAAGGCCCTAGCCCCCGAAACTTCATCTTCTGTTTATGTCCTTTTACAGAGTATAGCAGAACAAGGTCCCCTTGTTCAAAGTCTCACTGTTTGACATGCTTGTCAAACCACATCTTTCGTTGAGCCTTCTCACAAATCAGAGAGTGAGTGGTAAGGAGTCGGGTCTCCGTTAGGCGCTCTAACTCCACTAAGCGATTGGTCCAAGCCTCTCTTCCCTCCCAACACTCCTGGACTACTATCCTTAAGCTAGGGATGAAGAATTCTAAGGGTAAAATGGCTTCAGTTCCGTACGTCAGCCTAAAAGGTGTCTATCCTACAGCCGTTTTATAAGCTGTGCGATAGGCCCACAAGGCCGCCATTAGCTTGTTGTCCCAGTCACTTCTTGAAGTAGACACTACCTTTGTAAGCACGTTGACTAAGATTTTATTCGTGGATTCGGCTTGGCCATTAGCCTGAGGGTAATAGGGAGAGGACTTCCGATGAATTATTAGAAAGGTAGAGAGCAGGTGGGAAATCACCTCATTAATGAAGTGCGTGCCTTGGTCGCTTACAAGTTCGATTGGACAGCCAAACTGTGAAATGACCTGCTCCCACAAGAACTTTGCAGTGGTTCTAGCATCATTCTTCCTCGTGGCTCGTGCCTCTGCCCACTTCATTAGATAATCGGTTGCCACTATGATGTAGCAAGCTTGGGAATATTGTGCTGCAGGACTGATAGGTCCAATAAAATCGATGCCCCATTTTTCAAAGGGTTGTCGGGCTATGACAAGGGTCAACACCATCTTGTCTTTTTGCATATGCACTTTGGTCCTTTGGCACTCATCGCAGTGCTTTACGAATTTAGCTGCATCGCGGAAAAGGGTGGGCCACCATAGTTGGGATTGTAGCACCCTCGGGATGTTGTGTCCCCGCTAAAGTGTCCTCCAGCGATTCCGCCATGTGCTTCTTTCAATGCATCGTACATCTCGTGCTCACATATGCATCTGTGCAATAAACCGTCTTGTCCCAACCTGTAGAGTTGGCCGACTATTAGTTGGTATGGTTGAATTTTCAGGATAAGTCTTCTCAGCCTGGCCTTCTCAATGGGTCTCTCAGGTAGTCCGCTCTCTAGCACTTGCACTATGTCATCGGCCCAATACGGCGTCAGGTCAGCTTTAAACAATTCTCTCTCGCTAGACAGGTTAAAGAGATGAGCATCCGGTAAATCGTCAGGTATGCCTTGTCTAGTGGCTTCTCCTGTGGGTATGCGGGACATGTGGTCAGCCATGTAATGCTGCTTTTCTTTGCGTACAACCACAGAGAAGTCAAACTCCAGTAGAAGGAGTAACCATCTAGCTATGCGTCCCGTAGCGCAAGGCTTGTTCACAAGATATAGCAAGGCTTGATGGTCAACAAAGAAGACAAAGGGAGTGGCCAACAGGTAATGCCTAAATTTCTTTACTGCAAATACCATTGCCAACCCCTCCCTTTCTGTCGTGGAATAGTTCATCTCGGTCTCTATGAGCTTCCTGCTGGCAAAACTCACTGGGTAATCTAAGTTATGTTCACCAGGTTGGCATAGCATGGCTCCAATAGCGAACTTAGAGGCGTCTATGTGTACATGAAACGTTATGTTCCAATCTGGGGCTCGTAAGATTGGTGCAGTAGTAAGAGCCTTTTTCAACTCCTCATATGCGTGCTAGCATTCCTTAGTCCACTCGAACACTATCAACAGCTTGTACAATGGTCTAGCAATTAGTGCGTAATTTAGTACAAAGCGTCGATAATATCTAGTGTGTCCTAAGAAGCACTGAACTCCCTTGTAGTTATCGGGTGGCGGTAAGTCAACAATGAATCTGACTTTAGAAAAGTCAGTGGCAATGCCGTTCCTTGACACTACGTGCCCTAAGATGCATCCGTGTTTCACCCAGAACTGGCACTTTAAGGGGTTCAACGAGAGGTGGTACAACCTACACCTTTCAAAGACAGCTCTCAATTTCTCTAAGTGTTCGGCCCAACTAGAGTGTATGCATAAGTCGTCTATAAACACTTCCAATTCGCGCCTAAGCATGTCCTTAAAGATAGTGCACATTAGGCATTGAAAAGTCATAGGTGCGTTCATCAGCCCAAAAGGCATGACAATGTAGGCGAATACACCCCATTCCATGGCAAAGGCAGTCTTGTGCCTGTCGTCGGGGTGCACTTGCACTTGATTATAGCTAGAGAAACCATCCAAAAAACTGTAGGCTTCTTTACCTGCTACCCTCTCAAGCATGTGCTCGGTGTAAGGTAAAGGATAGTTATCCCTCTTTGTAGCGGCATTCACTTTCTTGTAGTTCATGCACACTTGGATTTTTCCATTTTTCTTCATGACAATCATGATAGGTGATACCCAGTCCGTGTGCTCGATCTCATATATGAATCCTGCCCTCATGAGTTTATCAATCTCCTCTTTTACTGCATGGGCGTGTTTGGGATTCATGGGGTAAGGTCGTTGTTTCATTGGCACTGCATTAGGGACCATTGGGATATTATGAGTCACAACCCTAGGGTCGACTCCCTTAATCCAATGTCCAGGCAAATACGTCAATGTACTCTTGCAAGAGTGCAACCAGTTTGGTCTCCTCATCCTCCGTCAAGTCATCTGCAATGAATACAGGTCTTGGCTTTTCACCTTCCCCAGCCAAGTTAACTTCCTTGACTTTGGCGGGTCCCTCGATCAGTTCACTAGTTTGGCCTTGTATTTTGGCACCTAGTAGAATCACCACTATGTCACCCTTTTTAAATTTTGTAAACCGTTTGGGTAGATCCTGCGGATTCTTTTGCCTTTCTGCTTCTGAGTCCTTTGCTTGCTTCCTGGCCTCCTTCTTTAGCCTCCTGCGCCCTTGGCACTCAACTGGGAGGTGATTGCCGCCACAGTATATACATTGTACATGCGATCTCACAGGCTTCCTTACCAGCTCTTGCAACCGTGCAATCTCCATTCTCATTTCTGCCATCCCCTGGTCGTGGTCTACACTCTTTCCCTTATCCTACACACTAGCAGTTGCTTTTTCCCCCGAAGTAGTTGATCTCTCAGGGTCCCTCTGGCTTGCACTCTCTCGGTTGGTAGTCCTCATGTTGTGTTCCCTGAGTTGATCATCTACGCATATTGCCTGCTTGAAGATATTAGAGTAAGGGGTCGATTAGATTCAATGGAAAAGGCTGTTTTGTTAAAGACTTTAATAATAAGTGCATGTTGATCACAAAAGAAGTAGGGTTAGCTGCTTGTTTACTTTGGATATTGGAATTTCTACTACAAATGTTGCTATATATGCTAAAGGTAAAAGTTGTTGTAGACATTGAAATATGCACAAACATATTGGATGTATGAATATGCCAATGATGAAATTGATACTGTCCAAAGAATTGGTTACAAGTTTGCTCCCATCTTAATACTGGATAAACCTACCACATTCAGAACATGCCTAAACTTAAGCTCCTCATGAGTTATAGCCTTCATTGAAGTTGTCTATTTTTAGATTTCCAATTCAATTAGAAAGTTTTCATAGAATATTATTTTTAAATCTTGAAATACTCCTTTATTTTCACAAGAATGGATTGGAGTAGCACAACAGAATGGCTACCTTGCAATCATGTGGAGAAGTCTTTACATTGGATGATCTTCAAATAGTGTGTTAAATCAAAAGCACTGCTTCTAGAATCAAGGTGGATACAACTTATGAATTGACTAAAGAAGAAGCAATGAAGTGGTTTGTGGATAGCTATGATGTCATTGGAAACTTCAAAGGTGACCTTCATCTCTACCTTTCTCAACCTGATATGGTATATGGAGATATGGGGATTGTTATTGCTGCTAAAGATGACATGGATGGGAAAGAAATCCCATGCTTTACATGTTGTGTATTACAAGTAGGAGAGACCACAAGAGCAAACAAGTTTTGTTTATCATTGGACACTTTCAGTCCAACATACATGAGTGGTAGTAGACAAAAGAAGCAATATTCTATAGTAAAGTTATGACTGAAAATCACTAACTTCTTCGATGAAGAAGATTCAAGGGTCAATAGTTTGGAAAACCTAGTGAAAGTAGTGAAGCAAGCAAAGTGGCCTCAGATCTTTAAAAAAATAATTCTCTTCCCAACAAGAAGACCACAAAGACTCAAGCTAAGAAGGATGTGGAGAACAAAGGCACAGCAAATGCGACTACTACAGTCTCTTCAAAGCATGGTGAGAAGGAAGGTGAAGAAAACAAGGTGCCTAAAGTCCCTCATGCAAGTGAAATTGAAGGTGATGGAAAAGCAGGCTCCCAAGAGCAAGAGGTGCAAGTGCTCATGATTAAGAAGAGAAAGGCAAAGGGTGCTTCTAGTATTAAACATGTTCAAGAAAAGTTATGAAGTAGGAAAAAATCCAAGAGTGCAAGTGATTCAAAATATCAGGTCAAAGAGAAGTTATCAGAGAGACAAAGAGCCAAGAATACAAGTGGGTCAAAAGATGTTGAGGTTTCTGATGAGGAGTTACTAATAGTGGAGACTTCAAATCAAGATAACAAGGCAATGAATTCCTTAGAAATCAAGCAAGCTTATTATCCTTTTGGTGTAGATGATGTCTTTTGCATTCATGTGATGAGATGTTTTCCCACTCCTTCAAATTATATGTATAGAAGATTAAATGTAGATTGGGTTAAGATTCTAACACAAGATTTCATTGAAGACACAAATAAAGAATATATTTTGGCAATATTGATGCCCTTCGATCGTGCTATTAAACTTCCCCTTGACAAACTTGCCAAAGAAGATATAAATAAGGTTGACTATTGGATAATATTTGGTCAGCACTCCATTAGTGCTACAAAATGGTTGCACAATGTAAATCTTCCAAAGGTGATTCCTCAATTGCATCATCAATTCAAGTGCAGGAGATCTAAGATGATTCACAATTTCCCTCACAAGATCTCATAAGAAATCTCCAAAGATGTGAACATATCTATTGCCAAGTCAATGCAAAAGGAGCCCTTTCTCGATCAGATGATGCAATCACGAGCACAATGGAAAGTAAATGGTTGTCCTTCTAAAGCTCCACCTTATGTGAACCAAACCCAGAGAGACTTTGAATCTTGGAAGGTACTCTTTTGGCTCTTTGCTAAAGCTTAGGAATGAATGTATACATGTTGTTTCCTTACTCTTCTTAATGTGTGTAATAAAGTAATCTTTGCAAACATAAATATAAGGCTCTCTACAACTAATCCTAAATGTAAAAAGAGTGTTGAACCTCAACTCCATATGCTAGTTTAATACTCGCAAGTGAGGCTCAATCTTAAGTTGGAGCCTCATTTCTATATGATGTTGTAACATTAGCTAGTGAGCCTCAAACTGAAGTTTGAGCCTTGGCTTTGATACCATGAAAATAGATGAGAGTGGAGAGAGGTGAAGAAACCAAACGTACACACACAAAAATGATGAAGACTTGATCACACATAGAGACATGGTTAGAAACTTCTTCTCATTCTTCCACTCAAAATAACTAAGTCTACAACATGATAAAAGACTAATATGAAAGTACCACAATGTATATACACACGGTCACTAAGTGTGAACATGCTAAGGAAAGAAGAGGTGGCAGAATGAATGTGCCTTAACCAAGGGTGGAATACATGCGTGTAGTCAGCTATAGAATCACTATCATATCCTCATGTGTCAATCACCTAACATTCTAGTGAGTAATATCATATCACATCACCAAGGCACGTAGTGGATGGTAGGTCATGTAGAGTTTGACATCTCAACAATTGAGAAGGTCAATAAGTGGCTTGAGACCTACTTGAGCTATTTTTATCATGATGCACAACATGTGAGGGATTCATGGCTCCATTTTCCTCAAATTTCCTACAATAAAGCTAGTCATTCTAGCATTTGAGTGCTCCCCTTTGAGGCCTTGTATGACTATAGAGTGCCCCTTTCTATGGTCATATTTAGTGAGAAGTTAAATCCTCATGGGAGAAAAGAATTCGACTACAGACATGCCCGACTTTATCAATGTAAACTGAATCTCAAAAAAGTCAAAGAACACATGAACCTCTATGCTGATGAGAAAATGAAATCCCTTGAGTTTAAAGAAGGTGAGTTCGTACTCCTAAAAGTACCCAAGTCAAGCTACTCCACACTCAAGGATGGCTCTAGCAATAAGTTGGCACACCGCTATTATGGGCCATACAAGATAGTCAAGAGAGTGGGTGACGGCTTATTGATTTCAACTCCCTTTCTCCACTAAGATTCATGATGTCTTTTATGTGAGTTAGCAAAAATATTTTATTCGGTCTCCCAAGGACAATGTGAAAGAGCTACCACCCATGGATGAAGATGGCATTATTTAGTACAATCTTGAGGAAGTCATTGAGATGAGAAAAAAATATTAGAGCTTGGTCAGTCAAAGCATATTTGATTAAATGGCAGGGCTTACCCTTCAAAGAAGATTCATGGGGGTCATATTCGATGGTTTTAACTGCCCTGTGTTGCTCAGCATTGGTCATTATCCGGCAACCTTTTTTCTCCCAGCATGTAGAGGTAAGGCTCAAAATCACATTCGAGCCTCACTTGCAAGCTCTATTGTAGCACATGGAGCTAAGGCTCAATCAGCCTCACTTCGAGAGGGAGGTGAGGCCCAAACGCAAATTCATGCCTTAGTTCCTAGACTAACACAAGAACATAAAAAGAATGCTCTATGGAGGCTCACTTTCTGGCTCTATCCTCATGAATGTCAGGCTCAAGCTTAAGTTTGAGCCTCACATGCTATTGCTACACTAGCATATGGATGTGAGACTTGATCTGAATTTGTTTGACCCTCACTTGATAGCTTTATGATAGAACATGGAGGTGAGCTCTCTTCTCTTCTCTTGTCTTGCTCGTGGCAATGGAGCTTGGAGCGTGGAGCTTGAGGATGGAGCTTGCTTGAGGCTTGCACTTGGATTGTGGAGCTACCGGAGTGCGTGGGAGAGGAGGTAACTCGATCGGCATGGAGGTAAGCTCACTACACCCATAGATATGGATGGTGCGTTGGCTATGTGAGAGGTAGCCATTAGTGCTCGGCTTGGAACGCTTGAAACAATAAGCGGTCCGAGGGTCTTGGCGGTTGAGCGAAAGCTCCCACATTTTGGTTTCGTTGCTGGGACCAACGAATTCAAGCCTTGAGCGCTTGCGCGCTTTGAATCGAGCATTGGAGTAGGGCTTTCCCCGAACTGGTGCTTGAGGTAGATAGGTAGAAGCGAGGGAGTTTGAAGAGGAATTCGATCTCCTTAGCAAGTAGGTTTTTGATTTGTTGTTGAATATTAGAGTAGGACCATTCATCTCCATCTCTGGTTTTGATTTTTGTTGATTAGAGTAAGGTTAGGATAGGAAAAAAGAAGGAAAACAACAGGGTTCTCTGTTGCTGTATAACAGGCTGAGACAGGGAAATAGGGGCACAGATTCAGATTTCTGGCTGGAAGAGCATGAGGGACTAACCTCTGAGTTCACAGTAGGCTTGGATGGGGCAATAAGAGGCCCAGGGAACCAGGATAGGCCACATTTGACATCCTGCCCTCTGAGAGGAGAGTAAGCTTGAGAGCCAGGGAAAGAGAGAGAGAGAGAGAGAGAGAGAGAGAGAGAGAGAGAGAGAGAGACCTGCGGGGAGATCGTCAGCGTGCTAGTCGATTCGAGCGCCACACCATTTTCAGGTACGACAGGCGTTTCCCCCTGTTGCTTTGCATCTAATTTGATGGTGCGGCACGATTTGGTGAAGTAGGCATCAGCCTAGAGGCATTGCGTGCAATTCCCAGGTTGTTGGCTATGCAGTCAGACTAGTTCGTCTGAGTCCCAGAATAGGATTGCCCTATCTCTGGAGTCGGACTGTTCGACTCCGAAAATCGGACCACCTTTTCAATCCGATTCCCAAAATCGGACCATGGACCACCCAGGATCGGACCCACCCAGGATCGGACCAGTCCCAGAGTCGGACCACGTGTCAAAATTGGACCATTGGTCCTAGCGTAAAAATCAGACCACTTTTTTGATCCGATTCCTAGAGTCGAACCATCCGACTACTAGAATCGGACCACCCTGTCCGATCCGATTCCTAGAATCGGACCACTGCAAGAATCGGGCGTGACCAAAATCGGACCACTGGGCCGATTGGACCAACCCAAAATCGGACATCCAATTTTGATAATCGGACTCTTGAAAATCGGACATCTGTGAATCGGACAGAAAATTGTCAAAATCGGACAGGTATCTAGAACACAAATTCTGATGCATCTGAACCCCGAAATTGACCCCAAAGGCTACGTAGAGCTAAAGGCACATCACAGATCCATCACTGGGCTGAAACTTAGAGCAAGTAGTTCAAAATTTGGCTATAAACGGTCCTCCAAATTGTGCATGGTGTTTTTCATAACGGCCTTGTGGGTGGACCCTAGGGTAGTAATGACTCTACACGAGTATGAATTCTCACTTGTAAAAGAGCAACCAAAAGCCCATACCCGAACAGAGAGAAACAAAGACCCTACAACATCAATGGGCCAATCTAGCCATCAAGGGCAAAAAGGCCACACCATGAGAACACAAAGACATTGTGCTCAGACCACGTCTAGTCAGAGCGAAATGCAATATCAACAAGCTACAAATGCCAAGATGACTAGACATGACACTCTTGACAAGAGATGTACCTTGAGTAGCATTGCACAGACGACCCAAGACATCGGTGGAGAATCCACATCTGGTCATGCAGTTAGGGACTCAAGGGCATTTGTCAGAAGGCTTAAATTTACAAGCCAAGACCAGTACGAAGACATAGTACTATCTGCTTATCTTAGGGTCAAACTCACCACTAAAAGAGAGCATACTATCGATGCTCTGATTGATGAAGGAGTAGATTTCAATATCTTGACCTATCAATCATGGATCCTACTAGGCCAACCAAAGCTCGCACCGACTAGTGCAACTCTTAGCCCTTATGGGGGACACCTACAAGCGCTCATAGGGAAGTGCAGAATCCTTGCGACAATTGAAATTGAAAGCTTACCTATCCTATTTCATGTTCCTCCAAATAGTGCTAGCTGTGGGAAGGAAACCCTCCTAGGAAGACCCTTCAAAAGGGCGACCAAGTGTGAGGCTGACTATGTAGCACAGAGGATACACCTGACACTACCGGGTGTGAGGATAGTCACAACCTTTAGCAAGGGTGACCTCATCAAACCTCGAGGGAAAGGCAAGGAAGGTGCTGACGTAACAGTCAAGCCTACTAACGAGAGTAAGGACTTGTTGGAAGAGTTGATACAAGCACAGGTCGAACAACGAGAACCAGTGAGTGAGGCCATGCCTGAAACAAGAAGGTCAAGGGACAATGCCAAGGACGGGCTTTGGACTTACAAATATCGTAGAAGACCCCAAAAGAAGCCCAAGCCTTATAGATGAAGGCATCGATGGAGGGTCAGCACAATGCCACAATGGATATCCAAAGCGTTGCTACGTGCTCAAGGGTATTACGCAGGTAACCAATGGATTTGGGTACCAAAACCCCTTGCTAAACCACCTCTATTAGCTGAAGGCCAGATTGCATCAAAAGCAACGAAGCACAAGGGAAAATCTAAGAGAAACTCTAGGTCTCGAGGCAAGAAACCAAACATGGGTGTTCGAAAGAAAGAGCCTCAGCCTAGCATGCTTAATAAGCAGATGTCATATGTAACCATTGAGCGTGCACAAAAGCCATTAGTGCCTAAAAATCCTTTGATTTCCCAAGAGGATAACATGCATTATAGGCACAACATTGCTCATGGCAAGGTTGATCGCCCAACAAAGCACATGGCACAATATTCTAATAGCCTGAGCAAATCATTCAGCTAGTGTCAAGTTCACCTAAGAGTCCTAGATCTCCTACACCCTCTTTTCCCAAACAGACACAGGAAGCACAACAGCAGTCATCAAGGGCGACTGCTCAATCCCAATCTCTATCTCCATCTAAGCTTCCAAATGTTCAAGAGATGGGACATGAAACCATCCGTAGCTCTCGGCCCAAGGATATGCCTGAGCAACCTAATGCGACTAGATCAACTCATTCTCGATCTACACAGATGAATGCTCAAAGGGCAACAAAAGACATGACCACTTCCGATTGCCCTAGGGACTTGACGCCGTAATCTACCAAGGGTAGCTAGCCCACTGGACTAGCCGCTACTACTTCCAATCAGGGATCACAGTAGCCACAGCCCTTGGCCGTGACAATGCCCCTTGCGGAACATATCCTAGTAGTTTACCTATGGAGGAGGTGTCGCAACCAACTTCCTTGACAACTCCAACACTTCCAAAGTGCCTAAAGCCTAGGCTGGAGGAGTTAAACACAAGGGAATTGCCGGAAGAGCTAGACTCTCCGAAAAGGGAGGCAGTTGTACCCTCACAACCTAGCAAGGCTACTCAGCAGGCCGTGGCTATGTCCCATGAGGACACGCTAGAGAAAGAGAATGCTCAAGCCCCAAGCACATCAATGGTTGATCTGGTCCAGGGTCCTGAGTCGTTGAGAGATACACCTATACTGATCAGGAAAAAGAGGAGAAAACAACGAAAACAACAGCAGTTGCAGGTGGTAGACCCCAAGAACATTGAGACGAAGAATGCTAGAGAGCTTAGGAATAAAACATCGAGTCCCTCCACCACTGCACCAATTGATGCCTCTTCTAATAGCGGTGAAACCTCAGACACATCCGTGTGCTCTGAAAAATCAAAGCAGTCGTTACCATCAACGACTACTTGCAACACTCAATCCACTGACAATAGAACTCGCATTGACCAATCAAGAGTGGATACAACGCTGTCACAACAGGGTGACAAATTTATACCAGTCACATCCAAGGAGAATCATGATGCAATAATGAAGCCTCAGGAGAAACATGGAAACCCCAAGAGCATAAGAAATCCTAGCGTTGGCCAAACCTGCTCATCTAGGCCTAAGCCTCCAGCTACGCTAAAGCCCAGGCAAACTCCTAGAACCTTGCATGAGATAGCAACCAAGCAAGCCCTCGTTGAACATAGAAGTGTCACATAATGCTTAACTGAGTTGGATGCTAAGCTCAAAGTGTTTGCACGTGTCTATGTTCTGGCAGACATGCGCGCATTCCCTAAAGAGCAGCTCGAAGAATACTTGCCATTTCCCTTAACTTGGGAAGAGCAAGAACATCTTGATGAGCACTATAATAGGCTCCTGTATGAATGCATGCGACTCATCTCTAACGAGGAAGCCGACGAACTGCGCTTAATTGTCACATTCAATGATGTGCTCTGCCAACCAAATCTCTTAGAGATAGAGCATTTAAAGCGACTAACAGAGGGCCGAAGTCAATTTGAATAGTGTTGGTGTGAAAACCGCGTTGCAATGTCCGAAGTAGGAGCCCAAATCATGACAGTCTCAGAGGAGCGATTGACCAAATGGCGGACTCAAAGAGACCCAACCTATGTGGCACCAACTTCCCTTCGAGTGTTGACTGCCATTCGGGGTACGGACTTAGCTGAACCTAGCTAAGAGAACTCTCTGTTTGATAAGGTTCCCACTGAGGAGGAGTTACATATTGCCAGTAGACTCGGACAAGGTTCCATGCTACTCGATGTTGCAAAATATCTATCGATATTGAGTAAGCTGCCACGAGTCCTAGATGCGTGTGCCACACTCCAATACAATCCGGAGTTCTACAATTGGCTTTTATCCTCATGAAGTGACATGGATTCGTAAATATGTACATAAATAAACAATGAATTTTGTGACCTTGTATAGACAATGTCAACACACACAAGCAATGATAGTCAAGCGAAGAGTTGGGTTCAACAGGCTATGCTCCTCAGGTCTTTCTCTCACCACACATTTAAAAGTTGTGTGACCATTCCTGCCTCCAGGTGGAGGGCATGCAACCCTCATCACCACCATAGGAAGCTCTGGCCAATATCTCTGAGGGTGGGGACAAGGTACCGTCCCTTCCTATGCACCTTTTCCTTTATGGTCTATCCTTTCGAGGATGAGTCCTGCCCCTCTCCCTGAAAACCGGTCCACGTAACTTAGTATAAGCCAAGATCTCCTAATGGCTGGAGGCCAAACGAACATCATCACAGGGGCTATCCCTCTACTACAACCACTGCATGCCTCACCTCTCCCCTTCTCGTCATATACGCTTGATAACCCACACTATAATCCCTTCCATACGAATGGTTTTACCCTATATCAAGGCCTAATCCTTGGCTCGCATTTTGCAGGTCTCCCTATGAGGGAGACATGGAGCACCTAGGGCAGTTGGCTTACAAAGACGCTCTCCGCTATCAAAGGGAACATGCAGCACAAGCTCCTCTGCCAGTGCACTACATGCCTACCCTCAAAAGGTATGCAAAGAAACGAGGTCCCAAGCGTACCGCCCCAGACGTAGGCCGAAGAATCCCTAGGCCAGGGGAGTAGAAGCTCAAAGAAGCACACAAGGTGTGGCAACACCGGTTGTGCAAGTCCCCCACAGACGCTCGGGCACCAGGTGCTCAAAGGCAGAAAGAGCAGCTCGAGACAAGGAAGAATTGATGCATTGTTCAAAAGCATCTTGGAAATGGTTGTGACCTGAGACTACACCTTTCAGGTCCCGGCCAACATCTTCCCTGCTCAACCTCACAGGAGCCCCTCACCAGCAGAGCTTCAGTCATTTAACTACCCAGACTCACCCCGCCCTGTGCAAATTGAGTAGCCCCTATGATATACAAGCAGCTTAACAAGCCATCCTGCCATAACTTTTTGTCTTTTGATGATTAAAGGGGCAGGCTCCCCACTCGTACACACTTCCCTTACCTATCGTTAATATATGCCACATCTTTAACAAGCACTAGAATAGGCATTGCAATCAGCATCATAGCATTTTGAAAAGTTATATCTTGACATGATTGCATTTGTTCGTTGTACTTGATGCATGTGACTTGCATATACTCTCATGAAGTGACAAGTGGATGTAGGATGACACAGGTCTTCGTGCAAATGTGTTCAATGCCCAAGTCACCACAAGACTACCAACCTCACAAAGAACTGCAACAAAGCCACGCTGCCGAACGCGAAAAATCACCCTTGCGAGTGCCCACATCACACGAACCCAAGCATAGTCATGGGCTACGCTCTCTTCTTGGGTCAAGCTCTACAGTGAGCTCACGACAGTTGTTACCTCAATCGTACCAACATCGTGTGTCGCAAAGAGGTTTGCAGTATCTCAAGTGTATCTCCCCATATCAACAATGGCTTCTCTAACAACGAGGCTAGGGCACAATCATCACTGTAATATCCACTTCCTGAGCCTTCGAAGCTTGACATTTCCCAACCCATTGAAAGGCTGATAGCCTCAACATATTGCAATGGTTGTACTCAGGCAAGTTTTTAAAAAAAGACAGAGAGAAAAAAAAAAGGTAGAAAGAAAGAAAAAAGCATAAGAAAAAGAAACAAAAAAGAAAACAGAAAAGAAAAGAACGAAAAGATAAGAAGCACCCACGATCACAGCACCGCACCTAGGGGTCCTCAAATTAGGTGCATCTAGTGACCTTGGTCGACTGACTTCGTCCCTAGTCCCCTAGCCCCTTAGCATCACCCACAATAGTTCAGGGCATATCAAGGGCAGGACATACCTAGGGAGCTTGTCTCGCCTATGGTTAGACCTGTCACCCTGACCCATTCACACGATTCCCTCTTGCACTCTGCCTTAATACCATTGCAATCAATTGTGGTAAGCACTGCACGAATGGCCATGAAAAGTACACTGTCCTCAGCACACAGGTCCAATAGCTACCAGCTACTATCGATAGTGCAGTATCCCTATGTTCTATTATGTTACATCGTGCAATCACAATGCAAAGTACTTCCTCTCACCATGGACGACTTCGCTTCATCCACATGTCGTTATGAGAAACCGGCCCGTGGTCTTCTACCTACGTAATATCTAAGTATGCACAAGCACTCACATAATATCCGCACCAAAGTATATACACAGTTTGGGCCCTCAAGTGCAGGACAATACTCTCAGCTTGCTTAGAGTTCGACCTATCTCCCAAACTAATTAAACAATGTCTTGTGCACGATAAAGAAAACTAGCACTACCCCTAGGGAGAGACCACCTATGAGAGCTTTTCAATTGCAGGTGTTGAAGACTCCAATGAAGGTGTCGTTCGCTCTTCATCAACACTCAACTTTGAATTCCTATCCTTATCACCCTGTAAGCCTGCCAACAATCATCATGTACAGAATCCCCAACAAATTGCCACTTGTACTCCATCAGTGCAACCCCCCCAAATAACAACCCTACCACCAACTCCCATTGCCCTACCACTTACCACTTAACCCACCAACGTGCCCCCAACGACCTTCCTCCCCACCACTACCAACACTCCACCATGGCAACCACAGATGTCCTTGCCACCCACGTCTTCGATGCATGCTAACGCCTGCTACCTACGACGGTGAGTGCCATGGGACTAGCACTCGTCTAGGAGGGGGGTAATGTTAACCCTCAAACGAACGAAGGTGGAAAATCTAGAAAAGCTAAAGTAGAAGACAAAGACAAAGGCCAAGGCAAAGAGAAACGAAAGACAAAGACGCACAAGGAGAAAAGTCCTAAATAAGGGAGAAAGGCGCGCAAGGAAAAGCGCAAGTCAATACTTTAGTAAAAGAGCGCAAGCGCATTATGGTTTAATTCAAGGAGTGCCAGGCTCTCACCCGTGCAATTTGTAAATGTAGACGGGCAGTGAAAAGGAAGCTAGGAAGATAGAAGGACAATGGAAAAAAGGGCCTAGGCTACAACCGGCCATGTAAAAAAGGGGAAAAGGGGATGACCGCCCAAAAGGGATTTAGGGTTTTGTATATAAAGTTGAAAAGTGAATGAGAAGCTCATTCTTGTGTGTGGCCAAAAGTAGCTCTCCTCTTCTTCTTCTTCTTCTTGTTCTTGCTTGCTTGAGCTTGTCCTTGAGAGAGGGAGTGTGAGAGTGTGAGGGAGTGAGTGTGTGAGGGTGAGGGACCGGGGAGGAGAAGCTCTCCATCTTCTCCTCTCTTCTTCTCTTCTCTTCTCTTGTCTTGTCTTGCTCAGCTGCAATGGAGCTTGGAGCGTGGAGCTTGAGGATGGAGCTTGCTTGAGGCTTGCACTTGGATCATGGAGCTACCGGAGTGCGCGGGATAGGAGGTAACTCGATCGGCATGGAGGTAAGCTCACTACACCCATCGATATGGATGGCACATCGGCTATGTGAGAGGTAGCCATTAGTGCTCGGCTTGGAACGCTTGAAACAATAAGCGTCCGAGGGTCTTGGCGGTTGAGCGAAAGCTCCCATAGAAAGTTGTAGATATATCCTATGAAGGAAAAGATGAAGTATTTGTGCACTTCAAAAATTTCAAGGCTACTGTTGAAATAGAAACATGCTTGAAAGTTAAGTGCTTGATGTTAGATGGAAGGGGAGAATACCTCTGTAATGAGTTTACTAGACTTTTTGATGTCTCATGATATAAAGTGACAATTTACATGTAGGTATATCTCCCTCCCCCCCCCCCCCCCAAAAAAAAGAAGTAAAATGGGGCTGTAGAAAGAAAAAAACATCTATAATGCAAAAATTCCACACACTCAAAAAAACATGCCAAAGTATTTTTGGTTTGAGGCTTTTCATACTATTATATATATTATGAAGAGAATTTCCATAGTTGGTAGTTCATGGTATGACCTATGCATAATATTTAATAGGCAAGAAGCTTGATGTATTACATTTGAAAGTGTTTGGTTGTATTGCATTGATTTATGTGCCTGATGAGTTGTGTAAGAAACTTGATCCAAAGGTTGAAAAATGTATCTTTATTGGATATTCTATAGAGCAAAAAGGGTATTGATATTATAATCCTATCATAGCAAGTTTAGAGTGAGTAGGGATGTTATTTTTTATGAGATGAGTAGCAAGTATGCATACAGTGGAGATGCATTGAATGATGATGATGATCATTATAGCCATGTATAGATAGAAAAGTAGGAATCATGGACCCTTTAATGACCCAAATACATTATCAAGTAGTAAATCTAAGGTCTCCTTGGTCTAGGAGACTAAGGAACAGCACCTCATCTTCAAGTACATCTAGTAGCATTGCAGATAATGACAAGGGAAAGAAGGTGGCAGATGGTAATAATGTATCTACTAGTCACTTAGTTTTTGATGGAGGCTCTAGTCGATTAGAGAGTTTGGATGATGAGCTTGGTAATCCTTTAGTCATCAAGACACCTGATATACAGAGAGCACATAGTAGTGTAAAGGTTCCATTGAGTGATTGGTTTTGAGGATTGTGTAGGTCATCATAATGCTTATATGGTAAAGGTGGTTGATGTTGATATTTAGTCCACTTGTTTTGAGGAGGATGTTGGTCATGCTCATTGGGATATAGTAATGGATGAGGAGATGCCTACATTAGAGGCCAATAAGACTTGGGATCTAGTACCATTGCACAAGGGAAAGAAAGTTATTGGCTATAAGTGGGTCTATAAACTAAAGCATATTTCAGATGGTTCTATTAGCAAGTATAAGGATGGGTTGGTTGTGAAAGGCTATGGAGAGACATATGATAGATTATGAAGAGACATTTAATCGAGTTACTAGGATGGCAGCTGTTAACTATGCGATTGCTTGGGTGATAGCCAAAGGTTGAAGTTTACAATGGATGGATGTGAAGAATGTCTTATTGTATGGCAATTTGCAAGAACAGGTGTATATGGAGCAACTAGTAAGGTATGAGAATTTAGAGTATCCCACATATGTGTGCCTCCTTTAACATGCACAATTCATAACTACCTAGATACAATACATAAACACAATTCATTTTGAGAATAAAGTGAAAACTTGCAATACATTTTTCTCTACACTAATTATAAAGACATAATGCATGTGAGTCATGCCATGAATCATGAAGAAGGTAAGCAAACATGTAATAAATATGTGAACATCGAATTATAAATACATAATACATGTGAGTCATGACATGAAAGAATGATGAAAAATATAAGTAAACATGCAATAAAGATATAAACATTGAATGCTTTTACACCTAAGGAATATGGATAGACACAAGTAAACATGCAAACATATTTAAACATTCATAACTTTTATACCACATGAACATTAGTATGCACATATTTATATTGTAATATTATATATTTATTTATTATGCAATGCATGTATACAACTTATCAACAATAAGCATAACATTAAAATTTAAAGTATATGTTCAAACTAATGATAAACAAAGCTAATGAAGATAATCTTTGCCCAGTTAGGATATAGGTGAAACAACATAGCAACATCAGACAACAATCATACCATGAACTAATATTTCCTAAGATAGGACATTAGCCCATTAAAAATTTTAATACATATTTAATTGCTATTTTTAAACCCCATGATTTATATCTAGGATATATGTAGCTCATGAGAGGGCCTAATATCCAAGATATGAAGCACTTTATGATTGTCCAATGTTTGTTAAAAAAATAAAAACCAAGACTAGCAAACAATCAAGGATTACCTCTTACTCTCCTCAGAATAAGTGACTTGATCTTATTTACACATACTTTGATTTTTGTTTTTAAGTATCGCTATGTAAAGAATGGAATTTGGCTCATCAAAAGATTCTCAAAACCATCCAATCAATACAATATATACTCTCTCAGTGTCTTGTAGAAGATTTCTTTATCCAAAAAGGATGCACTCCCAAAAAGACACTCAAAAGATGAAAAAGTAAAAAATGAGGGTACTAGGGTCCTCTACGTATAGTGGATTTTCTAGGGTTTTAGGCTCATCGTGTTGTCTAATAGCCTGATGGGCTTGTCGGACTACTTAAATACCCCAGTGGGCCTGCAAGGAAACATAAAACCCCCGGGGATTGACTGGGATAACAAGTTTCACCCAATTAATATTATTTTTAACGTTATTAACATAAATCATAGAGTTATTAATGTGTTATTATTATAGGATCACAAAAACATAATCATGTCATTTCTATCCCTAGCTATCAAAAGTCCAAACCTAAGCTACGTTGTTGGACTTATGAGTTACTTTGGATGCCTTATTTTGATGCAATTCAATACATATTGAGGTATGTGAAGTCCACCTTACATTATGGACTTTTTTATGAGGAAGGTAAAGATGTACAGGTGTTTGGGTACACGGTACACATGGCTGGTAACATGTCCGATAGAACATCTCCTAGTGGATTCATGTTTTTCATTTGTAGTCTATCAATTATTTAGACTAACAAAAAGCAACCTAGGGTTGCTTTATCGAGTACATAGGATGAGTACAGAGGTGCTATTATGGCAACATGTGAGGTGGTGTGGCTATGAAAACTATTGGTTGATTATGATTTGCAAGGAAATAGTCTAGTTGTCATTCACTGTGACAACCTAAGCACTATATAATTGTTTGGGGACCTTGTGTTCCATGGTAGGACAAAACACATTGAGGTGCATTAGCATATTGTCAGAGAGAAGGTAATTGCAAGCGAGATGACTTGGCATATGTCAACATACATTATTAAATAGCTGACATTTTTATGAAGGGATTAGGTGCAGAGAAGCTTTAAATAGTTGGCATTTTCATGAAGGGATTAGGTGCAGAGAAGCTTTAAACATTTTGATTACTCGTAGTTGTAGAGATGTAGTTGAACTTGAGGGGGAGTATTGAGAATGGCAAGCTCAATACATGATGGATCACCTAGATAGATGGGTTTGCACATCTATATTTAGCTTGTCAATGGTCATTGTGATCCTTACATGGCCACTAACTCATCACATTGTGGTTGATTAGTTACACCTATGTATAGCTAGCATAGTTATAGTATTAATCCATTGTGCATTCTTTGAATTAGTAGGCTACCTTTGTTTATGCCATATCTTATGTGTACTTTGTATACATTGTATTTTGGAAGGAAGAAGGAAAAAAAAAACTAGCTTTTTTTTTTTGGGCTCCATCTCTCTCAGAAACCCCAATGCTTGTTTTCCTTTCTTTTCTTTGTTTTTTCCTACCCTAATGCATCCAAATCACAAAACAAACACCTACACTACTCCAACCTACTTTTCCAAATCCAAAAAACCAAAAACTTACTTGCTAAGGAGATTGAATACCTCTTCATCTCTCTCTCTTCCTACCTATATACCTCAAGCATTGGTTCGGGGAAAACCCTACTTCAATGCTCGATTTGAAGCGCGCAAGCACTCGAGGCTTAAATCTATTTGTCCCGGTCAACGGAACCAAAATGTAGATGTGAGCTCACGCTCAACCGCCAAGACCCACAGACTACTTATTGTTTAAGCATTATAGCCGGTGCGTTACCTCTCTCTACAAGCGTAGTGAGCTTACCTCCATGCCCGATCAAGTTACCTCCTCTCCCGAGCACTCCGGTAGCTCCACAATCCAACTGCAAGCTTCAAGTGAGCTCAATCCTCAAGCTCCATTGCCGCGAGAAGAGAAGAGAAGAGAAGAGAAGAGAAGAGGAGAGAAGAGAAGAGAGGAGAATATGGAGAGCTTCTCCACCACAGTCCCTCACCCTTACACACTCACTCCCTCACACTCCCTCTCTCAAGCATAAGCTCAAGCAAAGCAAGAAGAAGAAGAAGAAGAAGAGGAGGAGGAGAGCTACTTTTGGCCACACACAAGAATGAGTTTTTTCATTCACTTTTCAACTTTATATACAAAACCCTAAATCCATTTTGGGCAGTCATCCCCTTATCCCCTTTTTACATGGCCCCGGCCTAGGCCCTTTTTCCCATTGTCCTCCTATCTTCTTAGCTTCATTCCTACCGCCCATCTACCTTTACAATTTGCACGGGTGAGAGCTCGGTACTCTTAAAATAAATCATGGTGTGCCTTGCGCTCTTTTACAAAAATATTGACTTGTGTTTTTCCTTGTGTGCCCCTCTCCTTGATTTATGACTTTTCTGCACTTCTTGTGTTTCCATATTTTTCTTATCACGTCTTCTGTTTTACTTTTTTCTTGGCTTTGTATTCTGCTTTAGATTTTCTGGATTCTCCACCTTGTTCGTTTGAGGGTTAACAATTGCACATCCTACTATTCTCTCCTTGTCCAAACTTGCCATAAGTGCATAGTTGTACCTACATTTTTTTTCAATTGCACTAGTCTATTTCCATATTAGATTCTCCAAAAAATTCTCTAGGGACTAAAGGTAAGCTAACTCATTCCTATCTTCTTCCAGGGATTTGAAGGGCTTTGCTCATACCTATTCCTAGGAATTTGATATGACATGTTGTTGTTTCCTTGCACAGTGCATATGATAAAGTAGTAGAATGTATGGGCACTCCTCTTGGTGCACCTCTTCTTTTACATCCACATGTTGTAAGGAAACTTTGGTTTTTGGTGATCCAATCCCTATGCAATATGCAACTTCCTTAAATTCTTCTTAGTTTGTGAATGCTAGGACTAAGGTAGGTAACCTATCACTTTCTTGATGGAGTCTCCTAGGGCTAGTATAAACACAATTGCATGTGTTTGTCCCTTTCCAAAGGGCGTCCACTCCTAGTGCATCTAAGGTCTTGCTAGGGGATAAGCTAGTGGAGGAAGAGGACCAATTGTTGCTATCCTCTTACTTGTACCTCTCCCCTCCACTAAGCTTCAAAATTCTTCCAAATGGTTGGGCTATCAAAGTTGTGATTCCTTGGTTGCTAGTGTCCTTTAGGCCTATTGAGGTAGGGAGTGGTTAGTTATGTTGGATCTTCTCCTACATGGGGTCCAATGATCTCCTCAAGATAGTCCACTCTACTAGGTTTAGACGATGGTCTTCAGCTCAATGGGTCTTGAGCATTATCCCTTATCCCTATTGGCATAGCTCTTAATGTTTCTACACCGCATTAGCCCATTCCTTGATTTTATCTATTGTCTCCACTTAATGGTTGGGTTTGGGGCAGTCTTCTTCCTAGGCAAGTTTCTTTGCTTCTATTGATGGAAGTTTAGTTGTGCTTTCTATACAATTGGTGCTTCGACCATTGTTGATGTTGTCACCTCACTTGTCCTTTTAAGTCAAATCTCAACCTTTGGTGTCTTCTACACCGCATTAGCCCTTTCCTTGATTTTATCTATTGTCTCCACTAAATGGTTGGGTTTGGGGCAGTCTTCTTTCTAGGCAAGTTTCTTTGCTTCTATCGATGGAAGTTTAGTTGTGCTTTCTATACAATTGGTGCTTCGACCATTGTTGGTGTTGTCACCTCACTTGTCCTTTTAAGTCAAATCTCAACCTTTGGTGTCTTCTTGGGTGAAGACTTCCTCTTAGCATTTTTTTTTGCTATTGATGAACTTGCTGATAAGGTGGGTCTCAATAAGCTCACCTCCTTCAACTTCGGTGACATGAGTAATTATATTTAACATTATCATGTCTTTGTTGCTATCTCTACTCCAAAATAGTATTGCATTCATTACATCCCTAGTTTTTTCGTCATCTTTGTTTTCTCTATTATGCTTTTTTCCAATAAATTTCCGTAGCCACTAATGAGAGAGTCCCTAAAATTTGGGAAATTTTACCATGCTTTCACCCAAGAAATTTCCTCGGTCACTGACAAGAGAGTCTCTAAACTTTGGGAAACTTTGCAAATGGTCTAAGGAGCCCAAACCCATAGCTATACTACCATTGTCCCCACCCTTGATCGCAAGGAACTAAAGAAGGCCAAGATTCAGGACTTAGTTGAGAGAAGAAATGACAAGAAGCAAGTCCACAAAGTGGGGTACCTCTCTTGATACATGCTCTAAGGATGGAGCTTCTCTTGAGCCACCACATCTTGCCTCTCCCCCCATCCTTTATCCTTAACTTCCAAGCTCTTCTTGATCACCTCTTTTCACCACCAACTCACCCCTTCGACCCTTCACCTCACTGATACCATGTTTTTGTGACCCCACCTGCAAACATCTCTTCACAAGTGCATACCAATACCTTCTTCATAACCACCTCCCTCTCCCCTTTGACATTCAACACAATCAAAATGAGCCCAATGAATAATTCCATGCTTATAAGGCTCATAGTAGCCTCCTTTCAAAACAATGTCTCAACCAAGATTGATGATCAGGTTGACTAGTACTACCAATTTTTCCATAAGTTGAATTTACACTCCTTTGCCCACCTATGTTTCTATCCTCAAAATCTTCTTCTCTTCCCTTGCGGGCGGGAGGTGGAGGCTTGAAGAATTGGAGGAATTAGAGCTTTGGAGCATGAGAAGATTTGAGTGACAGTACTTGCAAGCTACACTTGAATAAAAGGAGGAACAAATCCACATTCTTTCATCCAAACTACAATGAGTGAAACCACATAATCAATCAACTTAGGTTTCTCATTCTAGATAGCCTTGCTTTTGGTAAGAAAGACCTTGTTTACTTGCTTTCTTGCAAAGAGAATGGGTGAGGAGCAAGCCTAAGTGGGAGATAGGAGATTATATGACTGTGAAGAATCTATTGAATGACCAAGAGCTCCATCCACATCTCCTCAATGTTGAGCTTGTTTTGCCCCAACACTTCCTTTTTTATCAAAACTACAAGGTTGCAATACATGCCTTTCCTCATGTAGATCGTGATTTAAAAAAGAGCCTTTATTTCCAACTAATAGATCATGGAATTTTCCTGATGCACAAATAGCATGTAGAGTATATGTATGGCAAGTGGAAACAAAATTCTCATCAAAATCAATGCCCTTCTCTTAATCATAATGTTTTGCAAAAATCCATACCTGTAGTAAATGATGAAGGCTAACACATGGCTTGCGTTTGAACTTATAAATGAACTTAGCACCAATTAACTTTGTCCAAAAGGCAAATCAATTAAGTATTATATACTTTATTTAGTTGCATTAGATTACAATGTAACCACCAATTTCTCAATTTTGTGCTAAAAGAAAACAACTCCACTCTCATAAAGCACGTGTATATTGCACATAAATTGCAATCATAAGTGTAAGATGCACGTTGAGAGCGAGAAAGACTGTGACTAGGGTAGGAGTAGCCAATGTACTATCATATAAAGTTTGCGTTAGCCACTTTGGCATTCTTCTTGACTTTTTGATATCTATCCTCTCCCAATAAATTAAATCATCCACATCTACATTGTTTATGACTTTCCACCATTAAATAGTATCATAAATGTCTTAAAAACGTACATTTATCTATTTAGTACATGAAAGTATGGTTGCATTATATCTCATAATAGAGATCTCTCTATTTTGTGAATGATACAGTCTATAACCTTTATTTTCAACATTGTACTCAACAAAGATGCATTTTGCAACCTTATCATGAAGCTTGCTAAATTGGTGTTGAGACACAAGAGCATAAACCAAGCCACTAAGGGCATACTATCAAGCCTAATAAGATGTAACTTTTTGCAAAGCCTTAGTGGGATATCAAACTAGCACATGAGTGGTGCATACAAGAATATCAAGCCAAAATGCATCTGGTAAGGTCTCACTCTTACCCATATATCCTGCCATCTCCATGAGAGATCTATGTCTTCTCTCAAGTATTGTTGAGTTTACAATACTTTACATTGGTGTTTTATTCTACATTCAACCAAAATTGCACCAATTCCTCTAGATATATACTCCCCTCCCTCCACCCTCATAGGATCTGAAAGGAGGGTGCCCACTTAACATCCTTTTAAAAAAAATTAGCACATAAAAACATAGGATTTTTCTTTCAATGGATACCCCCATGTGAATCTAGTATAACCATTAATGAGCCACAAAGTAATAACTACCAAAGTATCATAGGACACTATGCATAAGATGCAATCTTACTAAACCATCGTTGCATTTCCCTATTATGTGTTGAAAACATGGATCTAGAGCATGGCAGCTATAGAGGTTGAAATATGAAAACTAGATTCATAGTGACATGGACAATGACTAAACTAAATGTTACACAAGTGAATTAGGTTCCAAGATGGAAGCTTGGACTCATAAACACAATCTTGTGTAAGAGATTGATAATGACAATGACACTAACTGAAAGTACAAAGCATCATGATATTGCATTACTCATGTTGAAAGTGATAGTCAAGTACAATGCTTTATAGTAGTTGGGTTGTTACACTCTCCTCACTGTGCATATGGGATTTAGGACATCTCTTTCTGGAGCATAAATCATTTGTCATTTCTCAACACTCCCCCTCCCTCAAATGATGAGTTCCTACACTTGTTGGCTTTTGCTTCCCCCTACATGATGACATGGCCCATGAGACTATCTCATAGGCAGCCTAGTCAAGTTAAAGCGTAAAACTTTACATCTTTGGTAAGAGTTTTGTTTTACAAAGAAAATACACTAAGGGAAACAAAATTCACTATGGGAAAACATAAGATCCACTATGGGAAAGATAAATTCTTCAAAACAATCTGTTAGAGTTGTTGTTGATGCGGAAGCATCTTCTTCTTCTTCTCTTTCATTCATGAACTGATTTTGATGGTTACCATTTTGCACTTATTGTGCTCTTTTACGGTGAAAATATTCATTGGCTATGTGGCCAATCTTACCACAATAATGACATGTCATTCTATCTTTGTTGTCGGAGTTGAATCCTCAGCCTTGGCCTTTAGGTCCATAATTTCCTTTGGTATACAACAAATTGTCTTTCTGTGTTGAGACAGCTCCCTTTGCGTCTTTGTTTTATGTTTGTTTTCTTCATCCAATAGAGAGTGCTCAATGTCCTTAAGTGAAAGATTTGGAACATTACTTAAAGGTAGATACAAGGTTCTCATATGGCTCTTGATTTACACTAGCTAGTAATATTGCTATGTCTTCATCTTTATCAATGTTTTTCTTTAAAGTAGCAAGTTGAGTTTTTAAGCTCTTAAACCTATTAATGTGCATGGTCATAGAAGAACTATCTTTTACATCCAATTTGTAGAATTGCACGAGTGGTTTTGCCTTGGAGTTTTTTAGCTTGAGTTCCAAAGATCATGTCAAGCTTATCCCATGCCTTTTTTGCATCTTTGATGCCGGAGATATGATGCAATACATCATCAGATAGTCCCCAGGCAATGATGCCTGGAGCTTTTTTGTTCATCTTTTTTTACTCTTTTGACTGAAGCTGAACTTCTTCAATGAACCTGTCTTCATCATCTTCCTTCTTGCTATCTGCATCATCCTCAAATAGATCCCACAGGTCTTTCCTCATGAGATGGTACATTGTCTTTTCTTTCCAGGCATGAAAGCCTTCACCATTGAATTTGGCTATTTGCTCAAGTTCAGACATTTTGAAGGAGGTCTTACCACGAGTATACTCCAGCAGTGTCTATTCTTTTACAATGAGATCGAAGCTTACAAGGGATTTAATCAATTGGGCATTCCACATTAAAAATCTTCATGTTTGTCATTGCAAGAACTGAAGTAAAACCAACAAATGAATTGTTCTTGGATGTGTTAAGAAACACTAGGTTAGTATCAAGAGATACTAGCTTGATTTCAAGCTTGATGTTGCCTGATTTCAGCTGGTCTTCTTGATCTTCAGGTGAATAGCTTGAATTCAGGTGGGTTGCTCCAGATCTTTTTCTTAAAGTTTGCACTTGCTAGAACTAATCAGATCTAAATGATAGAAACTCCAGCTAACTGTCAAGGATGAGAAATTGAAGTGATTTTTAAGCTTGAAATGAGGAAGCTATGGCTTCCTTGTTAGGGTTTGCATATAGCTACTGGTTTTCCTTCTGGTGCATATTGTAGGAGAAGAATTTCTTGGAAATATTTTATGGGGAGAGAGCTTGGATATGGAGCTTTGAAAGCCCTACAGTTGAAAAGTGAACCATGGCGTGCAGGAGTAGAATCGACAATACGAATGGCGACAGGCGCAGAATTTCAACAAGCTGAGCTTTTTCAAAATGCTAGAGCAGGGAGCGTGTAATGTCAACCTTTAATGTGATACAGTGATGAGTGTTGAGCAAGAAAACAAATCTCTAGAAGAGAGCTAGCTGAGATAAGCTCTGGTTGAGGAGATCCAAGAGCTCCAAGTCCTGCAAGTCCAGTCCGACTATGGCTGCCAAATAGTGAGTGTGAGTTCAAGTGAGAAACTGAAGTCATGCATTTAAACTGAGTTGTCTTGAGATTGAGCAGCAGAGTTAAGAGGAGTAAGAGGAGAGCTAAGCCATGCTTGACTGAGCTCTGATACCATGTTGAAAATTCGGATCTAAAGCATGGTAGCTATGGAGATTGAAAGATGAAAGTTAGATTCATAGTGACATGGACAATGACTAAACCAAATGTTACACAAGTGAATTAGGTTTCAAGATGGAAGCTTGGACTCATAAACACAATCTTATGTAAGAGATTGATAATGACAATGACACTAACTGACAGTATAAAGCATCATGATATTGCATTACTCATGTTGAAAGTAATAGTCAAGTACAATGCTTTATAGTAGTTGGGTTGTTCCACTCTCCTCACTATGCATACGGGCTTTGAGACATCTCTTCCTGGAGCATACATCATTTGTCATTTCTCAACATCATGTAGCCTTTGTATACATAGGTTAATTGCGAACATATAAGAATACAACCATTAGCAAAAGACATATTCCATGATTATACGAGAAGAATAGCTAACAACACACTCAACTGTATTACTTATAGAAGTCCTTTGTATTAATGGAAATCTCTCTTGGTGAGACTTCTAGGACCCATCAAAACAAAGAACATCTAAATGTACCATCAAAATATACATAATGCAAGGATGAGCTGCAAGAGCATTACGCATTAAATACCCACTATGTATTTGATGCATGATGAAAAACTCTACTTTCAATGATGAGGCATCTAATATACTCACCTCATTTTTCTTGGTTTTTTTCTCTAATGACTTGAAATTTTTATCACGAAACCACATGGTTCCTAAAACTAGTTGCACATTCCTTTCCTCTTAGACTTTTCATCATCCTTGTCATCTTTCTTGGCGTTAGCATGACTAACAAAGCTTCTTATTTATTGTTTGAAGAGGCCTTTTATTTATGAATTTCATTAGAATACACACAAATGTGTTTTCCCTAAACTACTCTTCTCATGAGAGCCCAATAACTCTTCAAAACTTAAGCATTTGGATCACCCTTCATCATAAGCCTAAGGGTAGAGGAAAAGTCTAGAATATCATAGTCCAAGAAGGACAATTTGCATGCACACACACAATCTAGTATTATCTCATGCATAAGAATTGATGGCTTCATATTATTGATATTTGTGAAAAAAGTGTTCACAAAGCCACTTTCATTCTTATGCATCAACTCCATTGTTTACGCAAATAAGAAACTTTGGTTTCAATGCAAACATGATATGGAGTAACGAGTGTATCTTGGGCATCCTTAATAGTCTTACATATGTGGAACAAAATCTTATATAGACAAATAGATCAAACCATGTGTATGTATATTTTAAACATTCCATATTTTTTGTTCTAAGGTAGGTAGTACACCCTACCATTACTATAATCTACATCACCCTTCATGTACCTATAAAAGTGAAAAATGCTACTACAAATGCCTATTCCAACTCAATACATGTAACAATAGGCCAAAGTCACATAATGGAAAGTTGTTCCCATATAGCTTGTTGTACAATAACATCCAACAAAAAGCACTCATCATTGTCATCCATTGTGTTAAAAGCTACAACCACTAAAATAGTGGCCTACAAAGAGGTACAATTCTATGAATGTGATCTACAAACAAAAATGCACAATATAAAATAACATTCCTATAAAAAATGGTAGTTCTAATCAAGGCCATTGTTGATTTAACAAACAAATGATTTTTTTTCGTAATAATGTGTGCCATTTGGGCTTTTTATTGAGGCATTGCTTGGAAAACCCCAAGAGGGTACCATTAGGAGAGATGGAGAGTGTTGTAGGGCCATAGTACAAGTTGGAAGGATTCGATTAATAGATCAATAGAAACATGCACACCCACCTCTACCAACTGAGCTATGGCTCCTTGGCAACAATCAAAGAAGTTGCAATGACATTGGACCACACAAATGACCCCTAAAACACACAAATGTGCCTTGAAAATGCTTTTAAGTTAAAACATATGCTATGTCAAGAACTTTCTTCTACTAAAATGACTCCTTAAGCTGAAGAAGAACCCACTCTAGTCAACACTGCTACTATTAATGCAAAAAAGTGCTTGGATATTAATGTTTGGATTTGGAGTTAGCATTGTGGTAACGCTCACACACATTAACAAGACTAAGAAGCTCAAGAGTACATAATGAGGAAGATACATATTACTAAATGAGCCAAATAAAAAGATAAAGTAACCGTAGCTAGGCATACACATATGAAAGAGGGAAAAATAACTTGATCACACAAATCACTATCATGATGGAAAAATGCTTGACATTCTTATCAAAACTAGTCAAATTTGTCAACTTAACAACCCTCTCTCTCCACATATCATCATAGAATACAAATCCTCCATCACTCCAATAAATACTTATTTAATACATTTTTCCACACTAAATCCATTAACTCTCCATCAACTAGTGTACCTAAAGAAAAATGCAACAAAAGGGCATACATATTCAATATACAATCATTACGTTAATGCATGCATGCAACCTTCTCACTCATCCTAGCCATGGAAATAGATAGGAATGATATCCTAGTAGAGGTTTGAAGCTCACAAGAAAGTGACATGTAGTTTCCCATCCTTAATCACATGATGAGCATATATACAACATCACAAAGCTAAAAAGAAAAAGCAATGGATCCAGCTTTACTCCAATATAAAGTAACAGTTGATAGCTTCAAGAAATGTTATCCACCATCCATTATTTTTCACTATTATATAAATCTAGTAAAGTGTTTTCTCAATATGTAACTACTCATCCTTTTCTTTTAAAGGTACCATCAAATTTTCAAAGTTGATATCTACATTTTAAAGATGTGACACTTCAATTGCTCCTCTTAAAGTTTATTTGGAAACAACTTGCTATTACACCTCATCATCAAGCCTCTTCTAATTGGCCTTTTAGTGCACTCACCTCATGCTACTACAAATCTAAAATTCTATGATCTAACATACTTTCTATGAACCTATTCTTGTATGGCGTTAACCAATAACTTCAAAGTTGAGTTAAACAATTATATCATCATAACCAAACCTCCCTATATCCTAGTCTATAATGATACTTCCTTGGATTTTGCTTGCCTAGATAAACTACACTTGAAAACCATCAACTCCTTGTAACTTGTTATAGCATCATTGCTCTATTTCTCAAATGCATCATATCCTAAGGTAGTACTTCTAACATCAAATATCAATTTCTTGGGTTTTCTAGCTTTGCAAACAAGATCTACACCAATGGCTCACATATTCCTAAGATTGGGCTACAAATATCCTTCATGTAAAAAAATGATGCAAAGTGTTCATAGAATAGTATCTTGACAAGCACCCTGATGATGTTTTGTACAATTATAATAAATCCTTATTCACAAAGGTGCTTTTTGCAATGTCATATCTACTCTTTGATCAAAAGCACATCATCGAAAGGTATCTCTACTTACTACCTCATAAAAGATTTTCTTTACTAGTGTAAAGTATTGCAAATTCCTTATCCTTCATAGAAATGTCACTCACAATAAATACCTTACAACAAATACTACGCACAAACAATACGTTTCCCAAAGGCTCCCAAAGCTCGACTAAATAGAGGACAAGTGCAGATATACTCTTATGTTAATTGTACCAAATCTCGTAATTATTGCTTGTACATTTATGGTTTTTGATGGCAAGCAGGCAACAAATCAAGGCTACCCGAAATTTTTATTCAACACGGCCTATTTTTATTAAGGTGAACAATTAACCGTCTTGCCACAATTATTAATTCTGATTTTGTGGTTTTCGATAGCAAGCACCCGACTACCTTGGATCTGCAATTAACCTTAGTATTGATGGTACTACTTTTTACTGCCTTGTGAGTGGCTCAAATTAAAATGACGCATGGCTAAGACCAAGGTGAAAAGCAGCAGAAACGATGCAAAACCAGGGGTAAAAATAGCAAACCACCTCGGCTATTCGCAGACGCACACATGTTGGACATTTACTGAATAACATGCTTTGATTAGGCATTCTGTAGAGGGCCTCTTAAAACGTTTCAGAAACCTTATCTTGCCAAAACTTAAGAGCATATCTAGACTGAAGAACGACTTGCTGACAGGGTTGTTTGTAGCTATCAACACTCGCTTCATAACCCACAACTCTTTCAAACACTTTCTTTTGGCTGCATTGTTGCTTGCCATATACAGTATGTTTGGCATCCAATCTTACATTCAATTCTGCTGAAAAGGTGCAACCACATGGATGTTTTGTTTGCCCCTGCATGTCTGCACCGGTTAAGCTCTTCAGCAACAATCCTCAAGGCAGGTGCCACATTTCCCAAAGCCCAAGCAATAGAAATATGGGGGCGAGGATTCTACAAAAGTATTCAAAACGAATAAAGTCAACATGGCACATTAGTATGATCAATATTGATCGCCTGCTCTAAGGATGTGCATCTTGACCACAGGAAACAGAAAATGAAAAATACAGCATACATTTGAAAGCAGCCGATGACCAATTCATTGCAGCAAAATTAAACAACATCCACAAAGCACGTCGCTATTAATGTTGAGACAACCAAATTGTAATGTGCTTTGACCTTAGCATGAAAAAATTCTGTAGAGTAACTATTTGCAAGGTGCTTCAGAATTCGTGACTGGTAACTCCCCGTTCTAGATTGGGCATATCAACACTTACAAACTTTTAGAATGCTGTAATCTACTATCGCCTCGAACTAAGGGATCTTTCTAAAGCATACATGAAATTTACATAACCAGCAGAAAGATAGAGGTAGCGCAATACAACTGCCATGATGAAAATACCATGGAGATGACCAGCTAGCCACTATGATGGTCCAGCTAAGCCACCATGATGGTCGCTCCAATCCTTGGATTTCACCAGCAAGAAGTGTCAATAAATGATTGGCTACTTAGTCCCTATGGTCTTGCCTTCCCTATGATTGTTGACAGATTTGCTGGTACGGAATCTGGATCACCTTCACTGTTATCAGCTTCAAGAGTAATTGGTCAATTTCAAGTTGGAGGGCCCAAATGTTGCTAAGAAGCTGCAAAAACTTCTCGACCTCATGAAGCCAGCAAGTCTTTTGACAACACAGAATATATTATTTACATTCTTCAGAAGTTGCTAGAGGCTTTTTGTGCTTTCAAAACTGCTATCATTGTTCAAAAGAAGTTGCCAAAACTGGTGGTTGTCCATATTATTCTTCCAAAGGAGATTGCAACTTCTTCCTTTCCACATCAGAGGGGGACCCCATGAGGCCGGCAAGTCGTTTCACAACACAGACTATATTATTTGCATTCTTCAGAAGTTGCTAGAGGCTTTTTGTGCTTTCAAAACTGCTATCATTGTTCAAAAGAAGTTGCCAAAACTGGTGGTTTTCCATATTATTCTTCCAAAGGAGATTGCAACTTCTACCCTTCCACATCAGAGGGGGCCCTTGTTTCTAGGGGCAATGGACAATGATGCTTCAACAAGCAAGGTAGTGGTTGCAACCACCATCAGCCAATTCCATGAGGATGACAAGGACGACAATGTTGATTTCTCCCACAAAAAGGGACCCCCAAATGCAGATACCATGGTCAAATAAGCGATAGCTACAAAGTCTGCTACCATCAGATAGATGATGAAGCATTTGATGATTCCCAATCTCAAAGGAGAACCTATCATGATTGAGGCACTTGTGTTGGATGAGCTCATGGCCTAGGCTGCACTTAGATAGCTCCATTAGATACACCTTGGAGCATACTTTTCTGCATGTTATTCCACCTTCCACCAGATGCATCCAGTGAGGCCATCATCATCTTGTTCTATGTCTCAGAATTCACCACCTTCAAAGGACCCTCAGCAGCCAATGGCCAGCGGTCGGGCTATCTTCTTGGAGAAATTATCAAAGGAGGCTAAGCATGAGTGAAGCCATCTTCCCATCTTTGCAAGATCAACTACCCAATTCTTTGCATGTTGAGATCCCCTCTGCGGCTGTGAATGGCCATTCTACATGTTCTATTACAGCACCTACTTTCCTCACTCAACTCGGTCTCTCCTTTGCCAATTTAGTAGGTTCCAACTCTCCCCTCCATTCCTCCAATACAGCTTGTCCATTCCAGTTCTCTTACTCCATCCAGTAGGCCTATTTGAGCCGTATCTTCATGATTCCAACTTGATTCACACTTCCATACCTTCATATGCTTCTACTCCTCTTTACAGTAATTCATTGGCTTTAGTTTCTCATCTTCATGTTTACTTGAGCTTGGTATTGTTCATGATGATTCGAAGTGTGATTCCTTGACTACAGTCCTCTGTCTTGATCATAGGATAGAAGATGATTCGCTTTCTTACAATGCTATTGTTGAGGAGTTCCTTAGCCACATTCTCGCAAATCCTTATCCAAATCTTGATGATTGTTTGCAGGCATCCTATCTTTCAGATTCTTTGATTTTACAAGATTCCCTTCCAGACCTTGCAGCTTTCCCTCCCCTCCTTTCAAGAGGTCATTGCATCAAAAGACATTCACCAGAAGCCATTTCACTCTCTGATAGGAGACATTCAAACTCTTGAGGAGGTCATTTCAGGAAACATGTAGGTACCTATGGGAGCCCTTTCAATTTCGAAGGAGGCCACCCACATCTTCATCTATGTTTAAGAGGAGCCCAGCCTTGTCCTACATGGGACCCTCACATTTCTAAGCGATATTTTCACGTTAGTCTTCAAGGTTCAAGAACTTGAGGCAACTATTTCTTCAGGCCTTATGAAGCATTCTCATCATTCTCTCTTCTGAAGGATTCTCATTGCTCTCTCTTTCCCACCCATAGTTGCCAGGAGTTCAAAAAACGGGAGATATGAAACAGGTTTCCAAAGTTCCATACGAGTTTCCTAAAATGCAAGAAACAGGTTTCCTTCAAGATAAAAATGATTGAAACTTTATATACCTACAAAAATGCTTCAAGTCCCATGGACCACAACAAAACATGTTTTGAACATGATTCAACATGGTATACCAAATCTAGGTGAACAAACAATAGACCAACAATTTACATAATACATACACAGTTTACAAAGTAACCACGATTGATCATTGGATGGTGACTAGGCTAAAGAAAGAAAAGCCTTAAATAGCCCAATCATCAACGATTGGTCCCACGGGTAATAAATCCTCAAAACAAAACAGGCAACTTTAGTGTTGTGACCCCAAAGGTCAATTCGGTTATCTCTGATGTTTCAGAAATGGGCTGGCATTCCCTACATTTCCTACAGTCAGGAAGCACATTTCCTGGCAACTATGCTCTTTCCTTAAGCTTCACTTCATATTTGAGGATCTTCTATTATCCAACTTCAACACGATCCAAGATTTCCACTACCAGATTTTGGCATCCACTCCTATGATCTTCTTCAGCACCAATCTACCATGTCTTTACCCCTTAGCTCATGTGGTTCTTGTTCCCTAATATGTTCTTGTGAGAGTGGGCATATCAAGGACACAAAATTTGTCTGCATTCTGATGATTTTTGCCACATGTTAGTCATGTTCCATTTTTGCTCAGGCTAATTTATGCATAGGCTGACCAGTTTTAGGCCAGTTTCTAGGTCAGCCAGGCTTTTCATGATTCGCCTATTTTAGGCTACACACTTGTATGTACACACATTCCACTCAGTATCTGGTAATTCCCTTTTGTCAGGGTTCCTATCCTGGGCTTTTGTTCATTTGCCCCATTGTGTTCTCTCTCCCCTTTGACACCCTCTGTCTTCTGCCACATTGCAACACAGGATTCATCATTATGTTGGATCAAGAATTCATATAATTTTTGCATTAGTGCAGTTGTGCTAAATGATAGGATTGAGAGTGTACTGTGTGTAGACTTGGGGGACAATTAGAAGGAAACGAAAGTATGCCTCTTCTCCTTATAGTTTCCTTGCTAGTTGCCTTATTATCACCATTGTAACCAAAAGTATCGAAAACATCAAGATATAGAACAAGTTTCCTAGAAATCCCTACAATATCAACATCCACTACCTAGACAACTAGTGATCAATCCCCACTATATGAAGCATATGGCCCCTAATTACCAGGACCAAACATCATACGACAACACTAGAGTCTAGACTGAGAGTGAGGTTCTGATGGGAACACCTACAACTGAATAAGGATCTGATTCTAGGAATTGACTCACAGGTCTAATGAAATTCGGTGATTACACCAATGACAATGCCCAGCAATTTCATTTGATCTCAAGTCTAGCTAGCAAAATAGTGGTGATATTGTCAAGGGTGAAGATGAATTGAGAAGATCACGTACACAAGAGGTCACAAGTTGACCTACTCTGATATCATACGTTGGAAACAAGAGATGTGAAAGGTGAAACACAAGAAGAGTACAAGACTCAAAGAGGGAGAAAGATTCAAAGAGCATTTCTTGATAACGGGAAAATAGAACATGAGAATACAATGTACATCATAGTAACATGGAACAGGTTTTGGGGATGATGGAGCTTGAAACCTGAGGAGTAGAGGTGGAGCTTGCTTGAGGTAACAGCTCAAGAAATAAAGTATGGTGGTGCTTAAGGATGGAAAGGCGATAGCAATAATGAGTTTTACAGGGCATAGCCCAAACCTACACTGCAAACAGCAAAAAAGGGGGAGAAATAGACCTGCCAACAGCTAAAAATGGCTGGCTTTTTAGAGTGCAATTTCTTCAAAACCAGCAGTGTCCACTTTTTGGGACCAGTTCAGAACATACGACAGATCCGATGGATCAAACGTATTGAAGGGAGCAAACAGGATGGTCCTGTCCATGATGAATGCAACCCTGCTATAGTTCCAGTTTCTTGTTGTACCTTCCAGCATGCTCAATCTTCTTTCGTTACATCCCATAGACATATACGTATGTATACAAAGCCCCAAATAACAGATAATGACCCTCTTGGCAGATGCCATGTTCTGCAACACCTAACCTATGAGTAAATATTTGAATTTGCTGCAAAATATGCATTCCAAGCCTTTGCAAAACAAGTTGAGATCTGAAATGAATTCACTCATTTTATTGGAGATTTCAATAAAGTCTCCATGTCACCAGGAAGAAAATTCCAAGTGCTGATCAGAAAGAAACAAACAAGGGCTTTATTGCTTGCAGCATTGAATATATTGAACTTACATGGAGACAAAGGATGATATACACAGTTCATCATGATGCTCACAGATATAAATGGGTATGATTAGAACACTGGTACTGCTTTAATGCAGATCAACGTGATGATTATATTGCAAATTGTTTGTTGATTGTGCTTAGTTATTATCTGATCATCCTGCTTTATGGCTAGGACTCTTCTTCAGAATGTGAATGGATGATGCTCGCTTGCATTACAAACAGCTCCTAGATATTTGCTTCATTACCACTCTGCTTGCTCTTACAAGTACCAAATTATTAGTAACAAGAACATTAAAAGTAAAACAGAAAATTTTCTTAGTACATTTTCAAATTTTCTAGTGAAACCGCATTGCCACAAGAAATCAAAACCCAACCATAGCCAACAGTTTGTGCATAAGGAAAACAAATACCTCATAGAATGTAGGAAGTTTATGTAGCCTAAAGACTTCATTCACACAGTGTATCTGCCTGCAGATCTGGAAAAAGATAGGGCAAATTGTTAAGCATCACAATGCATAGCTAGATGGATATTCATTAAATATACAGAATTTCAGGCTTTATATACCAGTGGTCAAGCAGTTAGCAAGCACATGCACCTACATGATAGTTGGTAAATTCACATACACTCATTCTCACGGAAACCAAACTCCGTCTTTTTTGTTCAGTGAAAAGCTTTGAATAAATGAATTGAAATCTTTACAAAAGGCCTTCTGGCAAAACAAGCACACTCAAACACAGATAGCAAACACACATGGAGCCAAAAGACTACAAAAACACATGCCTCCAAGAATAGAAGAAGGGTATCATGAAGCGGGAAAACTGAGGTGGTGTGGATGATATCCATACATGGAGCAGCCACCTCTCCAAGGATCACACTAGCCAAACGATGAAAGTAATTTGCCACAATAACAATCCTCAAACATGGCCCACATGACCATGAATACTTCAGACCAAATAAAAAATAAAAGTGTGTGTCCACTAGATGTAGCAAAGAACAATCCAATGAAGAAAGTAAAAAAGACAAGGATGTCAAGCCTTGATTCAAGCCTCTAAATATAAAGAAATGTACATGCATGGCCATTTGATCCCCAAGAGATATTGGACAGGTGCTAGAGGAAGGTTTTGTCAAAAGCATAGTGAAACAAAGAAAATCAACTACCAATTCACATACCAAGAACTACAAGGCCACCCTCGATTCAAGGAACTGATTCACCATCATATGGCTGATCGGAGATTACAAGTGATTACAACAATATTTGGATCCCTTACAGACCTTTGTACAAACAAAGATCTCTCAATGAACCTTGAGAAGACAAAGGTCATGGTGTTCAACTCCATGCACACTTGGGTGATTAGATCAAAGCCTTATTTACTTTGGTAGAAAACCAATTGAAATTGTGTGTGTGTGTGTGTGTGTGTGTTTTTCAGACTGTTATCTGGTTTAGAGGTAACAGCTTTTTCTTTTGGAGGGATTGAATGTCTAACTACCATTCTTGTGGCAGAGTGATGTCAAACCAATCGATGCAATCTGATAGGAAATGTTGAGTACTTTCATCAACCTTCATGATGGTCGTCTGACCTTTGTCTTTGTCAATGGTTGCTCCTTCTAACACTCTTGGAATTACAAGGGACATACAATGAAATACCATTCTAGAATATTGAGTTTGTCCTGAGAAGAAGAAGTACGGATTTGATTGATTGGTTTGGGAGAAGATTCTTGGACCAGAGAGGAAGGCATAGAAGCACAGAGATCCCGGAGAATTTCAATAGTAGCTTGTGCAATTTGCTTTTAAGACCTGATTGACCTTTTGAAACATTTGCACAAAGTATGTAATTCCAACTACATAGTTTGAAAAGCCAAAACCATCTCATTCATTTCACCAGAAGTTTCAGTAGTAGTCTTGGAGATATTATCTACAAATAGTTGTAGTGTTCGTAGTTTGTGCATTTGTTCCAACTTGGGGGGTATAAAGATATTTGCCTTTTTCAGAGTCTTTATACTTATACATACATAGATACATACATACATGTGTGTGTGTGTGTGTGTGCGCGCGCACGTGCGTGTGCGCGCGCGTGCAGACGTGTGTGTGTGACCTTCAATGGGCCACGATTCTCCTTATAGAAGGCAAAAGAAGGGAGGCTAGCACATGGTTTTGCAGCGCTAGGGGCACTTGAGAGACAGTGTGCACGTGTACAATTTCAAGAGGACCACATCAAACTCTTACTCTTTGATACATTGGTCAAACTAACACTTCTATATGGTGCAAAGATATGAGACCTAGCCTTTACCACACCAAGAGAGAAGGCGATGTATACAAGATGCTGCAATGGAATATGACATTCCAGGACATCAAAGAAGAGTACCAAGTCTTTCCATGTGCCACAATACAAACACACAAACACAAAAACTCGATCATACAAGTAATACATAATAAAGAAGAATCGCCTCATGATATGTATAGTGCATGTGAATCAACCTTATCATACATGTACCACTTGTAAGATTAGATGAGTTTTATTATGGATGCCAACCCATGGAGAGACCATTAATCATGATGATAGTACACAGTACTTGGAGCAAATCATCAGCACCCATGAGATCATTAGAGCAGAGTTGAAGTGTTGCACCTATGGTAGCAAAAGCTCTCTTGCAAGCAATGGCATTCCTTCAAAGATATGGGAGCTCCTATAGCAAAGATACCTTGCCTAGCACTCACATTCTCCAAACAATTATCTACAAAGGGAGACACCAATCCTGGTATGCTCAAATGTACACATGGTTGAGTTCACATGGGATGAAGATAGATACGCTTCCACCATTTGACTATAGCATGCATTGTCCTCACCTCAAACACAACTGTCTAGATGTGAATTAAATGATTAGGGAGCTCCTACAACAAAGATAGCTTGCCTAGCACCCACATCCTCCAAAAAGCTATCTACAAATGGAGATACCCACTGCTAGTATGGTCACATGTGCACATGAGTTAGCTCACATGGGATGAGGTTAGATGTACTTCCACCCTTTGACTATAGCCTCAATTGTCCTCAACTAAAACTCAAACATCTAGAGGATGAACCAATTGACTATGATACACATTGTGAGATTAGATGTAGAAAGGATAGGAGTAAGTCCAATGCAACAATTGGATACAAAGGTGGCATAGTATTAAACACATTCCCTACACCTCTCTTAGGATGGATTCATCAAGCACCCAACATACGTGGACACATCTCTCTCACACACTCTCAAATGTGCTATCAATCAAATGTAAACTTCATCACACTAGCTTAAACTGAGACTAAAAAATATATGAGGTTATTGCACTAGAGGGCCGCATCAGCCACCTAAGTGGAGTGGAGGCGAAGTCAAAGAAGCATTACATATGTTGCTGCACATTATGCCGTGAGATCAAAGGGTGTGACCATTGCCTTTTTCCAAAAGCATTGTGAACCATTACATTGGGTCAGGGAGTATGAGGATCAAAGATGTCCAAGGTTGTCCTTGCTCTACTGACTGGAAGCGCGAGGATCGAGACAGTCAGTGGCTGTTAGCAGCACAGAGAGACAGAGAGTGAGAGTGAGCACGATTCTTTGGGTACAATAACGAGTGTATCACTTTTGGTTTTTTTTTTAAAGATAGATATATATATATATATGAAAGTACAAGTGCTAAGGGTGTGTTCACACCCGAGCACATTTAAAAGGTACGAGGGCCTTTATTCCCAACAACCTCTCACCTAAAGACAATGTGCCTTAAGAGGAGAAAAGAATTAGCTAAATCAAGGTATGTAGAAAGCTGAAATAAATATATCTATCCAACTTTCATCATCTGTCGGCAATGAGCAAACCGCTCTGCTGGAAGACCCTTTGTAAGAAGGTCTCCAGAATTATTATCTATATGCACTTTGACAAGCTCAATGCTCTTGCTGTTAAGTACATCTCTAATGAAGTGGTACTTCACCTGTATGTGCCTTGTCTCTGCATGAAAGATGGGATTCTGTGCTAGCATGATAGCACTCTGACTATCACAATGGAGAACATGTAACTCTATAATGCCAAGTTCTCCCACCAGATGTGAAAGCCATAAAGCCTCCTTGCATGCCTCAGTGGCAGCCACATACTAGACAATGCAATACACTTTTGTAGCCTGGAGATCCAAGAGACTGCTCCTCCTGTGAAGGTAAATACATACCCATAAGTGGACTTTCTACAATTCACATGACCAGCATAGTCTGCATCCGTAAAGCCAACGACAAATACCTTCTGCTTTCCAAAGCACATGCACAAATCCTTTGTGCCTTTGAGGTATTTCATAATACCTTTCACTACTTCCCAGTGCTTTTTACCACGGTTTGCAACCATAGCATACATCAAACTGCCAACAGCTGAAGCATATGGTATCTTAGCCATTTCAGTCGTCTTATCATTAGATGTAGGGCTCTCCTCTGCACTAAGTTTCACATATGGAGACAATGGAACCCCAATTGTTTTTTCCCCGTCCATATTGAAACCCTGCAAAACCTTGGAGATATACTCATGTTGAGATAGATAGAGCAATCCTTTCGACCTATCTCTAAGAATTCGCATGCCAAGAATGTAATTTGCATCACCAAGATCCTTCATGTCAAAGCTACCATGAAGACTTTGCTTCAGTGAGTCCAAGGCATGAGTATCCCTGCCAGCAATCAGCATGTCATCAACATACAGAACCAAGATAATCAGGCTGCCATCTGCTACCTTCTTCGTGTACAAGCAATGATCCATATGACTTCTATGAAAACCTTCAGACTGCATAAATGTATCAAACTTATAATATCATTCTCTTGGTACTTGTTTCACTCCATACAAATTCCTTTTGAGTTTACATACCATCTTTTCTTTTCCTTTTGCCACAAACTTTTTAGGCTACTGCATATATACGTCTTCATGCAGATCACCATGTAAGAATGCAGTCTTTACATCCATCTATATGGGCTCCATATCTTCAGCTGCAACCAAGCCCAAAATGATTCTCAAGATAGTCATCTTGACTACGAGAGAGAAGATCTCATCAAAGTCAATTCCATGTTTTTGCTTGTACCCCTTCACAACCAATCTTGCTTTGTACTTTGGTGAGGAACCAAAAGTGACCTTCATCTTATAAATCCATTTGCATGGAAGTATTTTCTACCCTTTAGGATACTGCACCAAGTCCCAAGTGCCATTTTTCTCAAGAGATTTCATCTCTGACAACATGGCTTTATACCATTTCTTGTTATCCATTGCTTCCTTGCAGCAAGACAATTCACCACAGTCTATCAACATAACATAATCAGCCACATTGTTTGTACCAGGAATGAATCTATCAGGTTGTCTAGTAGCCCTAGACAATCTCCTAACCCAATGATCATTGTTTGCTCGCTGTTGAGCATTTTCAGCTTGCTGTCCTGGCATTTCAGCCTACAAATCAGCATTAACAGCTTGCTTTCCTAGCTGTTCCTGCACATGTAGTGGCTCATTATCATGGGCAATAGCTGGCTGATCAATTCCAGCATTATTTTCTGCATTTACAGGTTCATTTACAGCAGGTATTTGCTGCTGTACAGCGGGCACATTTTGCTGTCCAAAATGTATTTCTTCCCAGAATACAACCCTATGGACCTCCACAATCTTTTTGGGCTGTTTATGCATGCAATCTTCCCAGAAGATAACATCATTGCTGTGTACTACTTTCCTTTTCTCGAGATCCCATAATCTATAACCCATTTCACCCTCATTACCATATCCTAAGAAAATACATTTACAAGACTTTGGCTCAAGTTTGCTGCATTTTTCTTTACGAATGTGCCTCACAGCCAAACACTTTCAGGTGAGCATATGAAGGTGGCTTGCCCGACCACGCTTCTTGGAGAACTCCCCTCCCCCCAAACCCCCAAAGACCTGTTTAGTGACCGATTAATCAAGTGTACGGCTGTCATAACAGCCTCTACCCAAAAACCATGGGGTAATGCAGCATGAGACACCATCGTATGGACCTTATCCTGTATGGTCCGATTCATACGCTCTACAACTCCATTTTGGGGTGGATTATGAGGGGCAATGAGCTCCCTCTCAATCCCTTTGCTATCACAAAATGCCTGAAAGGCTTTGGACAAATATTCCCCACCATTGTCAAAGCGAAGACACTTGAGTGTCTTATCAGTCTGATTTTCAACCAATGACAAGAATTTTTTAAATTTGTCAAGCACTTTATCCTAGGATAAACCCATACCTTTCGTGTAGCATCATTGACAAAGGTGACAAAATATTTCTTTTCCCCCAAAGATAATTCTGGCATCTGACATACATCGGAATGTACTAACTCTAGAGGATAAGATTTTAGCGAAAAAGACTTTTTATGAGACGTCTATGCATGTTTACCATAAACACAATGATCATAATGCTCAAAATAAGCATAACGAAAACAAGGCAAGTAACCCAAACGAGAGAGCACTTTCATTCCGGTTTGACTCGTGTGTCCCAACCGGCCATGCCACAAAGAAACACTTGGCTGTTTGCTCACGACAACAACATGATCACTCACACTCATCATCTAGCTCCCTGTGCTAATCAAGCTCTTCTTGAGTTGAGATACATGTCGTACATGCTGAAGTGTGAAGATAAAACCATGCTGAAACTGCAATTGCACACTGCCAATACTGCAATGTCACATGCGTAGTTGTCTCCCAGATGGAGAACACCATGTCGACCCCCTATATACGTAGAGAACCACTCACGATGAGAGGTGACATGAAAGGAAGCACTTGAATCGAGAATTCAAGCAAGTAAAGCATGTGCACCAAAGTGTGAAGAGACAAAGAGTACGTCATTTCCACTATCACTGTCATGAGTGACTACATTCATCTCTTCAATTTTGACATTGCTCTTCTTAGGTTGACTCTCTTTCTTCTCTTCCTTGCTATCATTTGTCTTCTTGCCCTTTTCTATCTTTTTCTTCCATTTGTAGCAGTCACGTTTAAAATGACCCATCTCGCCACAATGATGACATTCAACATCTTTGCCACGTGATTTACTGCGTCCCTTGCTATCAAATTTGCCTTTTTGCTGTGATCTGTGCCTAGCATGCAAAGAACTGGAAGACTTATTGGATGCATTGTTCTGCTGATTCATTTCTTCCATGAGTAGAGCACTCTCTACATTAGCATATAGAAGGATCACATTAGAATTGCTCATGGCAGTTTGGAATGTATCCCAACTCTTTGGCAGAGTACAAAGCAACAACGTAACCTTAAATTCTTCATCAATCAAGAACTTAAAGGCAACCAGCTGGCTGAAAATGGAGTCAAACTCACTCAAGTGAGTAGACATTGTTGTATTCTCTTCACACGCAAATCCATAAGCTTTTTCAGCCAATACACTTTGCTTACGGCACTCTTCTGTGGATACAGTTCTTCCAATCGAGTCCAAATAGCATCTGCAAAATCCAAGCCTTCAATGTTAAACAACAAGGCATTAGAAATCGATAGCTCGATGGTTGAGCGTGCAAGCTTATTTAACTCATCCCAATCGTCATGTTCCATATCTACGGTTGTTGCCCCTTTTGTCTTAATCGGCTTTGCCTGCTTCTTTTGCAACAAGATATTGTTGCACTGTTTTTGCCAAATTGCAAAGTTATGTGCTCCTTCAAGCTTCTTTATGTGCATGAGATGACTGCTATCACTACTGCCAGTCATGATTTTCAGCCCACATGTGACCAAAAAATTCAGTAAATGCAGGCCCAAACTGTCACATAAAGTGACCAAGGTACAAATAAGTACCAACCAGCAATTAATGACCACGTAGAAGCAGAAATTTGAGATCTGTAAGTAAATTTTTCAGAAGCACCAAACGATATGCTACAGCATTCCACAACTGATTATAGCTGTTCCAAGGGCAAATGCATCACATTACATGAGAAGTCCCAAATGTTAGATGCAATTTCTGTTGTACATGTACCCACGGGCATAAAATTTGACACACACGATCAAAAGCCCCAAATTTTTTTGTGCTCAAAGAATTAACCATACATCTGAACTGTCTCTGACATGCATAGAATAGGCTAATTTTGCCAAAATAGAGCAATTTCAGCGAAACCCCCAAATTTCACTGACCAATCTGTCCCAATTGCATTAATACATGTTCCCAAAAGCATAAAACGGGCAAAATTAGCAAAATTTCACAAAATTTTGCAAAAGCCCCAAATTTCTCAGGTCCTAGATGTGCACCAATGTCAGCCAATCTGACTCAGCTGAACAAAATTTCACCAATACAATGAAGGCCCCAAATTTTATGGGTCCAATGTTGAGAAATTTCACTCAGATGAGAAAAATTTCAATAATTTTGGCGAAATCCCTAATTGAAATGCACACAATGTCTGCAATTTCTGACATGGATGCCTCAATTTTGCATGAACAGTACTGAATCTCGAGAAGCCCCAAATTTATGGGCTTAGATTGCACAAAAATTGGAAGTTGTGCCTCCACGTGTGAACCCTCTCCTAGGTAGGGGAAGAGGAATTTCAAAAACGTTTTGAAGAGAAAAAAAAATGGATGACGGATTCGTTGACCCGTTAGTTGGTGCCCGTGAGCCCCGCTGGTCCAATCTGTCATGCGCTTGGCTGAAGTTGCCCACTAGTTGCCGTTTGACGCCTGGCTGCCGTCTCTTGTCCATAGTGTCCTTTGTGCAGCCCCATCACACAGCACCCTTCTGCTTCACGCCTGGTTAAGAAACGACCTGTCGGGGTTTCTGGATTGTCGACTGACAGTGCAACACACACACGTGCCTGATATCAATGATGACCTAATGATTTCGCACGAGTGAAACACTAGATATGTGTCGCACGGACTTTGAGGAGCACAAATGCCTTAGCCGAAGCTGTGATGCCAGTTTGTAGTGACTAGGAGCGTGAGGATCGAGACAGTCAATGGCCGTTAGCAACAGAGAGAGACACAGAGTGAGAGTGAGCACGATTCTTTGGGTACAATAACGAGTGTACTAGTTGGTTTTGTTTTTAAAGATAGATATATATATATGGAAGTACAAGTGCTAAGGGTGTGTTCACACCCCAGCACATTTAAAAGGCAAGAGGGCCTTTATTCCCAACACTTACTCGAGCTCAAATGGCACAAAGAGGCCCTCCTAAGAGAGAGGAGAGTAGCACCTCCAAACCCATTGAGACAAAGGGTACTCACAAACATCCTCACCACATTCAACACCAGAGCTCCATCCCCTTCCTTGATGTCGGGCTCTTCATACCCAAGAAGATCTTGTTGAGATACCAAAGTCATTAAGTTCATTATGTCCCACTAATTCCTATTTTGGTTTCCATTTACAGCCCTAAAAGGCTTTATTTGTATCATTTATTAGTGTCTAGGTGCCACCTAAGAGAGTCGATGCACCACCTGAGATAGCTCTGTGACTCTTCTGCCTACAAATAGGGCATGGGCATTCATCCATCTTCACTCCACACTTACTCTCTCACTCATTCTTCATCATTCCCCTCATTACACCTTCAATCTCAACCCTCTACCACTTTTGTCCACACCCCTCCTTTAGTGAATATTTCAATTTGTGGTGTTGCCCAACTATTCGTGACGCCTTACCAACGAGTCAATTTCATTATGCAGGTGTCCTTCCCATCGCCATCAACTCCGAACACTCCAAATTGTTGTGTTTTGAATCCACACAACCTAATGACATGTTCATCACCTTGCACTACTACATTTACTGGTTTCACTCCTTGGACTGGTACAACAGATAACCTTCATCATTATTGTGTATATCCAACTCTTGTTGCCACCCCAACACCTAGGCAACTGTTCCAAGCCATCGGCCACTTTTTGGAGGCTGTGTTTGCAGCCCCTACATTAGGTACCTGCGTTTTTGAGTTTTCTTCTCTCCTCAAGGGCTACCCAATAGTCGCTTGTTTATAGCCACTTACACAGAGAGATCTTCACTAACATTGTTGCATTTTCTTCCCCAGTTATCTACCCAGCAGTCATCTTGACAATAACCATCATCTCGGAGAGATTTCAGCATATCTTTCATCTTCAACAACTCTGAGGACTGTGTTTTGCTCCATCTACTATTGTCCTTCATCTTCCAGTGTCTACTTCAAAATTCGTTGCCTGGATGACCACATTTCACTCCCTCCATACAGCAACTCCTTCCTTGTCATTAACACCTCTGCTTGAAGGAGTGCATGTTGCTCCCTTCACAATGCAAATCCCTTCTAGGTGTCACTGCATGATCAACCAACACAATGTAGTCTTCTCTGAGCTCCACTCCATTTTATGAGCATGATTCTATATTCATCATCTTCTTTAGTTTTTTGAGTTTCTTTGTGTCATTTTTTGCCATATGCTCTGTGTTTCTCTGCACAAACCCTACTGTTTCTCGATATGGTATTAGAGCATACCGTTCCGCCTCTCAACATGGTATCAAAGCATACCATTCCACCTCTCGACATGTCTTCCTCTCCCAAGGAGTCACATTAGAGAGAGGCATTGCCCTATGCTAGGCAAGTTGTCCTTGACCCCCAAGATACCCCACCGGCCTATTGCCCTATGCCAAGCAAGTTGTCCTCAACCCCCAAGACAACAAACCCACCACCCCATTACTAACAAGTTTGAGCCATTATTGCCTGCCAAGAGACTTCACACCCTCCCTATTGAAGCAGAAGTTGCAATACCCTATCAGGGAAATCATGAGATGGCCACACTCTACATCATGTCCATGCCAAACTCCACTTTTATTGGCAAGACTAGATTCCATCCTAGATCTTCAAGATTTTCTTTGCTTTATCATCTTTCCTTCATAATAGGTTTCTACAATTTGTTCCACTTTTAGTTATATTCTAACTTTACTCTATGACGAGAGACCACTCCAATTGTATTTAAAGATTAGGCATCATCAGCCATTTTGACCTTTTATGGACATTAATGGATCCTTTTTTCTAGCCTCTATACCCACCTTCTCCCATATCATCCACTTCACAATAGGGACTCATAGCTCAAAGAGCATGTTGGGAATAAAGGGTCATCATGCCTTTTATATGTGCACGAGTGTGAACACACCCTTAGCACATTTGTACTTTCATATATATCTATCTAAAACCTAAAGAGGTACACTAGTCTATTGCATCGAATATCCATTGTGTTGTGCTCACTCCTTTCTACTGCTCTCTACTCTCTGTGTGTGTTATCTGTGGTGTTCACTCTCAACTCCGTCAGGCTCCATCAAACTAGTATCAGAGCACACAAGTTGTACACGTTTCACAAAGCTCGTGACAGGCGAGCAGGAACTTCAGGCATCAGCTGTCAGAGAGTCTGATACGTGTAGAAGAGACGGCATGGGCGATAGGCCACAGACCAAGCAGCAGGTTCAATAGTAGTAGGCAAGTCCTGACTGCAAGAAACAGTTGCAAGCGACCAGGCTGTAGGCACAGGCGACTAGGCTGCAGGCAAGGCCACCAAGCATAGAAGAAAAAGAGCATGATTGGTGAAACGGACTGCAAGCCATGGCACGCGACAAGATGGGACAGGCTTCAACGAGTGCTTCGTGCACACCGTGTTAAAAAAAACTAGAATGTGGCTTCCTTGTAGATTTAGAGAGCCAATGTCATTTTAGACATTAGTGTTAGTATCCATGGTTCAAAAATATTAAATTTTTGGACAAGTTTTAGCCAATTTTTGATATTCTAGATATTATCTCTTGTAAAAATCCATAAAACTATAGACAACTTCTAGATTAGGATGACATGTAAAAGAAAACATGTAGCTTTCAGCCAATTTGAGAGGAATTTATGTAAAAAGAGAGATTGGCAAAATCGCGCGACGCGCGATCGCTATTTTCAAGTAGTGAATAGTACTCCGAAGTGGGAGATGAAGGAGTGATCTGGTAGAATTTTAGCAAGGTGTGCTGATATTTTAACCCCCCTTTCGGAGCCAATGGAAGCATCAGATTGACGATCTGAGCAGCATAGAGAAAGGCATTATTTTATACACGTTTTTGTCTATTAGAGTTATATCTTCTCATAATGCTGAAAGAAACTCACAAGCTTCATCTCTGTTAGTATTATTCTACATTTTCTAATTCTTTTTGGGAGTATTCTTCTACGTCCTCAATTTCTTCGAACCCCTTCTCTTCCGTCCACTCCTCTCCCTGAATCTACCTTCACTCTATTGTCTTCTACCCCCGTGGTGGACTCTCGACATCAAACGCATCGACATCATGTTAAAGGAAGTTTATGCTATCATCATAGGTGAATTCTAGAAGATATTTGGGCTGATTTGGGGCTGATATCTTCAACCATATTCAAAGAATTAGCTACAGCATTGTTATTTTAATTCATTTCTTACTCTACAGAAAACATCTTGTCAAAATATGCAAGTATTATGTGCCCCTATGGCAAGGCAATGTTTGTAGATCATTCATAGATGCTTTGACTTGAATTAAGAGAAGCTTTTTCTCTTATTTCTTGGTTGTGGTAGCTTATCCTTATCACGAACTCAATTTGAAGCTCTCTTGAAGCAAGTCTCTTTGCCCTACAAGCCTTGTAATTGACTCATAAGCTTTTGTCCCTAACAGTCTACATTGAATGTAATCATGCAAAGTTGATTCATGCTATGGCATCATGTATGAATGATGGGATGCAGAGTTGTTTATGATACATGACAGCATATTGTACTTGATTTTATAATTGGTGATTGCTCTTACGATCAAGAAAACAAGCTTGATTTGAGTTAAAACTTATGAGATAATACTCTTGTGATCTTTGCTAAGAACATGCAGTTGGAAGCTCTATCAACATCTTCAAAAACTTGGCTTGAAACCTTCAACCCTTCTCTTATCTCTACCATCTCCGGAGTCTAAGCTCTTGAATCTCCATACATTCTTTTCTCTCAAACCCTTGTGATCGACCGTGAAGTACCTCATGAACCTTTAAACATTCACTGTAATCTACTTATCTCTTGAAGACACATCTCAATCTATCTTGTCCAATTTTATTTCCAAACCCCCGTGGTGACCTTCAACCCTATGCGCTGCAACAATGTGAGGGCCATGACCAAGCGGGCCGTCATGAACCTGACCGTCAACGTTTTTTTTCATTTATTTTTTTTCTAAAATCTAAAAGAAAAAAAGGAGGTTTCCTTCTCTTTCCCTAATGGACATTCGTGTGTACAAGCACATAATGCAAATCTGTGCAGATTTGCTTCTGAAAATTGGGGCTTTTCTCGGATATGGGAACTTTAATACAGAAGTGGGCAATCTGACTCAAAAATTGCAAAATTGGTGCACATTTGCCCATGAATTTTGGGGCTTTTCACATTTTAGTGAAATTTTTTCAATTTCATTGAAATTTGTGCACATCGGACCCGAGAAATTTGGAGATTTGTCCAAGTTTGATGAGAGCAAGGCAAAACAGTGATATTTCTCTCAGAAATTGCAGAAATTTGTGGCATTTTGCATCCGACATTTGTGGCTTTTCATGTACATGCAAGAATTGGGCTAAAAATTACCCAATTTCTCGACATTGATGCACATTGGACCCCGTGAAATTTGGGGCTTTTTCTGTTTGGGTAAAATTGTGTACCATTTGGTGATTTTATGTACATGCGGGTTTAATTCCATGCAATTTGGACATCTAGCACTTGGAAAACTTTAGGGGTTTGGCTGCAATTGCTCTATTTTGGAAAAATTGACCTATTCTATGCATGTCAGAGATAGTGCAGATGTATGGTTGATGCTTTGAGCACAAAAATTTTGGGGCTTTTGACTGTGCGTGTCAAATTTTGTGCCCGTGGGTATATGTATAACAAAAATGGCAGCTACAATTTGGGACTTCTTATGTAATGTGATGTATTTGTCCTTGGAACAACTGTGATCAACTGTGGAGTGCTATAGCACAAGGTTTAGTGTTTCTGAAAATCTATTTGCAGATCTGAAATTTTTGCTTTTACATGGTCATTTATTGCTGGTTGGTACTTGTTTGTACCATGTCACTTGTGTGACAGTTTGGGCCTGCATTTGCTGAATTTTTTGGTCACATTTGGGCTGAAAATCATGGCCGACAGTAGTGACAACAGTCATCTCATGCACATAAAGAAGCTTGAAGGAACACATAACTTTGCAATTTGGTAAAAACAGTGCTACAATATCTTGTTGCAAAAGAAGCAAGCAAAGCCGATTAAGATAAAAGGGGTAAAAGCTGCAGATATGGAATAGAACAATTGGGATGAGTTAAATGAGCTTGCACGCTCAACCATCGAGCTATCAATTTCTGATGCCTTGATGTTTAACATCAAAGGTTTGAATTCTGCCTATGCTATTTGGACTCAACTGGAAGAAATGTATGCTCAGAAGAGTGCCACAAGCAAAGTTTATTGGCTGAAAAAGCTTATGGATTTGCGTATGAAAGAGGGTATAGCAATGTCTACTCAGTTGAGTGTGTTTGATTCCATTTTCAGCTAGCTGGTTGCCTTCAACTTCATGATTGATGAAGAATTTAAGGCTACATTCTTGCTTTGTACTCTGCTAGAGAGTTGGGATACATTCCAAACTGCTATGAGCAATTCTAATGCAATCCTTCTGCATGTTGATGTAGAGAGTGCTCTACTCATGGAAGAAATGAATCGACAGAACAATGCATCCAATAAGTCTTCTAGAGCTTTGCATACTAGGGGCAGTTCACAGTAGAAAGGCAAATCTAATAGCAAGGGACACAATAAATCATGTGGTAAGGATGTTAAAAGCCATCATTGTGGCAAGAAGGGTCACTTTAGCGTGACTGCTACAAATGGAAGAAAGAGAAAGGAAAGAGCAAGAAGATAGATGATAGCAAGGAAGAGAAGAAAGAGAGTAAGCCTAAGAAGAGCAGTGTCAAAATTGAAGAAGTGAATGTAGTCACTCATGACAGTGACAATGGGAGATGTACTCTTTGTCTCTTCACACTTTAGTACACATGCTTTACTTGCAGATACGGATGATAACATGCATACTTAGATTCTAGATTCGGGTACTTCCTTTCATGTCACCCCTCATCGTGAGTAGTTTTCTAACTATACAAGGGATCGACATGGTGTTTTCCATCTTGGGGACAACTATGCATGTGACATTGTAGGTATTGGTAGTGTGCAATTGCAGTTTCAGCATGGTTCTACCTTCACCTACCACCTTTGGTAATGAAAAATGAAAGATTTGTAAGGGATCTAAAGTGATTGCCATAGGTTGTAAAAGTGATACCTTGTATCCTCTCCATGTATCTAGTGTGTGTAACAATGTTGTTGCCGTGATCGAGCAACCAAGTGTTTCTTTGTGGCATGGCCGGTTGGGACACATGAGTCAAACTGGAATGAAAGTGCTTTCTCATTTGAGTTACTTACTGTGTCTTCATTATGCTGATTTTGAGAATTGTGATCATTGCCTTTATGGTAAATATGCACAGATGTCTCATAAGAGGTCTCTTTCACTAAAATCTTCTCCTCTAGAGTTAGTACATTCCGATATATATTAGATGCCAGGGTTATCTTTAGGGGAAAAGAAATACTTTGTCACCTTTGTTGATGATGCTACACAGAACGTATGGGTTTACCCTATTCGTAGCAAGGACGAAGTACTTGACAAGTTAAAAAAATTCTTGGCATTGATTGAGAATCAGACTGACAAGACACTTAAGTGTCTTCACTCTGACAATGGTGGGGAATATGTGTCCAAGACCTTTTAGGCATTTTGTGATAGCAAAGGCATAAACAGGGAGCTAACTGCCCCTCATAATCCGCCCCAAAATGGTATTGCACAGTATATGAATCGGACCATTCAAGACAAGGTCCGTACAATACTGTCACATGCTACTTTACCTCATGGTTTTTGGACAGAGGCTATTATAACAGTCGTACACTTGATTAATCGGTCACCAAACAAGTCTTTTGGGGAGGGAAGATCCCCAAGAAGCATGGTCCGGCAAGCCACCTTCATATGCTCACCTGAAAGTGTTTGGCTGCGAGGCTTTTGTGCACATACGTAAGGAAGAACGCAACAAACTTGATCCAAAGTCCTGTAAATGTATTTTCCTAAGATATGGTGATGAAGGTAAAATGGGGTATAGATTATGGGATTCCGAGAAAAGGAAAATAGTACGCAGCAATGATGTTATCTTCCGGGAAGATCGCATGCATAAAGAGTCAGAAAAGACTAAGGAGATCCGTAGGGTTCTATTCCGGGAAGAAATACCTTTTGGACAGTAAAATGTGCCCACTGTACAGCAACAAATACCTGCTGTAAATGAACCTGTAAATGCAGAAAATAATACTGGAACTGATCAGCCAGTTATTGCCCATGATAATGAGCCACTACATGTGCAAGGACAGCTAGGACAACAAGCTGTTAATGTTGATTTGTAGGCTGAAATGCCAGGACAGCAAGCTGAAAATGCTCAACAGCGAGAAAATAATGAGCATTGGGTTAGGAGATCGTCTAGGGCTACTAGACAACCTGATAGATTCATTCCTGGTGCAAACAATGTAGCTGATTATGTCATGTTGACAGACTGTGGTGAACTATCTTGCTTCAAGGAAGCAATGGACAAACAGGACAACAAAAAATTGTATAAAGCCATGTTGTCAGAAATGGAATCTCTTGAGAAAAATGGCACTTGGGACTTGGTGAAATTGCCTAAAGGGTAGAAAATACTTCCATGCAAATGGATTTACAAGATGAATGTCACTTTTGGTTCCTCACCAAAGTACAAAGTAAGATTGGTTGCGAAGGGGTACAAGCAGAAACATGGAATTGACTTTGATGAGATCTTCTCTCTTGTCGAGAACCATTTTGGGCTTGGTTGCAACTAAAGATATGGAGCTCATATAGATGGATGTAAAGACTGCATTCTTACATGGTGATCTGCATGAAGATGTATATATGCAATAACCTAAAGGGTTTGTGGCAAAAGGAAAAGAGAAGATGGTATGTAAACTCAAAAGGACTTTGTATGGACTGAAACAAGCACCAAGAGAATGGTATCATAAGTTTGATACATTTATGCAGTCTCAAGGTTTTCATACAAGTCAAGTGGATCACTGCTTGTACACGAAGAAGATAGCAAATGGCAGCTTGAATATCTTGGTTCTGTATGTTAATGACATGCTGATTGCTGGCAGGGATACTCGTGCCTTGGACTCACTGAAACAAAGTCTTCATGGCAGCTTTGACATGAAGGATCTTGGTGATGCAAATCACATTCTTTGCATGCGAATACTCAAAGATAGGTCAAAAGGATTACTCTATCTATCTCACGGGAGTATATCTCCAAGGTTTTGCAATGTTTCAATATGGAGAAGGGGAAAACAATTGGGATTCCATTGCCTCCCTATGTGAAGCTCAGTGCAAAGAACGACCCTACATCTGATGATGAGAAGGCTAAAATGGCCACACCCATGCATATATGAAAGGCACGATTGCCCTTTATTCCTAACAACCTTGCACGTAAAGGCAATGTGCCTTAAGAAGAGAAAAGAATCAGCTAAGTCTACGTATGTACAAAGCTGAAATACATATACCTATCCAACTCCCATCATCTCTCGGCAATGAGCAAACCGCTCTACTGAAAGACCCTTTGTGAGAAGATATGCAGGATTATCATCTTTATGCACTTTGACAAGCTCAATGCTCTTGCTGTCAAGTATATCTCTAATGAAGTGATACTTCACCTGTAAATGCTTCGTCATTGCATGAAAGACAGGATTTCGCGCTAGCATAATAGCACTCTGACTATCACAATGGAGAACAGGTAACTTTGTAATACCAAGCTCTCGCACCAGACATGAAAGCCATAAAGCCTCCTTGCGTACCTCAGTGGTAGCCACATACTTTGCCTCTGTACCAGACAATGCAACACACTTTTGTAGCCTACAAATCCAAGAGATTGCTCCTCCTGGTAAACACATAACCAGAAGTGGACTTTCTACAGTCCGTATGACCAGTATAGTCTGCATTCGTAAAGCCAACAACAGATGCCTTCTGCTTTCATCTGTAAAGCCAACAACAGATGCCTTCTCCTTTCCAAAGCAAATGCACAAATCCTTTGTGCCTTTGAGGTATCTCATAATACCTTTCACTGTTTCCCAATGATTTTTACCAAGGTTTGCCATTTATCTACTAATCCATCTAAAACCTAAAGAGATACACTAGTCTATTGTACCAAATATCCATTGTGTTGTGTTCGCTCTCTTCTTTCTACTGCTCTCTACTCTCTGTGTGTGTTATCCGTCGCATTCACTCTCAGCTCCGTCAGGTTCCATCAGAGCCTTAGACAATAAGGTTGGCAAGAAACCCACATTAACTTGACATAAACCCCACAACCCATATCCAGTACAAATTGCCAAGCACATCCTAATACGGATGTAAAGAGACTACAGAGTCTACAAAGAGCAAAGTAGACATGAGAACCACCCCATATATAATATATTGCACATCATGCTTACTAGATGAAGTTAATGGTATAATAATCATTACTATTCACGATTGCCCTCTTATACATGCTAGATAGGAACTACACATGGAATATATGACTAGATTTAGAGAATTAAATTTCAACTTTTACATGATATTCTCAACGCATGGACTTATATTGATTTGTCTCATAGGTCAATTTGGCCCCTAGTAGATGTTAGTATTTCCTTCCTTCTTTCTATCTCTATTTCTTTTTCACTAACCACAAACAAAAGAAATGAAAGAGGGTTAAGCTCCTCCTCCAAGGCACCTCTAGGAAAATGTTGAAATATCCAATTAGTGCCTAAAAAGTGGAATAACAACAAATACTTGAGAAACTTTACTTTTTACGAACTTTCAACACTATGTAAACAGAAATAAATATTAATTGTCGTCATATCAATATACATTCAAAATAAACTTGCCAAAGAACCAACTTCGCAAAATTATCGATAGTCATAGAAACGCACTTTAATTTAATGCCATACGATTTTACCAAGAAACTAACTTCCCAAGTTTTGGCAAAATGAGAATGAAATATCAAATCCTGAACCATAAAACCTAAACCCTAAGCCCTAAACATAATTTCCCTTCCCAATATCACTTTTGGCATCCTTGCATCTAATCATACACAAAAGGATTGAGAGGTAAAAAATACTTCAGCAATCAAACTTCAAGTCAAGGGAAATGTTTCATTACTTCAGACATCCCCTTGCCTAGTACTTCAAGACTCAAGAATGATCGGGTTTGGTCATCATTAACAAACACCTCCCATTGGTCAAATTCCAGCCAATACCTGTTCAGCTAAATCACAAAACAATGAGAGAAGCTATTAGTAGGTTGAAATTCCAGAGGAACATAAGTAGTTGGAGATGAGATTCTAAATAGCAGAACAAGCTTCTTACCGCTTTTGAGACAAAAACTTATGCCTTAAAATGGGCACAATTGAATCAATTTGGTGCACACGTATTGGCGTTGTTCTTGATAGGCTTATGTGATATTCCTTTGCAAGTTTTGAAACATGTAGTATATCTTTACTTTTCAAGTGTGCAGGAAATACTGGCACATCTGTTTCAATGGGCTGAAGTTCTTTTACCATTGAGAATGCTTTCTCAACCAAAGGCTCCAATTGTCGCTTAGCTATAGATGATAGAGGCACTAAGCAAACACAAACACATCAACAGCAGGAAGAATAAAACAGTTAAGAACCAAGTGAGTAAAAATCAGAAAATTCAAACTGCAAATCCCCACTCAGAAAAAAGAAATGGCTGATAGCAATCAAAAACTAGCATTGGATGCTATATTTGTGTTTCCAGAACATCTAGCCAGTAGAATTTTGGCAGGCTTCTCAGATCAAGCAGAAATTTAAAGGTTAGACAAGTCCATATACTCCACACCATAAATCCTCCAAGAAAACTTTGAGGGATATAGCAGAATAAATCACATTCCATGAAAATTTGCATTACAAAATTAGATCAGGTAGCAACAACTAAATCAGAAACACATAGGCTTCATTGTCAACAGCAGTGCGCCTGAAAATCTTGACTATTATCTCAATCAAAACTGAGATAATTCATATACAAGAACAAGATCCATGCAGAGAGTCTGGGCAATGGAGGGAACAGTATCTTCCCTTCATCACATGACTGATTTTTTCACCATCCATCAGCTGCATTTTGCTGTTTCTCAGCCTGCTATAGCAGTTTCATATGTACTGTTACTAATATGTTTTGTTCTTATCAGCTGCATGGTTCCATTTTGAGCCTTTTTAACATGAGTCGTCCATCAGCTGTTGTGTTTCACTCATAGTTTTCATGAGTTTCAGAAATGGGAAGAAATGAGGCTTCCAAATTTCAACAATTGAAATTTTTATGGAAATGCAGTTTTAGGATATAAATTTATTGTAAATAGATGACATGAGTGTGTGTGTGTGTGCGCGCACGTGCCTATGTAGAATATAGACAAGAGTACTAGTGCTAAGCATCCTAGAATCACTCAACAATCTTACAACAGTGGACATACTAGCTCAAAAACACAAGATGCATGATTCACAATTTCACATAGACTTGCAACTTGCTAGATTGTACAATTACCCAAAATGACATACAAGATCTTAAATCAGAAGAGCCCACATGTCAAATTAAACCTGAATCAAAAAACATTCAAGAATCACAATTTCACAAAAGGAGAGGCAAAAGACAAAAATAGTAAGCAAAAATTTGGGGCTGGGAAAAACGAACACAACCGAAGGAATATTTTTTGGACAAAGGTGACCGCGAAACAATGTGTTTCAACATCAAACATTTCACCGTTGGCTAGGTTGCAAGTGAAATGCCACATGAAATGGCAGAATAACACATTTAGTACACATATTTTAGTAGGTTTTTAATAAATTTTGCCTTTTTCCCTTGGAGCAAAACACATATGCGAAACGTTGCATACTGAAATGTTTCATTAGTGAGACGCATTTCGTGTTTCACGCCTGGTGAAACATGTTTCATGTTACCATGTCTTTTTCCCCAAAAATTTTCAGCGCCCAAAACCTATTTCCCCAAAATCAGTACAACTAAAAATGGTTATTCTGTTTCGAAAGCCCAAAAACAGCACTTCTAGAAACTGTGGTTTCACTATAAAATGTTGTATTTTACACAGTTTGCTACCTCTTGTAATTGGCACGTGCCTTATCTATGTTTTCACTCCCAAAAAGGTCATCTCTAGCCATGCATATGTCTTATTTGTAAAAAATCAAGTGCTCTCTCCAAGCTAGAAGGAAGGTCATCTACACTTCATCTGTATGTTTTATTTGTAACAAAGTAAGTGTTCTCTCTAACTTAGAGGCAAGGCATTAGCAATTTCTTGTCTATCCTTATCCACACACTTTATTTTCATGTGCAAGGCTTCTTTCATAATAGGATGCAAAAAATGTCACAAGGACATCAACACTTGTTGGACACTTAAGTTGTGTACACGTGGTGCCCATGTGAGATTAAGTTGAATGTGTCACAATGATAGATAATCCTAGCTTGGGTAGTAGGAGACATTGGTAGAAGTTTTGTATAGGTGTCAATGGCGTATCTTAGTCAGATATGGGTCACGATCATTAAATATACCCTTGGAAATGACTTTTAGTGTTATGAGGGTTAGGGATTTAAATGATTTGATGTCATAGACTAAGGTTTGTGGAAAGTTTCAATACTTTCAAGTTCAAAAAGGTTAGGAATTTCAAATTGGGGTTAGGCAAGGTCAAGTTTGGGTAGGGGCCATGAATTTTACAATTTAATTAATTATTCTTGACTGTAAATTAAGCCTAGAGTTTGGTTTTGCATGGGCGAGCTTGATGGTTAGCAAAATCTGAGGATAGAGAATTTAGTTGTGGATTGAGAAAGAGTAGTTGAGCAATCAAGGCAGCAGGGCGACCAGGTTTGGAACAGAGAACAGCAAGAAAACCCTAATTTCAGCAGGGCAACCTGATTTATGGCACTTTCTAGTGTTAGAACAACAAGATGATCTGATCTACCACACTTTCTACAGCTGGAAAAAAAGGGTGACTATTATGCAAGTATTTCTCTCGTGGAAAAGTCCAAGAATTTTCTCTAACTTGCTACTCATCTTTTCTCTGAAGACCCAATTCAGCTCCCTAGTCCTCAAAATCAAGGGGCAAATCAAAGATAATGGCTATAGGTCATTATCTCAGGGGCTAGAAATCAAAAATTTTTCTCTCTTGTTCATTCTCCCTCATCTTGGTCAAATGCACATGGAATCTAGCATTCACGATTGGAGATTTGAGTCTCAAATTTGAACATGATGTGTTGCTGATTGAGGATTTGCTTATCTAAGTCTGAAATAAGCAAAGGTTATGCATGCCTCAATGATTGAGGAAGGTTATTGATGTAAATTTAATTTGCTCAATGGACAATAGAATAGGTGATATTTGTCACAAGTGGATGCAGCAATGGAAGAATGCTGAAATAAACTGTTAAACACGACAAAAGAGAAAGGAAAGAGAAAACACAATAACACTACAAAGGAGAACTCAAAGGTGTACTTAGGAAATGAAATCCATACGAGACAGTCCCGTACAACAGTGAGTCACTAGTTGTACGGGAATTGGCATCGGCTCCCTCTCTCCAACAAGATTTGCACAAGAATTTGTAAGTGATGAATGATTGAATGTGGGGGAGGGAGCCTAGATATAAAGCATAGAATAATGTGCAATAATGTGATCGATTCGGCCAACAATAAATACTCATATGATCACCATAATGACAAATAGAAAATACCTAAAATACTCAATAATGTCTGTCCCACTAAAACACATCCCAAACTCACTCATGAGCTAACTATACCGCTAATCCCAAACTCACTCATGAGCTAACTATACCGCTAACAAGGTTTTTGGAGGTCTACAAGAGGGCTAATTTGCATGCAACCGAAAGATGATTCAAATTCAGCTTCCCTAATGGTGGAACAAAGGAGCAAATTGGATTTTATGAGTATTGGCTCAAGAGAACAGCAAGGTATTCCAAATCTTATGAGAAAACTAGCTTGGTCAATAAAGGCAATAAGGTACTCTTGGGGATATCTCTTCAGTTCGAAGAAAGACCTGCCATCTTCTCAAGGAATTCGAGTCAATCTCAGTTGTACAACAGGATTTCACAATTTGTTGGAAAAGAAACACCACAAGGGTTGACAACTTTTTGGGGTCAATTAGGTGTCAACTCATCTCAATTTCTTGAGGGCATTCTACCCCAGAGTAGTAAAGTATTGAAGTTTGAAGTTATCATTTTTAAATGAATTTGTTGCTTGCTGAAATCGGTGCTAGATCAGGGTTTTTAAATAAATTGAATAGGTGGGCCCTAGGCACATGATTGCAAGCCAAAAGTGCAAGCAATTTTTTGAAATTTTTCTCAGCTATGGTAAAATTCAGCAAGCATGTCTTCTTCAAGCAGTGAAGAATTGCAAAGAATCACATTATGATGATGCCTCTTTGTCTGAGATATTAGAAGGCAATGCAAATAATGCAATGTTTGATCACAAAGTGGGCTCTAAGCATGGGCAACATGCTGTAAATGCTGGTTTTGGTCATCAAGCTGGAACTTCAATCCATAGACATGCTGAAAATCAGCAAGAAGAAGAGGATTCAGATTCTCAGTCCAAGACATAGTTAATGGCAGCAGTAGATACTTTATGACAGCTCAAAGAAGACCTCTGTTTAAATGCACCCAATGCAACAAATGAGCAAATGCAAATGCTTGTTTTAGGACAAGGACAGCAAATGCATAGGAATCTTGGAAATGAAAACACTATGCCCTTTTTGGACAACAAGGTATGCATCCAAATGTGGAACAAGAGGTGGAACCAGTTTAATGATATGGTTAGCTATGGTATTGCTTCTTTTGGTATGCATGGCATGAATGTTTTTGGTACACAACCAAGAATGTGTGGAATGCACACGCAAATGTATCCAAAAATGGCTGGAGGACTACAAAAATCCCATGTACAACCACATTGGAATGGTCTCCAATATGCAAACAAGCATGTTTGGCAATGCATATGAGATCAGGACATATTCAACTTAACCTCATGACTCTCCTGTACGTCCTATGCTCACACCTAAGCAGGAGTGGGCTTCATAGCTTGCCCAAGGAGGCTCCACCACTGGTGGAGAGATGTCTAACAATCATGGAGTCTATAGACCCTTTGAGATTTCATGGGCTAAGTACGACTTCATTCTCATACATTGAGTCCAACAAGTCGTTGAAGGTAAACATGACCTTTTTGTTGAGAAACCCTTCACATGCAGTTTGCATTTTGCATTTTGCGTTTTGGGTTTCACAGTAGTGTTTTGTGCTTAGGGTTTCACAGTGGATAGACCCAAAAAGGGGCTGGGCACCCACTGTGGGGTACCACCCTAGCCCACCCTAGACTCTCTTGTGCCTATTCATAGGCTCCTTTGTCACTCATTCTTCACGCCTGATTCATTCAGCCCGTCACCTCGGTACACAAGTTTAAAGAGTGATAAATCTACATTGAATCTGAATGGAAGCTGAAAACAAATAGAGGACTGATCCATCTGTGGGAATTATTGATCCCAAGTCTGAAACTAGCAAGGCTAAGTTTGCATGCCTGTGTCGGGATGCGTGCATGCATACATCAATGGCCGTTGGTTACAAAGAATGGCAAGATATGTAAGAGAATTGGCTCAATCAATAGAGGAAGTGGAGACTCGAGGACGTATCTCTTAAGTTTGAGTTTGTGACAAAGCCTTCCATCTTGGATTCGATCCTTCATTTATTTTATAAAGTTATTATTTGTTGTAATAAATGTAATTCAAGGCTTCATCACGCTTCTATAAAAAGGAAGATTGGTTAATGAACAACTTGAGAGCCTTTGCGAGTTGACGCACAAATGGGTGGATTGTACAAATTCACCATACTCAATTTGGCTAGAGCTTCAATAGCCAATATGGAATAGTTTCCCACACCCTACTAAACGAACACTTTTCACTAAAAGGCCTTCAAACGAGACAATTGGTTGCATCTTGTTGAGAGGTTATACTAGCTATCATGGTGTGGCATCAATAACTTGTGGAAATTGCCTTACAAGCAACCAACATCGAGAGCCTTTCTCAAAGACAACTATTAGGAGAGACATACTCCATTACATCCTTGATGCTTGTTGCTTACGGATTTATGCAACCATTGTTGGCAATCATGTATGTCTTGTATAGTCCTCTCCTACCTGTGAGCCTCAATCTGAATTAGACAAGGACATTAGGAGCTTTGTCATTGTCTTTGTCTATCTTTATAGATACTTTAAATGGAAGACGCATTTTTCCATTTCTTTTTGGGCACTTTTGGCTATCATGGGCACCCAACTTAGGGTTTGGCCACTTTTGACCCCAGTTTGCCTATATATAGGCGGTGTTGAGCTAAAATATGTATAACTTGCTGATTAGCCTCTTAAACAACCCCAAAACACACTAAAAATGCTCTTTTAGACTAAAACCCTAAAACGGGAAGCGGTTCAAGAGTTCAGCGGAAACCCTAAAATGAGGAGCCATTTGAGAGAGTTTAGTGGAAACCCTAATTTTTGGGGCGCCCTTCCACATCTATAAATAGACAGGCTGCCCCCAGTCAGCTATCATCCTTGTTTGCAGGTTACACCAGCCCACACGCCCTCTGCTGCTGTTGGCGCCCGGTTTCCTACCTGCATCCCACCTCCACCTGCTGTCCAACCATCATCGACTGCAACCACATTATCTTCAGCCTATCCATTGATGTAGGCGACAGCTCTCAGCTACTAGCAACTGCTCCAGACTGTCCCAGCCTGTTGTCCATCATCTCTAGGGTCAGCCAGCTTGCGTTTTCAGCATTGCAAGTCCTGACACTCTGTGATATTTTTCACAGTCTGCTCTTTACAGCGGACTGTGCACAGTTTCCAGCCTCCAATCGGTGGTACACTGCTGCGTTTACCAGTTTCCAGCCTCCAGATTGTTGCGTTTTGGTGACCAACCTGCTGCCATTCACTATTCAACACTCCTACACTCCGACTGGTGGTCACAAACTTGGGATCCGTCTTCGGCACACTGTACACTCTTACATTCATTTACAGCATTCATTCACTTCAGAGTTGTGTTCTCTCTCTCCCTTCTTCTGTTTGTGTTTGAGTTTTTTGTTTTGCATTTAGGGTTTGAGTTTTGCCATCTGTGTCTATGTCTGTCTCTTTGTGTTTCTGTCGTGGTCGTACACTCTGTGTTCTCAGTGCAAACCCTAGCAATTTCCTTCACATGGTATCAGAGCCAATGCTCTTGAAAAGAGTATCTTGCGAATATTGTGGAGAGCTAGTCTTTGTGCGAGACACACAATACGACTCGTAACCGAATCACAATGTCCTAGACACCTTCTTCTCCAGTTCCTATGATGTCTTATCAGGCTTCTCCATCATTGGAGGCCCTGAGACGGCATTATGGACTCGATGAGGAGGACAGCACTCCACCTTCACCAAATTTCACTAACATGACAAAGAAGGACTTTGAGGAGTACTATCGCAATAAGTATGGTGATGTCTACACCCCTCCTACCAATTTTGCTACCACATCCAGACCGGTTGGTGAGACTAGCCACCTCTCCGATCATGGAGGACATACAGCATTCGGAACGTCTGGCGATCCATCTTCATCATCTCAGCCAGGTCCAATGTCAGGTTTGTACAATTCTTTTGTGTTGCATGAATCAAAACCCTTTAGATTTTATTTCTGTTTTGTTATGCTTCGAAGCATCTTACCAGTAACCTCTCTGTTTGCAGATTCTCATCTCTTTTGCAAGGTTTTGTCTTTCAATGTAGGGCTAACTTGCAAATTGCTTTGATCCTACCTGGGCTAGAGATGTGGGGATGCATACCATTCCTTTCATAGTTTCATCATCCTAGGTGTGCTTGCTCTTCTTCCAACATGGCGGTTTCTCCTCTCGGGGCGAATCGTCTAGCATCTCTCTCGATGCTATCATGGTGGTAACTTCTACCTTGCTCTTTTAGCGGGGTGCTTCATCCACTTCATCTTCTTTCATTCCTTATGATTCTCGGCACCATATGAAGACCGACATCAAGCTCCTCTTTCTTCTTCGGCATCTACATCCAGGTTGAGAGGGGGTTCCTACCCTTCTTGGTATTCTACAGGCTTTAGCACTTTGTCTTCGACATCGGCTTCTTCCCCCTGTTGTACCTTACCCTTTGCATTGCACAATTACATCATCCTTATACTAGGGCGCTTGGGCAAGTGAACAATTTTCCCACGAGGGACACTATCCAAGTGGCACTTGCTGCATGAGCATTCTTCAGCATGTAGTATACTTTGCATCTCATTGTGCAGAGCACCACTTGCGCGGATCCTAAGTTGTTTCCACCGGTGGCTATTATTACCACACCACTATCCTTCTTCATCACATGGATACCTCATCACCTATTTTTCCTCGTCATCGACACCCGAGTGGATGGGTTAGATTGTACTATTTTATAATGTGTCGGATGTACCCTCCCTACTTCCGTATTCAAAGTCACTTTTACTCAATCGATCACATCCCATCAAATTTACTTCACTTATTCAAAATAAAAAATTTAAAAAAAAATCCATGTAGTTCAATCTGCCTTTGTAGGACTTGGTAGGCCACTGGGCAGCCAATGTGCACCCTTTGTCCGATGCCCTGTCCTCTATGGGGTGACTACTTGGATTCCCTTGGTAAGATAACCATCGCCTCTGTAGTCTTGGTAGGCCATTGAGCAACTGACATGCACCCTTTGTTCGATGCCTTGGCTGCTCTGGGGTGAGATGCCTTGGGATACATAAACATCACAATGGCTAGCCTAACCTGTCAACTCAGTTTTGGGCCTGAGAGAGGGTGTTGAGCTAAAATATGCATTACTTGCTGATTAGCCTCTTAAACAACCCCAAAACAAAACTAAAAATGCTCTTTTAGACTAAAATCCTAAAACGGAGAGTGGTTCGAGAGAGTTCAGTGGAAACCCTAAGGGGCAATTCGAGAGAGTTTAGTGGGAACCCTAAGTTTTGGGGCGCCCTTCCACATCTGTAAATAGACAAGCTGCCCCCATTCAGCTATCATCCTTGTTTGCAAGTTACACCAGCCCACACACCCTCTACTCCTGTTAGCGCCCAATTTCCAGCCTACAGCCCACCTCCATCTGCTGTCCAGCCATCATCGACTGCAGCCACATTATCTTCAGCCTGTCCATTGCTGTAGGCGACAGCTCGCAGCTGCTGGTGACTGCTCCAAACTGACCCAGACTGTTGTTCAGCCTGCTGTCCATCATCTCCAGGGTCAGCCAGCCTACGTTTTCAGTATTGCAAGCCCTAACACTCTCAGACATTGTTTCAACCTGCTGTTTACAACAGACTGTGCACAGTTTCCAGCCTCCGATCGGTGGTACACTGCTGCATTTACCAGTTTCCAGCCTCCAAACTACTGTGTTTTGGTGACCAGCCTGCTGCCATTCACTATTCAGCACTCCTACACTCCGACCGGTGGTCATAGACTTGGGATCCGTCTTCGATGGACGTCACACTCCGACATTGCTCTGCCCTTGAGCACACTGTGCACTCTTACATTCATTTACAGCATTCATTCACTTCAGAGTTGTGTCCTCTCTCTCCCTTCTTCTCTTTGTGTTTGAGTTTTGAGTTTTGTGTTTAGGGTTTGAGTTTTGCCCTCTGTGTCTATGTATGTCTCTTTGTGTTTCTGTCGTGGTCGTACACTCTGTGTGTCCTCAGTGCAAACCCTAGCAGTTTCCTTCACACGGTCTACCCTCCTCCTCTCATTATCCATCATTGATCCTTCATGATCAACCAACCCTCCTCGTTCTCTCATTCCCCTGCTATAGTCTAGCGCCCACATTGATGTGTAGAGCTATGTGTTGCAGCTCATTGTTGCAGTCTTGTTCCTTCAACCATTGTAGTCACATTGCTCATTCTCTCCCTTGCATTCTCTATTTGTCTTCTTCTTCTCTCCATGTTCACTTTCCTCTTTCCGTTGCACACTTTCACGTGGTATCAGAGCCATGCCTGGGAGCCTGAGATCTTGAAGAGGAGCATGATGTCCACGATGAAACTTGCAAAGCACCATTCATACATGTTGCAGCCCCTGTGTTTAGCATCAAACAAGAGAATGGCCTGTTTTAAGCCCTTTAGGCTGCGTCCTCCAAGGCCAAATTTGTGTTTTGACCTAGGCGGCCATCATTCAAGGTGGATGGCATTCTTTCTGCATCTGAGCAACTTCTGACAGGTTGGGTGACTCCATTTCAGCAAGTAAAAGCCTGCATTTCAGAGCAGCCAGCTGTCACTGATCTGCATTTTGCAGCAAGGCAGCCTCCTTTCACTTGGGCAGCAGTTTTTCTCTGCTGGGCAGCACCTTTAGAGGCTGGGCGGCTTGTTTACAAGCGGAAAAAATCATTTCCTTGCTGTGTTTCAAACTGGCTGGTCCTTTGTGACCTAGACAACTTGTTCATGGTGCTAGGCGGCCTATTTCCTAGGCCTGAAGCAGTGCAGATCTGCGTTTACTGCAGGAACTCCGCTTCCAAGCACTCCTGGTCTCTTACCAGAGCCTGGATTGCCTACATTTACAAGTTGTAGACCTAATCTCATCTACGTTTACCACTCCCTCTCTCTACTCCGCATCGAGTCATCTCTCTCACCTCGAATACTCACCATCTACACTCCTACAAATACATCTTTGTTGATCCGCAGATCGACGGACCCCGTACAGGTAGAGAACATCCCAATGGCAGCATCTTCTTTGTTTTCTTACAGGTACTTTATTGAAGGACATCTATGGCCAATGTGTATGCCTTGGGGGATCATGTGGTTGGAGAGGATTCTGACCTACCACCATCCTATCTCTCTTTCCTGCTATATTACTTTGGGGCTTCCAATCCCCGATTGGCATTGATGCCGTATTTTGAGCAGATGTCAATCCTACCCTCTCTTCCCACATCCGACAAGTTGGAATGCGACGAACTACCTCTATGGTCATGTTGTATGGAGTGACTTCTTGATGATTGTGACCTTTGGGATTTTGTTATTGTTCATGTACCCCAACCTCCCATGGATCCTCATGATGGTGTGACCGTGGATTCGGCAACTTTATGGGATCAGTTGAATGCCAAAGCCTCGTCTTTTCTCTTTTTGAGTTGTACAAATTCTGTGCTCATGCATGTTAGACATATCCACACTACCGCAGAGATTTGGATTCGGCAACTTTATGGGATCAGTTGAATGCCAAAGCCTGGTCTTTTCTCTTTTTGAGTTGTACAAATTCTGTGCTCATGCATGTTAGACATATCCACACTACCGCAGCGATTTGGAGGAGATTGACATCTCTCTTCAGGATCCGAACATTTGGGCATCGATTATCTCGAGTTGAAGCTATGACAACTTTCTGCCCCAAATTCTCCTAAGATGAGGAATCACATCCATAGGATGGAGGAGCTTCAAGATGAACTTGAATCCCTTGGTACGGACATTTCTTCGAAGGACCTAGCTACATCTTCCGTCATCAACATATGATGTGTTCTATACTAGTCTTCTCACTTCTCATAGCTAGAAGACTCTCACTTGGGAGGTGCTAGTCCCATTGGTGCTTGAGCAAGATGTGCATCACAGTGAGACAGATTCTTGTGGAGCCTATGTACATGGCCATGCTTATGCAGCTTTATCCTACAAGTATGCGACAAGCCAAGTAAAATAAAGGGAAGAGGAAGAAGTTGGAGTCGTCTTCCGACTCTGATACAGATCTTGTGGGGAAGCATAGAGGATATCCCACATGTTCTCATTGTGGAAAGACCTTGCACCTCAAGAAGTGTTGGAGAAAATACTCTCACCTTCGTCCAAGAGTGAAGGGTGAATCTACATCAAAAACTTTATCTACCTTTACTTTGTTACCCACTATTACCACGGAGTCAATGTTTCTACACATTTATCAAGTGGAGGAGCCTTCGTTGGCTGTCTAGTCTTTTGAGCAACCCTGGCTCATTAACAATGGTGCATCGAGTCATCGGACTTCCCAAGGTGATGTGTTGTAGGATCTTCGTCCATCAAAGAGTATCATCATCGCTAGTGACTTCTCTTCGATGCCTATTAGTGGTGTTGGCACCTTGCCTCTATTGTCTAACCGTCCATTGAGCTCTGTTCAGAGGCCCTATATGTTCCAAACTTTGGCCTCCCTCTCGACTCAGTTTATGGCCTTCCTAGACTCTAGACCTGCGTTGTCTTCCCCAAGCCAACCGTCTTTGTTGAGGCTTCTTCTATAGGAGTCACTTTTGTGGCAAGTTAGCAAGAGAGGGGGCTATCCATTCTCCATTTCCCTTTCCTTTTGTGGAGCTCTCCGAGGCAACTTTCTAGTGCTGCACATATTTCTGATTATGCATCTTGTATCCCATAAGTTCCATCCCATTCCCCACCCTCTCCTCTGGTGGTTCCCTCATACCTCCCATCCCTTTCAAAGGGGGACGATATTGGTGATACGGCTATGGATTCCCCTGCCCTTTATCTTTCAAAGGGGGCTTCCCGTGATCTTGAGGAGTTTCTATAGGGTTTCCAAACTACTTTGGGCCTTTCCTTACTACAACCTCATTTCATCATCATCAAGCCACCATCCCTTGCCACTTGGCCCTTGGTCCTTATTGTTTCTATACAGCTTATGGTGCCTACGATAGTTTTTTGCTATGGTCTCATAGTTGGATTAGAGGCTTCGCTCACCCATTCTTGACTAGAGTTTTCAAGAGTGATCTGCTCAAGGCCTCTCTGTTTTGTTTGCCTTTCAGTGGCCTTCCGTTTTATTTGATTTTTATATGAAGAGGAGGTCTTGCTCCTTGGTTGGCTTTCTTCATCCACGGACTTCATTAGCATTGGCACTCTTCTTGCCATCCTAGTATCCCCATCTCCTTTCCTTTGGCTTTCCACCACATCCAGGATTTGAGAGGGAGTGTTAGCAAACATGTGTGTCTAGTGTAGGCATCTTCCTACTTGTGAACCTCAATCTAAGTATGAGGACATTAGGACCCTGACATTTTCTTTATATGTAATTTTATCTGTTTTCGACACCTTAGATTAAGGATATATTAGTGTATTTTCTTTATATGTAATTTTATCTGTTTTTGACACTTTACATTAAAGATATATTAGTGCCTTTCTTTTTTAGCACTTTTGGCTATCATGGGTATCCTATTTAGGGTTTGGCCACTTTTAGCCCCAATTTGCCTATACATAGGTGGCCTGCCCTCCCACTCTTACTATCCATCATTGATCCTTCGTGATCAGCCAACCCTCCTCAATCTCTCATCCCCTTGCTATCGTCTGGTACCCATATTGACGTGTAGAGCTCTGCTTTGGACCTTGGGGTTGAATGTTATAGCCTTGTACTTTCGACCATTGCAATCACATTGTTGCTTCTCTTCCCTACATTCTCTTTTTGTCTCCTTCTCTCTGTGTCCACTTTTCTCTTTCCGTTGCACTCTCTTACAACTATATGCATACTCCCTTATTGGAAAAGCACATTTATTTGATACAAACAAATGATTGTTCAAAGATCACTTGGGCCTTTTTTGGAATCCAAGTCTATGATCAAGGTAGATAGATTGGTAAGGTAAAAGAAACGTTAGATAGATTTGAGGTATATGTATCATATGCTACATCTTGGTCAAGTACCTTGTAATAATAAATATTTGCCATATCTAAATAAAGGACTATAGATCTTAGGGATCAATAGTCAATCTTGAGACAAATTGTCATAATTTTTGGCACAACAAGCACAAAAACATTATTGAGAAAAATCATTAAGACTTGAAAAATCACAAATTGGGGACCCACACAAGTGTGCATTATCCAAATAAGGTTTATTTGATCCAAGCACTATATAATCCTCATTCTTTAAACTCTTGAAATTTTGAAAATTCTTACAATGATGGCATTCAATTTCTATGAAAATTGTTATGATTTTGCCAACAAAGCATGTTCTAGAGTTGTAACGGTTGTATATAAAATAACTATTTATACTTGAAGCACATCAACATACTAAAGCTTATACTTTTTGAAATATACACCACATTGAATGTTTTCTTATTCTAGTTATATTTTATCTTGCATCTTTGCTAAGAGAATCGATCATTTGTCAATCTAAGTTTTCTTTTTGCATCATGAGGCCTATATTTATTATGTGGAGCAAATATGAAAACAGCCTTTCTTCTTGAAAAGGGTGGTGAAAACCTAATCAAGCACTTAATTACAGCAATTAACAAATTCACAAAAATTGAAATGCACACTTTACCATGTAATATTGGACATTGGATACCCTATTGACCCAAAACTGGTGCCCCTTGCGATATTTCTTTAACTTATATTGCAATTGGATGGAGTACAATTGAGATTTCTTAATCTCCTCCATTGATCGATGGTTGATGACAATTTAAGATAACCCGAAGGTTGCATTACTAAAGTCCATGTGATTGTTGCCAATGTAGAATGCATTCTGGACTTTAGGGTCATTAGGTTTGCAGGGCAACCTAGCTATCAAGTATTGCTAGGCAGGCCATGGATCTTACAAGCAGACTGTCAGGTTGATATATCTGCTGGGCAATTGATCTTTGGTCGAGGTGCCAGACATGTAGTAGTAGATGTCTATTCTGAATCTCCTCAGAGTGAGAGAGTTCCTTTATCTTCGTCAGAGTTTGATATACTAGATGCTCCATTTGCTAGTGAGACGTCATCAAGTAACAAATCTAATGAGGGGTCCACTATAGAATATATCTACCAAGTGACACAAATGATCGGCAAGCCTTTTGGGCAATTTGCCCCTTGAGCTTTACCTAAGACTTATACAATTTGGACCCTTGACTAGCCAAATGCTGTCCCAAATCAAATGCGATGGACAAGCATCCAAAATCTCTAGCAATTCCTTGAATTCCAACTACTAATAGATTCCATTAACTTATTAATTAATGCTTAGTCCCTAGTGTCATCACTAACACTTACTGACCAATTAACTGTCCTAGGGCCAAATTGATACCAACAATCACCCAGAACCTAGCTAGCATAACTTGTCACAACTTTTAGCTTTGACACCCACTACTTCCTTGGGGTCCTTGGTATATTACCATGAAGTATTTGCTTGCACATCACATCTGCATCACAACATTGCAAATTTGATAATTGAATTAATTAAATATCTCCAAAAAAAGCGAAGCATCCAAAAAATTTACTTCTCTGTGATGGCAAACCTCCCCGTTAAAATTTCTACAATCGCCCTTGATTGCACTCCAATGTGCCAAAGCAAAATGTATATTACTCTAACCAGCCTTCCTTCCGTGGATGGGTGGTAAATCCCTCATTACAACTTAATTATAGCAGTAAAAAACTAATGCAAATCTGAAAATACAAATTTACCTACTGATCTTCGACAATGCACACTCCATTGGCCCCAAAATTGACGCCCCTTTCGGTATTTCTTTAACTTTTTGAAGAAGAAGTTGATTTGCAATAGGATTCTCCCGATCCCCTTCGCAATCCAAACTCCCCTTGCTGTCCAAAGTGACGAGCAAGTCTTCAATCTATTTTGCCCCTTGATTCGGAAACGTAATTGGCCTTCATCCACTTCATAGATGATGAAAATGCCCTAAATTCAATGGCTGGCTAGTCCTTCACTTGAATTCACCTAAAATTCGCCTTCAACCTTGTTGAATCCAAGTCTTGGAGCTTCCAATTTCTAGCACGCTTTCCAAGGCTGCTACTAAACCCTAATTTCTGCTGTAAATTAGGATTTACAACAAAGAAATTTGCAATTTCTCAACCTCCAAGGGTCCAAATGCTGAGATCTTCGGAGCAAAGCTGTGAAATGGCTGGGAGATGAGAGGGAAAGATATAGAGAGAGAAAATTCAAAGTTTTGTCGGGAAGAATGACAAAAAATCAATCAAATGCAGCTACTGCCCTGCCATAACAGCTTGTAGATGCAAAGAACTGAAGAAAATCAGTCATTTACTGCTGTTGCCCTGTCTCAACAGCCTGTAGATGCTATCTCCTGCTATTGATTGGTCTTCTCCTACCACTCCCTCTCTCTTCCAAGCTGAATTTATAAAACTGCCTCTCTCCAGCCTCTAAAGACGTTTTTTAATCTTGCATGGGCATTTTTTACAAGTGGCAACCTTCCCAAATGGTTTTTCCACCATTTTCCATAGTTAAATATTAATTTTCAGTCTATAAATACTGAAAATTAATCTAATAATTATTTTGATGCTCTAAAAAATAATCTGACTAGTGGCCAATAATTAAATCAGCTAGGCAACTTCCATTCTCGAGTGTCTCTATGCCATCTTTGACCATCAGATTGGCGTTAGGTACCATTAAATGCCACTTCTCTAGTGTCACCACAGCTGACACTTATGGCCAAATGGATGACCTAGGCCAACAATTGGCACCAGATACCATCAAGTACCTGTGCGGCATAACTTATAGCAACTTCTACCTTTGAAGTCCCGTGATTTCTTCGGATCCTGAGCTCGTAAATTCACTTTAACCCCAGTTACACCTCACATGTGCAACATTTACTTAATCATGTGATTAAAAATTAATCCACATATGTTAAGTGAGGTTTCAAAAATACATGTCCTCATGACAACCCTCCTCCTTGAAATCCTTGCAATCGTCCTCGATTGCACTGCCAAATACATCAAAAGCAAAGTACTATACTGGAATTTCCATAGGGCATCATAGTCAACACAACATTTCCCACTGTTGTTCAACCATTCCTATGCCCAACATATGCTGAAAATTACCAGCCAACATAACATAGCATAAGACTCATAAAGAATCTCAAAAACATTGCCAGATTATCATGTGACATGCCCATTTCTCATGAGCTGAACTGATCTGGCAAAACCAAACCATAGTATAGCGAAAACCAAGCATAAACCATGGCTAAAACATCAATGGCATCATAACGTATGCTATTGTCCATGGAACTAGATGTAAACCATTGAAAACTAAGCATAAACTGATCACCTACTGATCTGAGAACTAATCACAAAGTGTTGCAAATGTGACCCCAAACTGATCACAAACTCATTGCAAAAATTGACCAACAATCAGTGCAAAAACTAATGCACAACTAATCCAAAAAGTGACCATAAACGGTTCTCAAGCTTATCAAAAAACTGAGTTGAAACTAATCCGAATTTTTATCTCAAAATTGAGGTAAGATTCATGCTAAATTGATCATAAGCTGATGCAAAAGTATAGTTCCAATGCCTAGGTGAAACTCATACTCATCTGCATACATCTCATAGTGACTAGTACACTAAGTAGTGATCTCATGGCAAACATATTGTCAACGCAGTACCTTGGATGCATGTTGAATACATCCGAGATCCACTACATATGAGAGTTGTCCATAGCTGAAGGAGGGGAAGTGCTACCTCCCTCTTGAGCATCAGGCAATACTTCGAACCCTTGCTCTGCTGAAACCTGACGGAGCCCGAACTAAAGTCGGCTCTAACTGAAAGGCATCTTGATAAAGCTGCAACAACAAAGAATGGTCTACCAAGTCATCCTTTTCTGTCCATTTGGCATCCATTGGTGAATAATTTTGAAATTTCACCAAGTATCTCCTAGAAACTTTACCTTTCATCTTTCTTTCCTTATGTGCCAAAATTTGCTCAGGTACCAAAATCTCATCTAGCTCCTCAATCTCAAGTTGAATTTCAACAGACATATCCTCTGGCACATCATCATGAAAAGGCCTCAACAAACTGACATGAAAGGCATTGTGTATCCACCAATGTGAAGGTAATTTCAGCCGATACGCCACATCGTTGATCTTCTCCAACACCTGGAAGGGCCCATAGTATCTCATACTCAACTTCAAATACAATCTTTCTCTTTCTTTCATATTTTTTAGCCTTGTCTTTTCAAAATGCAGCAATACAAAATAACCCTCTGCAAACTGCAAAGCACGTCTGTGGTGATCAGCTGCCCTCTTTTGTTTTTCTTGCGATCTCTGAAGTGCATATTTTATCTTTCCATAGGCTACATCCAAGTTTTCCACATGACAATCAGCCTCAAAGATCTTATCCTTAATTTGCAAAATAGGTGGTACCTTCTTGCCACCCTCAACCACCTCAAATGGAGCTTTGCCCGTAGAACTATACACCGTATTGTTGTAAGCAAACTCAACCAAGGGCAAATATTGCTCCCACTGTGTCTTATGGTCTGAAACATAACACCTCAAAAGATCTAACACTGTGGAATTTCCTTTCTAAGACTAACCATCTATCTGCGGATGGAAGGATGATGACAATTTCATGTGGGAACCCATATTCTCAACCAAGCACTTCCAAAATAAACTAGTCATCCGGGGGTCTCGATCACTCATGATCGACTCTGGTATACCATGATACTTAAAGATATGTTGCAAAAAGAATCGTGCTATATAATCAGCCTTTATTTTCTTCCTCATAGGAATGAAATGGGCTTGTTTCCTAAACCTGCCAATGATAGTCTATATCCCATCATTCCCTATAGGTGTCTTAGGAAGCTCAAAAATAAAGTCCATTGCAATGCTCTACCAAGGCCTATCTAGAATAGGCAAGAGCTGTAATAAACCCAGCATCTTTTGCCTATCATGCTTTACCTTTTGGCATACGATGCATGTCTTAACAAACTCTTCTACATCATGCCTCAAAGCTGGCCAATAAAAGAAATGCTCCACTGCCTTAACCGTGGCATCAATATCTCTATGTGTCCTGCATACGAAGGAACATGTCTTTCAGAGATAACTCTAGGCCTTAACTGCTCTGTGACACATTATCGTCCATGCATCATCAGAAATCCATCTCTTAGCACCAAGTGTTCATGCATTTGGCCATTGCAAAGCTGATCATAAACATTAGCAAAGTCCAAATCAGCAACATATTGCTCTTTCATGGCATTCAACTCAGTGTGATAAACCATGCTGACGGCTGAAATTTCTGGCTTATGTGACAGTGCATCAACCAAAACTTTCTTTTTATCATCAATGTGTACAAGCTAAAAATGAAACATAGAGAGAAAATTTGCCCATCTCATACGCTTCTTTGACAACTTTGTCTACGTCAGAAAGTATCTCAAAGTTTGATGGTCTGTCTACACTGTAAAATCAGCCCCTAACAAATAATGTTTCCACGTAGACAATGCATGAATTACAACCAAGAGCTCTTTCTCATAGACCTGCAAATTCTTTTCTGCACCATGGAGAATTCGGCTCTCATAAGCCACAACTTGGTCATCATGCATAAGAACAGCCCCAATGCTGTTACCAAAGATAATCTTGGCATTTGACATACATCTGAATGTACTAACTCTAGAGGAGAAGATTTCAAAGAAATAGACTTTTTGTGAGAAGTTTGTGCATGTTTGCCATAAATACAATGATCACAGTGCTCAAAATCAACATAACGAAGACAAGGCAAGTAACCCAAACGAGAAAGCACTTTCATTCATGTTTAACTCATGTGTCCCAACCGGCCATGCCACAAAGAAACGCTTAGCTGCTCGATCACGGCAACAACATGGTCACACACAGTAGATACATGAAGTGGATACAAAGTATTACTCTTGCAACCTCTGGCAATAACCCTAGATCCCTTACAGATCTTCCATTTTCCCCACCAAAAGTGGTATGAAAACCATCATCATCTAGCTGCCCTGTGCTAATCAAGCTCTTCTTGAGCTGAGGTACATGCTATACATGCTGAAGTGTAACGACAGAGCCATGCTGAAACTGTAACTGCACACTGCCAATACCTGCAATCTCACATGCATAGTTATCCCCAAGATGGACAACACCATGTCGACCCCCTGTATAGGCAAAAAACCACTCATGATGAGGGGTGACATGAAAGGAAGCACCTGAATCAAGAATCCAAGTATGCATGTCATAATCTGTATCTGCAAGTAAAGCATGTGCACCAAAATGTGAAGAGACAAAGAGTACATCACTCCCACTGTCACTGTCATGAGTGACTGCATTCACCTCTTTAATTTTTACACTGCTCTTCTTAGGCTAACTGTCCTTCTTCTCTTCCTTGCAATCATCTATCTTCTTGCCTTTTCCTTTCTCATTCTTCCATTTGTAGCAGTCATGTTTAAAGTGACCCTTCTTACCACAATGATGGTATTCAACATCTTTGCCACGTGATTTACTGTGTCCCTTGCCATCATATTTGCCCTTTTGCTGTGATCTGCCCCTAGTATGCAAAGCACTGGAAGACTTACTGGATGCATTCTTCTGCCAATTCATCTCTTCCATAAGTAGAGCACTCTCTACATCAGCATACAAAAGGATCACATTAGAATTGCTCATAGCAGTCCTGAATGTATCCCAACTCTCTGGTAGAGTGCAAAGCAAGAAAGTAGCCTTAAATTCCTCATCAATCATGAACTTCAAGGCAACCAGCTGGCTGAAAATGGAGTTAAACTCACTCAAGTGAGTAGATATTGCTGTATCTTCTTTCATACGCAAATCCATAAGCTTTTTCAGCCAATACACTTTGCTTGCAGCACTCTTCTGTGCATACAGTTCTTCCAATCTAGTCCATATAGCATATACAGAATCCAAACCTTAAATGTTGAAGAGCAAGGCATCAGAGATCGATAGCTCTATGGTTGAGCGTGCAAGCTCATTCAACTCATCCCAATCGTCCTGATCCATGTCTGCAGGCTTTGCCCCTTTAGTTTTGATCGGCTTTGCTTGCTTTTTTTGTAACAGGATATTGCAGCATTGTTTTTGCCACACTGCAAAATTATGTGCGCCTTCAAGCTTCTTTATATGCATCAAATTACTGCTGTCATTGCTGCCAGCCATGGTTTTCAGCCCAAATGTGACCAAAAAACCAGCAAATGCAGGCCCAAACTATCACCCAAGTAACCAAGGTACAAACAAGTACCAATCAGCAATAAATGACCACGCAGAAGTACAGATTTCAGATCTGTAATTAAGTTTTCAGAAGCACCAAACCAAGTGCTACAGCATTATCCAACTGATTACAGCTGTTCCAAAGGGCATGTGCATCACATTACATGAGAAATCCTAAAATTTCAGCTGCAATTTCTGTTGTACATATACCCACGGGCATAAAATTCGACACGAACGGTCAAAAGCCCAAAATTTTGTGCTCAAAGCATCAAACACACATCTGCATTTCATCTGTCATGCATAGAACTGTCCAATTTTGCCAAAATAAAGCAATTTCAGCAAAACCCCCAAATTTTACCAAGTGTTGATGTCCAAATTGCATGGAATTCAACCTGCATGTACATAAAATGACCAAATGATGCACAAAATTTGCCCAAACTGCAAAATCCCCAAATTGAACGGGGTCCAATGTGCATCAATGTCGAGAAATTGGGTAAATTTCTGCCCAATTTTTGCATGTACATGAAAAGCCCCAAATGTCGAAGCCAAAATGTCACAAATTTCTGCAAATTCTAAGACAAATGGTCTTGCTCTACATCACAATTCCCAAATCCAAGAAAAGCCCCAATTTTCTGGGCCAAGATTGCACAAATCTGCACTCTGTCCTTCCACGCATGAAATCTTGTCAGAGGGAAAAGGGGATAAAAGAGTTTTTTTTTTTTTTACCTGACTTTTGAAAAAATGTGACGAGGAGGGGGGTGCGTTGATCCGCTGGCTTGGGTCGCGCTGGCGCCTCCAACCTATCGCATGGCTCCTGTCTGCTGCCCCATGCATCAGTGCCCTGCTGGTCCCGCCGTGACACTGACCGATGTGTGGCTCCTGTCGACGTGCCCGTTGTCTGTCCGCCTCGTTGCGTGTCGTCAGCTCGTCTGACTTCGCCTAACGCAGTTTCTACCTGTCTGCCCGTCTGGCTTCGTGTGTTGCACCCACAATGCCTGCAGTAATAGTCGCCTACTCTCCAACATCCACAACTTGTCGTGTGCCCTACAGTGACGACTGCAAATTGTCGTCTACTGCTCGTCAAATCTGCCAATTGCTGCCCACCTACGACACTTGCAACTCCTAAGCTGTCTCGAGGAGTGTGTGCTCCTTGCCAACTCTCTCGAGGAGTGTGTGCTCCTTGCCAACTCTGATACCAGTTTGTTGCGCCCGGTGGCGCAACGATCAAGACACGCAATGCTTACACACAACAGCAAAGACAGACAGAGTGCAAAGTAGTGAGAAGAGTGAGCACGACTTGTGGGTACAATGACGAGTGTACCACTTTAGGTTTTTAGATAGATATACGTATAAAAGTACAATGTGCTAAGGGTGTATTCACACCCATGCACATATAAAAGGCACGATGGCCCTTTATTCCCAACATCAAGTGTGAGTACCTTTCCCTTATGCTAAATAATGATCTTTATTGCACGAGAATCAATCACTACATGCATACAGTGACACCATGGCATACCAAGCAATACATCACAACCCTCAAGTGGAGCAATGAAGAACTCTTCATTGTCCACATATCCTTGTATGTGCAACCCAAGCTTTCCAATGAGTGCTGTGACAGGCTCTGTATGGCCTTTACATGCCATTCCAACTTCCCCTTGGGTCCCATCTCATCCTCTCTGATGCCCAGACGGGCGGCCATATCAACAGAGATGAAGTTGACTCGTGCACCATTATTAAAGAAAATCAATGCATGCTGATCCCTAATTTTGCTCCAAGCTTTGCACAACTCAATAGCATCATCATTGGGCTGATCACTAACAACATTGGGCACCAATCCCATTGATGTCTTGGGCTTCATTCCTTTAGAATCTCCTTGATTTTTTGATTTTCCAACTTGCTACCTATTGGAACAGTCCCTTGCAAGTGATCCTCTTGTTCACAAATAATACATTTATTTGCAGCCATCAATTCTTTACGTTGTGCCAATGTTTTTGAGCCCTTTCTTTGTTGTTTCGCCTTTTTTCAAGCTGATTTCAGATCTACCCCTTTTCTCAGCCTTAAACAACTTTTTATTCAGCTTCTTCCCACTCTCTAGGAATCCAAATCCTTCCCACACAGCAAAGCATCGGCTGTAGCAGCAGTCTCTATAAGCCAAGAAATCCTAGACACGGTGTATTATATTGCTCAAAATTCTTACATTACTTAGCATCCAACTTATTCCAAGCTGTCATGATGTCCACCTCAAAGGTACTTGTCAACCAATTCAATGCAAACATTTGCTTAAATTGTACCCACGTTGACAGTGCTCTACCTTGCATCAAAAGAGTGGACCACCACTGTAATGCATTCCCTTTCAAGAAAATGGTTGCCTTTCGAATCTTTGAGAGCTCCGTGCAGTTCCCCCCTACATAGGCTGCATCAAACTGCAAAATAAAAGTCAAAGCTTTCAATCTATCTTGTATACCGCTAAAGGACTCAAACTTCACTCCTTTTCCACCCTCATCATAGTCTTTTGTTGCCCCTTTGGGTGTCAAGTTGTCATACATTGGCTGTTGCAAAAGGGTACATTTGCTGAATTTACACAAAACTAACCCCAAACGGAGCATTTGCATGACCAACATTCATTCCTTGAGCCCCATAAGCATTCGGGGATACAGATACAGTACCAAACATACTACTTTGTGCCCCAAGCATCAAGCCAATGCTACCATACATAGGGTTTTACATATATCCAACCATACACGAATACATTGGGCTTTGCACACCATGCATTGGTTGTTGCATACCATAGGGATTTGTGCCATGCATTCCCGTATGCCGTCCCTATCCAACCATAGCATGAAAAATCGTGCTTCCACCAAAATATCCTGGCTGCCCCATCATAGCATGCATGCCCCGTTGTCCAAAATCCATTGGATTGGCACTTTCGTGATGGCCTTGCATTTGCATTCCTTGCCCGTAGGTACTAACTGTTTTATTTCATTAGCATCTTTGGAAGCTTCAAATGAAGGGTTTGACATTATCTTCGGTGCATCTTGCTGTCCTGAAGGTATAGAAGACATCTTCTTCTTCTTGACTTTGTTGTCCTTCTTTGGAGCATTCAAAAATAGGGTAAATTGAGGATCCTTTGCCAATTCAGCAAAGAGATTTACTATTGTCCTCATCCGATTCTTGAACTAGTCATCAAATTCCTCTTCACTTTGCTGGTCATCAACCTCCTTATGCCTGAAGGCCGTACATCTTGCCCAACAACAACATTTTCAGCTTGATGTCCATGGTCTGAGCCTTGTCAAAGGTCAAGCATTGCGTTTCCTTCATTCCCATGTGAACGTTCATACTGAGAGGCATCATCACGGCTTGAGTCCATCTCACTGTATGAAGACATATTGCTGTAATTTCTCAGCTGAGAGTAAAAACCGGCACTAGCACAAAGCTTTGGTTTGCAATCAGGTGCCTTGTGCCCACCTAATGAAGGGACTGAGTGGTATCCCGTCCATGGAACCATATAACCAATCTTCCTTCCGTGGATGGGTGGTAAATCCCTCATTACAACTTAATTACAGTAGCAAACAATTAATGCTAATCTGAAAACACAAATTTACCTACTAATCTTGGACAATGCACACCCAATTGGCCCCAAAATTGGCGCCCCTTTTGGTATTTCTTTAGCTTTATTGAAGAAGAAGTTGATTTACAATGGGATTCTCCCGATCCCCTTCGCAATCCAAACTCCCCTTGCTGTCCAAAGTGACCAACAAGTCTTCAATCTATTTTGCCCCTTGAATCGGGGACTTAATTGGCCTTCACCCACTTCATAGACAATGGAAATGCCCCAAATTCAATGGCTGGCTAGTCCTCTACCTGAATTTACCTGAAATTCACCTTCAACCTTGTTGAATCCAAGTCTTGGAGATTCCAATTTCTAGCACGCTTTCCAAGGCTGCTACTAAACCCTAATTTCTGCTATAAATTAGGGTTTACAACAAAGAAATTTGCAATTTCTCAACCTCCAAGGGTCCAAATGCTGAGATCTTCGCAGCAAAGCTGCGAAATGGCTGGGAGATGAGAGGGAAAGATATAGAGAGAGAAAATTCAGAGTTTTGTTGCAAAGAATGACTGAAAATCAATCAAATGCAGCTGCTGCCCTGCCATAACAGCTTGTAGATGCAAAGAACTGAAGAAAATCGGTCATTTACTGCTGCTGCCTTGTCGCAACAGCCTATAGATGCTATCTCGTGCTGTTGATTGGTCTTCTCCCACCCCTCCCTCTCTCTTGCAAGCTGAATTTATAAAACTACCTCTCTCTAGCCTCTAAAGACGTTTTTCAGTCTTACATGGGCATTTTTGACAAGTGGCAACCTTCCCAAATGATTTTTCCAATATTTTTCATAATTAAATATTAATTTTCAGTCTTTAAATACTGAAAATTAATCTAATAATTATTTCGGTGCTCTGAAAAATAATCTGACTAGTGGCCAATAATTAAATCGGCTAGACAACTTCCATTTCCGAGTATCTCTGCGCCATCTTTGACCATCAGATTGGCGCTAGGTACCATTAAACACCACTTCTCTAATGTCGCTAGCTGATATTTATAGCCAAATGGATGACCTAGGCTAACAATTCGCACCAAATACCACCAAGTACCTATACGGCATAACTTATAGCAACTTTTGCCTTTGACATCCCGTGATTTCTTCAAGTCCCGAGCTCGTAAATTTACTTTAACCCCAATTGCACCTCACATGTGCAACATTTACTTAATCATGTGATTAAAAATTAATCCACATGTTAAGTGAGGTTTCAAAAATGCATATCCTCATCACAATTGCACTAGAATTTTCGTAAGGCATCACAATCAACACAACATTGGCCACTACTGTTGAACCATTTCACAAGCCTAATACTTCCTAAAAATTTCCAACCTTAGCATAAAACTAAAAAATAGACCAAAACTGTAACCAGAAACTCATCGAATGCATCCATTTCTCATGTTTCTCAATTGTTTTAACTAAAGAACCATAGTAAAGCATAAAACTAGCATAATCCATGACTGAATTGTCAATGGCATTCTTTAAACATGCTGCTATCCATAGAACCAGCTAAAAACCATTGATAATTGAGCATGCACTGAACTAAAAATTGATCACAAACTAATGCAAATGTAATCCCAAACTGATCTCAAGCTGATCGTAAATTGATCTCTGACCTAATGCAAAAGAATAGTTTTAGTACCATGGTAAAAACCATACTCATCTGCATACATCTCATAGTGACTAGTCCACTGAGTAGTGACCTCGTAGCAAACATACTGTCAGCACAACACCTTGGATGTATGTTAAATACATCCAAGATTCACTACATACAAGAGTTGTCCATCACTAGAGAAGTGAAAGTGCTACCTCCCCCTTGAGCATTAGACATTACTTTAGACCCCTTTCTCTACTGAATCTGGCTGAGTCTAATCCAAAGTCCTCTCTAAATGAAAAGCATCAAGGTAAAGTTGCAATTGAGAATGGTCTGCTAAGTCATCCTCTTTTATCCATTTAGCATCCGTTGGTGAATAATTTTGAAACTTCATTCAATATCTTCTGGAAACTTTTTCTTTAACCTTTTTTCTTTTTGTGCCAAAATCTACTCAATTACCAATATTTCATTCTCTCTCTCAAGCTAAATTTCAACAGATACATCATTTGGCACATCACCATGAAAAGCTTCAAGAAGCTGGCATAAAAGACATTGTGTATCTACCAATGTAGAGGTAACTTCAGTCAATATGCAACATTGTTAATCATCTGTAATACTTGGAAGGGCCCATAGTATCTCATACTCAACTTTAGATGCAACCTCTCTCTACCTATCATCTTTTTCAGCCTTGCCTTTTCAAAAGGCAACAATACATAATCGCTCTCTACAAAGAGAAAACACGTCTATGGCGATGAGCTATCTTCTACTTTTCCTAAGATCTCTAAAGTGCATACTTTATCTTTGCATAGGTTGCATCCAAGTTTTCCACATAGCAATCAACCTCAAAGATCTTATCCTTAGTATGCAAAATAGGTGGTACCTTCTTGCCGCCCTCAACAACCTCAAATGGAACTTTGCTAGTGGAACTATGCACAATATTATTGTATGTAAACTCTTCCAATGGCAAATACTACTTCGACTATGTCTTATGCTCTAATACATAGCACCTCAAAAGATTTGACACTATGGAATTTACCTCTTCAGACTGACCATCTATCTATGGATGGAAGGATGATGAGAATTTCAGCCTGGTACCCATATTCTCAAATAACCCCTTCCAAATAAATTAGTCATCTGAGGATTTTGATCATTGACGATCAACTCTAGCATACCATGGTACTTAAATATATGCTACAAAAATAAATGTGTCATATGATCAAACTATATCATTTTCCTCGCCGGAATGAAATGGACATGTTTATTGAATATGCATATGATAGTCCATATCCCCTTTCCTTACATGTGTCCTAGGAAGCTCAAAGATGAAATCCATAGCAATCTTTGCCAAGGCCTATCTAGAGCAAGCAAGGGTTGCAACAAGCCCAGCATCTTTTGCATATCATGCTTTAGTTTCTGACATATGACAAACTGCTCTACATCATGCCTCAAAGTTGGCTAATAAAAGAAATGCTTCACTACTTTGGTTGTGGCATCAATTCCTCTACGCCCTACATAAGGAGGAGAATGACTCTCAGTGATCACTCTAGGCCTTAACTGCTTTGTGATACACACGTAGAGTTTTGAGTAGTAATAAAAGATCTCCAAGATAGAGGCAAAGAGGAGAGAAGAAACATAGCTTGTACTTCTTCAAAGATGACTAAACTAGATATTATGGTTTTATCTAGCAAGGATTGCCACTGTTCTAAGAACTTAGTGGTAGACTAATCTTTATGCATAGTGGCAGTAGATAGTTTTTTTTAACATGGTCATTTGATAAACAATATATGTGTATTCATAGGTATTGTTGAACTCGACCGCTAATTTATAAAAGGCACCCCGTCATTGCACGAGCACATAGTACCATAACCCACTTAATTTTGTAACTTAAAATCCATTCATAGTGTATGCACATACGCGCTATACACACATTTAATTTGTAAATAATAATGAACCCCCGAAAGTTACACATACATGCACTTTGCGCTACATATCATCTAATTTTTTAAAAATGAATTGCATTTGTAGAGACCCCCAGTCTAGTCCAATCAAGTCAATCTAAATAGGGGTTGGGATGTGAATACGACTCACCATGCATTAATCTTGTCCGTCTATATTTATTTTGATGGTTTAAGTCTATAGTTTAGTCTTGATTTCTAGATTGTGTCTAAGATATGGCATACATGGCATTTTTCTTTTCTTTTGAGTGCCTGATTACGAGGTTTTCGGATGTCTATATGTTTGCATAGCATGAAGCTTTCAGTCACATATGTGCATAGGTGATGTCTAATTTTTCATAGGATGTGGATTACTTGGGGAGGTTTGGTCTAGTCCAATCAATTTTTGTTGTTAATGTTTCCTTGTTATTTGTCTCAGTGGTGATATGTGTGGATTTTGGGGGAATAAATTTTCCTTTTCCTAGTTTTTTGTATGTGTGTGTGGGGGTGATCCAATGTGGTCTAAATGGCATCTTCTTTCACACCCCCGCTTGTGATTCAAGATGTATCATTACCAATCCATAATTATTCTCTTCTTTTGGATGCTGACTGTATTCACAAGGCTAGTCTTCATCTCTGTCGCCTTAAAGTTTTCTCCAATGGATGCGAAACTATGTCACTCATCTTCTCCTCCTCATCCACCTCCTAATGTACACTCAGAAGAGTGTCGCCCATCAACTTGAATGTATCAGCATTCACCTACACAATGCACGTAAGATTGTAAATGCTAAAGTCTAAATTGTAGAGTATAAACTTCAAAGTTCAAAGTTTAAAACAACAAATTTGAAATTTTATGGTGAAGTGTTTAAACTTTGCTTGCTTCGGACTACCCTAATCATTATAGCCCTCATCATACGTAAGTTAGTGTGGCAATAGACTAGCCGCCCTAATTGTTGTGTGTTACGAATCTCATGTGAATGAGAGAATACGCACTCCAAATTCTCTCACATACACCCAAAGAGAAATCCTCGGCAAGGACCCTCATGGCTAAGGGTTGAAGGGTCTCCAATGCGTATCCAAAGTTTTGCCACCAAAATAAAGGTTTCACAAGTGACTCTCTCCTCCAACAAGTGCAAGAAGCAAAAGCCATATGCCCTCTCTGATCTGCATAACATCCTAGCTTCTCTAGCACTGCATTGTGGTCATCCACAGAGACCACATGAGTTAAATAAGCAAGCCGGTCCGAACGGAACTCTCTATTATCCATGACCGCCGGTGACTTGTAGGTCGAATATACCAATGTAGCAAAACCATGGATGGGCTTATGCATCCATGCCCATCTCCTCTCTGCTCTCTCTAAAACATGTGCACGTTGTGTCTCTGTGATCACTGTACAAGCACATACCTCCACCAATGTTGCTCTAAAGAAGTGAACAAGAAGGCCCATATAGTGAACCCCTTGCAATCATTCATACGTAACACCTTATAAAAGGAAGTCACAACAATGACAATGACATGGACTTTTTGCAAAAACTGCTCATTAAGGCACAAGCGCTGTGTGGCTTTAACCTCTTCTATCTCATGCTCATCCCACTCATTCCATAGAGTGGACACCACTGTCTCACGCAAGGCGAACCACACCTCATAAAGACGCTCTAATGATAACCATATGTAAGCAAAGCAAGTTAAAGAAGGCTGCTTCTTTTCCAATGTGCTATGCTCACGATACATTGCAAGCACCTTTACCTTTACTGTGCAAAAAGTAACAACTAATGTAGCTTTGCAGACCATCCTCTTCACCCACTTAAGCTTCCCAATGTACTCTACAAGTAAGTCCAAACAATGACTTGCACATGGAGTCCACACAATCATGGGAAACTCACCCTCAAGCAAATGGCCCATGCACCGACAATTAAATGGATTGTCGATAACAACTTGCACCACATTCAAGGGGCCTACCTATGACCACAATTTACAAATTACAAGTATACTAACAATACTTGGAGGTTACAGAGAGAAAGAGAGAATTGAGTCTTTCAAGTTCCAGCTTTTAAGATTCAAGAATAAAGAGAGATGGGGCCCCGAGGGAAAGAGAGAATCAAGATAGATATTAGAGAGAAATTAAAATAGGGAGATAGATGGTTATGCCTAAATCAATTATAATAATTAAAAAAAGTAAAACAAACTTAAAAGGCAATGACAAATGTATACATCAATGATAGCTTACTGAATGTGGCAGTAGATGAATACACCCGTCGTTTTCCTCCCCCTCTTATCGATATCTACGCCCCGCAAAAAGTAAGTGTCAAGTGGACATGAGATGAGCACGTTGATGATGCCCCACATTTTACGATCACTCCATCTGTCAATGAAAATGAAGCAACCATATTTTATCCATACATCCCGAATAGGATCAAGGGCTCTATCAATCCTCTTCTTCTCTTCATCAGTGTTTTTCCTCCTCATGCCGTTGTATGGGACATAGGTCCATCCTTCACATGGACCCACATTAGCAATGGCTTTTACCATCTTTTTCCATTGCTCTTACTTTAGGACATTGAATGCAAGATTGCACTCAATCACCATGCGTGCAATTTCAATGTCCACAAGTCGTTGCCTTTCTCTAAAGGCAATCGATCCACGCACATGACCGGGAACTTAAGAGAGAGAAGATTGTCTCTCTCCAACGTTGCATAAACCTCCACTCTTTGTCTTTTACCAAAGCCAAATGCAGATGTGGAGCCCCCACCACCAATGGTAGAGGCCTCTCCTGCATCAGTTGAAGATACACCCACATTCAATGTTTCCTCATTAGTAAGCATAGGAGTTGGTGCCAATAAGCCACTTCCTCCTCTTGTGAATCCCCCTCTCATCTTGGAGAGAATCTCCTCCGCGATGTTTTGAGAAATCTCCTTGCATGGAGCAACTTGCTTCCCTATCTTGGAAAGATGTTGGAGAAGCCAAGTTGCACCACTTGTATAACACTTCCCGCAATACTTACACTTCCAATGGTGGGAGTTGGACTTCTTTGTGTTCCTCTCCACATGAATCGCATGCAAATTGAAGGCCTTGTGCTTCTCACAAGTCATGGTGCCGATGATGGATGAAAAGGCCCGAGAGAGAGAGAGAGAGAGAGATACTTGAGTCTTGACTCTTGAAAGTTGAAAGAGAGGAAGAGGCTGGAGGGTTGGGTTACAATTAAAAGAGTAAGAGTGAGAGAGAGGGGATGGGAGATGAGAAAAGCAAATGCTTTGATGGGGTGCACGAAAGAGGAAATGGGAGATGATAATAACAAATCACAAGTTAATTCAAGATTCAAGAGAAAGATGAGAATGGAAAATGCTTGCTGAATTGGTATGGAAGCATGGAGAAGAGGAGCACCTTTTGTAGATGAGAGAAGGGTCAAAACGGTCAAAGAGAGGTCAATAGTCAAAGAGGGCTACTAGCTGGATGAAATCCAAGGAGAGTTACGAGGGATGCATAGCTGGAAAAGGGAGTGAGATGAGGTATCCAAGGCTTCCCACCTCCCCAAAAGTGCCATGCAGGCGGAATGTGCTAGACATAAGTGCAAATGAAACGTGGAAGGACGCGCAGACGCGGTGGCCAAGATTGGCCTATTTTTTCATACAGATCCGTATGGATACACACAGTACCGTACAATATAATAGTACCGTACGATGTACAAAGACAACTACGGTGGCTTATTAGGTGGGCTACTTTCAAGCATAAGATCTATGCTATGATCCTCTCACCTTTCAAGTAGTAGCTGTCTAGAAAGTGACTCAAAAAAGCAATCAACATACATTTTCAAAAATGAAATGTGATCCTTCTCTAGCTTTAACATGTTCCCAAAATTTTCATTGTTAACCTTATTCTTAGTTCAAAAAACCAAGTAAGCTCAAAGGTGATTTTTCATTACTTTGGAAATGGTAGCAACCACTACAACAGGCGTAAATTCCCCTTTCAACTTTATATTCAAATTATAGGACTTGCCCTTATGTTGAATAGTAATCACTTTGGCATGTGAATCAATCATTGCATGCATACGATGGCATCATGGCACACTAGGCAAAACATCACAACTCTCAAGTGGAGCAATGAAGAACTCTTTGCTATCCACATATCCTTGAATGTGCAAATGAAGCATTCCAATGAGCATGTGATAAGCTTTGCTTGGCCCTTGCATGCCATACTAACTTCCCCCATGGATCCCATCTCATCCTCCCTAATGCCTAGACGAACTGCCATGTCTATAGAGACGAGGTTGACTCATGTTCCATTATCAAACAAAATCAAAGCATGCTGACCTCTGATTTTTTTCCATGCTCCACTATCAAACAAAATTCAAAGCATGCTAGCCTCTTTCCTTCTTCCCCATGTGAATGTTCATTCTAAGAGGCATCATTATTGCTTGATTCCATCTCAATGTATGAAAATATCTTACTATAATTACTCAGCTGAGCACAAATTCAGCACTAGAACAGAGATTTTGGCTCGCAATCAGATACTTTGGATCCACCAAGCCAAGAGATTTGATGGCATCCCAACAATGGAACCATAAAACCAGCCTTACTTCTTGGAAAGGATGGTGAAAACCTAATCAAGTACTTAATTACAACAATTAACAAATTCACAAAAATTAAAATGCACACTTTACCATGTAATCTTGGACATCAAACACCTTGTTGGCTCCAAAACAAGGGCCCCTTGCGGTATTTCTTTAACTTATATTGCAATTGAATGGAGCACAACTAAGATTTCCTAATCTCCTTTGCTCATCCAAAAGCCCCTTGCTGTCATACATAGTCAACAAGACTTCCGGGCAATTTTTCCCTTGATCTTCACCCAAGACTTGTACAATTCGGACCCTTGATTAGCCAAATGCTACCCCAAATCAAATGGAATGGACTTGCATTTAAAATCTCTAGCAATTCCTTGAGTTCCGATTGCTGATTTTATTCTACAATGCCTCTAATGGCTGGCACAAGTCCAAGGTGGCTGCTCAACCCTAATTTCTGCTGTAAATTAGGGTTCACAACAAAAATTCCTTGGTTGTCCACCAAATTTGGCTGAGATATGCTAAGAATGATTGAGATTTGTTGAGATTATCAAAGAATAGGCTAGAGAAGGTGAGAGAATGCTGTAGAGAAAGACCCTGCCCAAAATTAGATGTGCCCATCCACTATTTAATTGCCTAGGCAATTTGCAACCTCAAGTAGTCCCCAACTTTAATTGACCCTGAAACAGGCATTAATTAACTAGTCCTAGTGTCACCATTGATATTTATTGGCCAATTAATTGTCCTAGGGCCAAACTAACACCAACTGTCACCCAGAACCGAGCTTGCATAACTTGTCACAACTTTTGCTTGTGACACCCATTGCTTCCTCAAGGTCCTTTGCCTGTTACCATGAAATATTTGCCTGCATATCACATGTGCATCACAACATTGCACATTTGATAATTAAATTACTCAAATGTCTCTAGCAAAAGAAAAGCATCCAAAAATTTCACCTCCCCATAACAAAATATTACTCACATAGTACCATTATTAACTAGTTGTAGCAACAAGTAACAACTATCCATATCACATCACACGAAGGTATTGTATTAATATTAATTGATCATAGGAGCAATTAATGATCGTCCATATTATAGCACATGGTTTTGTAGCTTCCTTTACTAGTACATGAAGTTTCTTTTGTGAAGATCGGTCTCTCTTCATGTTGATAGCAACTTACTGTTAGCGTAGTGCATATCATATTATGAGCCCTTTTACCGATTTTTTTTCTTCTTTCTTCTTTTTTTTTTGTGGTTGTGGGGCGGGGGGAGGGGGGGGGGGGGGGGGGGAGAGAGAGAGAGAGAGAGAGAGAGAGAGAGAGAGAGAGAGAGAGAACATCCACTCTTGGAGTCATGTTTTCCATCTATCATTTATACTACGGATTCCATTGCACGTCATTGAGTCTTCTGTTCATTGTCCTCATTATATATTCCTATATTTTTTGGTATCTTGTCTTGTATATCTATTGCTTCCACTTCCATTCATTGCACACTCTCACGTAGTATCAAATGTTCAACTCTTGCTTGCTCCTAATTGATACATTTTGAGAGATGTCACCCTTATGTCTTTATGATTGTGTTTGACTTTATGTCTATTGTTAGGCACTATTGTTCATAGATTAGATTGTGTGTTGCTCAACGTGACTTGTGTCATTTGACAACTTTAAACTATTGTCACTAATGTGGTGACTAGCTGGCTGCCAACATGTTTTTGCAATATGGCTACGCCATCATGACCCTTGAGTTCATTGGTCACACGTTATCTGGATGTTAATATTATCAGTTTTAGGTCTAACATTAACAATCATGCCATCATGTCGTTTGCATCAAGATTTACTCTACAATCAATGTGTTTTTTCTCCACATTTTACAACACACGTTTTAAAACCTTGTGTGTTATGTAGCTCACTCCCATGCATTAAATCATTTTCGACTAATCACAACTTGTCTCATGTTTTTGTATATTGAGAGAGTTTTCTTAGATGTTGATTCAATGTTTACAGCAAACTGATGCATTGTGGAATCCATTCTCTATAAGTAATCGACATAGGTTCTCTACAAACAATCTAACCAGTTCTCAAGTTTGAATAACAGACAAGATTAGAGCTTGGAATAAACCTACTCAACTTGGTTAACCTATTCACAAGTACACACATAGAATCATGCTCCCAATCAAACCTACTAAGACTCCAAACTAGGAGCTAAGCCCTGTCAAAAGATGACGTGCCAGCAAGACAATAGGGTTGGCAAGGAGGAACACGGAGTGAACTCGGCAAGCATGGAGAAGAGAAGGGAAGAGAGAAGAAACTCTGATGAATGGAATGATGAAGTTCCGAATCACGGAGTGAATGTGATACAAGGGAACAAGGATGCCGTAGCACAAGGAAGATGATGAAGACAACCATGAACCACGAACCGCAATGTCCTCCTGAAGGGATGTGAGGGTAGTGGAGAGGCTGGAGAGAAGAGGTGACGGACTGAATGAATTAGCCGTGAGGAATGAATGAGAGAGTGGCCTATAAATAGGCATAGTCAATCTAGGATGGCGCTCCTTTTTGGGGCTGCAAACACTAAACGCAAACCCTAAACGCAAAACACAGAAACACAAAAACGCAAACTACGAGTGAAGGGTGAAGGGTTTCTCAACAAGTCCGTCCTAATGAAGGATCTTTCAAAGACACACTCTACCCTTGTCAAGTGTATAGTTATCCACTAGTCCAAGGCCTTGGTCATATAGGCCAAGACATATATCAACTAGAGTTTACATCCCTTTAATGACCTAAAGTGTGCTCATGTGGTGTGAAACAAACATATGCACACACTAAAGTGAGTGTCTTGAATTTTCCAATGGCAACAATGTGGATATCATGGACTCTATCTACTGGTGACCAAGTATTTCAAAGATATTGTGATTGGATTCCATTTGGCTGGGCTTCATTGTAGGTCCAACCAATAAGAATCAAGGACATGAACTACTTATGCATTGGCAAAGATAATTGTGAGCAACATCTGAGTAACTTAAGCATGTACATATCAAAGAAAGGTTTGTCTAAGAAGCATCTATCCAAAAAGCTATGTAGGTTGGAAGTTTGGGAGTCAAGTTTTTGAAGCATATGTTGGCAACTAGAAGCAATTTAACTCTGGGTGCAAGCCTATTACAAGTGAAAATGGGTAATGATTGTAGGTGCCAGGGAAGAGAAAAGCAGTCTGTCATAACAGGGCATTGAGCTGCCATATAAGAAGCGAACAGCAATCAATAGCTTTCAATAGCTCCAAATTGAGAATCAGTTATGAAAACTTGCTGCCCTTACAATGTGGATGGTTACTTTTGGGTGTGCTGAACAAAAGACCTGTGTTTCTGCAGTTTATGCATTCTTCATACTAGAAAGTAGCATAGATCCCTGCTAGATGTATCATGAGCATTCTCACTGTTAATCATTTCGTGTTGATCATTTGGTACATTATGAGACTGTCATAAGGTAATTAATCCATTCTTTTTCCTCAGAGCCAGTTCAGCAGGTGTGTTTGCTGCAGGAGGCTCTTGTGTTTCTTACTTAACATTGTCTTGATGGATTGATACATTTTCTCATCTTGTCTTCTAGCAACACCTAGATCATAATGGTAATCTCTGCATATCTAATCATCAAACTTCCGAGGAATCCATCTCATTCACTTGCTAATGAATCTCCACCTCATAAAATCAAAAGCCTTATTGCACCACAGCTTACCCAGAAAATTGCAACGAAAGAATGAAGAGAAATGAATTAAGAGCTCCATGTTAAGGCTCTGTGTGTGTGTGTGTGTGTGTGTGTGTGTGTGTGAGAGAGAGAGAGAGAGAGCATACCAGGTATATACACATGCAATGCAAAATTTCCATCAACATGTGGAAAGCTTCTAATCCTTCCCTTATGAATGTCTTTAGTCCAAGCTACAGATGCTGTTCCATAGGTGAAAAGGATACCTCAATAAGCATCCACAACCAATATGGCAATCACAAGGAAAACCTCCCTATTTCAATATAAAAATGACATACTAAGCACAGTATTTTCGTAACATTATATGCATTTAAGAAGGTGACAAAAGAAACAGATGCTGTTCCACAGGTGAAAAGGATACATCAACAAGCACCCACAACCAAAATGGCAATCACAAGAAAAAACCTCTCTATGTCAATGTAAAAATAACATACTAAACACAGTATTTTCATAACATTATATGCAATTGAGAACATTTATGGTGACAAAAGAAAAAACTTGATTATGACAAGAATATGTGACCAAAACATTTGTGATATGATGCACATCTTTAAAGAAATGAAATATAGAAAAATGCAAAATGTATGATAATACATAAGAGTGCAATCCATAGAATGTTGAATGAGACGCCCACATAAAAGATTTTGGGGCATTTGTCCTACTATTCAAAAATACAGTCATATATTTTTTATAATCAGCATTAATTGCTTTTTGGAATTGTTTTAAGGAGACATAATTAGGGATTTATGCATGAGAATTTAGGATTACTACAAACTTTAATTTCAATGGCTCAACACCCCCTCCCATGCCCAAAGAGGTCTCAAGACAATGAGTATGTCACATCTCCATCCTCTTTTATACCCAGAAGGTCCCACCCTAAAGAAGCAAAGGCATCGGACCAAGGTGCCTAGATGGGCTGCCACAATAGCCTCACATGATCACACTGGTGATGCATATCTTCTTTTAAGTAGCCCAATTTAAAGGGTCTTACATTTTTCTTTTCTTTTCTTTTGATGGCAAAAATTTAACAATATGGCTTAAGACATTGACATCCTCCTACAAGGCAAGGATGGAATGAAGAAGTGTATAAGAAGCAAGCTGCGGTGGTAATTTTCATAGTACACTACCATAATGATGATATGCTGCAAATATGGTGGATCCAAGTCCACCACTCATTGACAAGGTAGTGTGTTAAACACAATTTTCAGTTTGTTGTGTTCTCCTTAGCTGTTGTGTTTTGCCTACCAAGGTTCTATGCCCAAAAGCAATTGAATATTAAACTTAAGATTTTTCATTGCACATTTAACATTTTGGCCTTTTTAACCCTTAGTGGTCGAATTTTGATTAGTTTATTACCTCAGGGATAGAAGGCCAAAGTTTGGGCCAAAACAATTTTTACACCAAAAATTGGTTAAATTTAATAATTACTTATTTCTAAGGTCCCCACCCAAAAAAAAACAAACAAACAAACAAAAAAACCAAAAAAAAAAACTGAAAAATTCAATCATGGCCCTTTGGGACACCTAAAAATTATTTGCAAAAAACAAGTCATGGCACTTTTCCTAAGGTCATGGCAACAATTGTGGTACCTATGGTAGCAATTAACACTATGTAGACAACATCGTGTGCATGCAAGAAAAGCTTGATTCTCTCTCTTTCGAGGCTATATGGCATGTAGGACTGCATCATGTGGAACTAACCTTCCTTCTCGAATAGGGTGGTAAATAACCTAATTAAGCACTTATTTACAGCAATTAACAAATTCACAAAACTGAAATGCACACTTTACCATACAACCTTGGACATTGGACAGCTTGTTGGCCCCAAAATTGGCGCCCCTTTAGTATTTATTTAACTTTTATTGCAAATGGATGGAATAAACTAAGATCCTCTAACCTTCTCTTCTAATCTAAGTGCCTCTTGCTATTAAGACTGACCAGCAAGCCTCCAAACCAATTTGCCCCTTAGTTTGCTTGGGGATTGGCCTTCATCCTACTCCTTGAAAGACAAATCAACCCTAAATCTTATATTGGCTTGCTAGCCTCTTGAATCAAACAAGCAAGTCCAAGTTGGGAACAACTCCTCGATCAAGATTCAAGCTCATGGTTGCATCAATTTTGCAACTGATTAGGGCTCGGATCACACTACGTTGGATGATGTATATTATATTCCCCAGCTTGGGATGAACTTGTTATCCGTTCAGTAGATTTGCCGATTGAATTGACCAATCTTCTTTATAGCAACCACAATCGATTGATTGACTCTCAAACTGATTTAATGATTGCTAGCGGTGAGGCACAATCTAGTGGCCTATATCACATGACACAATTTCTTTCCGAGAGCCAACAATCGAGGGCTCAAAGTTCCACCACTTACACGCTTTAGCCACTACACGAGAGCCTACGAGCACTAAGCGTCTTTGGCATTTTTACTTAGAACATTTCAAATACGACTCTCTTTATGAGTTGTCGCATCGACAAATGGTTGATGGCCTTCCATACTTGAAGTTATCACGAGATATTTGTAAAGCTTGTCAACTTGGGAAGCAAAATCGTTCCCATTCCCTAAGCAATCTACACATACGGCTGAGGTGTGTTTTAGATTGATTCATGCTGATCTTTGTGGACTGACATCCACCACCACCTTGAATGGCGCATTGTATTTCTTTTTTATTATGGATGATCTGCTTAGATACATGTGGGTGTACTTTCTTAGGCATAAGTCTGATGCCTTTAAATATTTTTCTGTGTGGGTGTTGTGGATGCATAACCAAACTCGTCGTTTGGTGGGATGCATGAGTGATAGTAAGCGCCAATTCACCTCCCATGAGTTTTTCGAGTTTCTACAAGAGCATAGCATCTCACGCTAGCTTACCTCTACCTACTCCCCTTCACAGAATGGAGTCATAGAGCATAGGAACTAAACCATCATGAACATGGCATGCTCTATATTATTCACAATAAAGCTCCCTGAGCACCTTTGGGTTGAGGTTGTTAACACTTCAAAAAAACATTCTCAACTAATGCCCGACTCTGGTTGCTCCTTAGAGAGCTCCGTATGAGGCATTTTTTGGCTCTCGACTTCTAGTTTTCCACTTTAAAGTCTTTGGGAATCGTGCCTACATACACACACTTGATGATAAGATAGATAAGCTCACTCTCCAAGCTAATCTCCTAATCTTTGTAGAATACTCCTCCAAAACAAAAGCCTATCATCTGTTTGATCCTCAAACAAACAAGGTGATCGTTAAGAGAGATGTTTTTTATGAGAGAGACATTCTGCAATTTTTCGCACTAGATTCCAACCCTTTTCTCACATTATTCCTAAGGAGATAGTGCCTACTTGCTCTTAACCCACCCGCAAATTCTTCAACTCCCAGGCCTCCTTCATGAGACCCATTACCTTGCTAGTACCAGTAGACCATGTGAGATTCGAGGATCCTTCCACCAAATTTCACTTCGAAGGGCCCTAGAAAATCTACTCAGCTTGCACCTCAAGTATTATTTGCGTCATTGTTTACAACTGATTACATAGTGCATTCTAAGCCAAATAGTTGACAAGAGACTCTTCAACATCCCCAATGGCAAGTAACCACGGAGAAGGAACTAGAGAATATTAACCAAAATGAGACTTAGACCTTGGTGGACCATCCAAGCCACAAGAAAGTCATCAAGACGAAGTGGATTTTTAGGACTAAGCTAAAGGCTTATGAGACTTTAGACAAGTACAAGGCTCGCCTTATGATACAAGGGTTTCAACAGAAACTGAATTTTGACAAAAGAAAGGCATTGACTATGAAGAGATCTTTGCTTCTACTGTATAGTTGACATCATTTTATTTGTTGGTTGCACTCACTGCTCACTATGGTTGGCCAATCTATAAAATGGAAGTCAAGAGTGCCGTTTTGAACAGTTATTTGGAGGACTCTATGTGGAGCAGCAACCCAAATTTTCTTCTATCCACCAAAAAGGTAAGGTCTTTCGCTTGTGGAAAGCTCTTTACAAGCCGATTCAAGCACCATGGTCTTGGTTCGAGAGGATAGATGAGTTTCTTAGAACTCTTAGGTTACCAATCTACGCCTTGTGACTCGAACTTATATATATGCATCACTTTTAAGGGGGTCAATTATATCCTACTATATTTTGATGATTTACTTATCAATGGCTTAGAGTCTACTGCCATGGTAGAAAGTAAGGCTCAAATCTGTGCTACTTTTGAGATGACAAACCTTGATTTGTTGTCTTACTTTTTGGAGATGAAGTTAGTTCAGTTTGGGAAAGTATTTTTGTGTCACCGCAAAAGTACACTCTTCAATTAATGGACTAGTATTGCACAGATCAGACACCGCTTATGGCCATGCCTCTTGACCTCATTATCCATCTATCTAAGGATGCCCTAGGTCAACCCTTCGACACGCGCACCTATGGATTTGTAGTAGAAAAACTACTTTGATTGATTCACACTGGGCCAAATTTAGCTTATTCAATTAGTTTGCTTTTAGTATTTCACTGCACCTAGAATACCACATCGAATCACATATCTATATGTTTTGAGATATTTGTGATGTACCTATTCTTATGGCCTAACTTATGGTTCAAGTTTATGTTTACAAGGATACATTGACTCTAACTAGATAGGAGATCCCGACACACGACGTTCCCTGCTTGGACAAGTGAACAATTCCCCTACGAAGACATTGTCCAAGTGGCACCGCTACATAGCATTTTACATAAGCATAATCACACTTGCATCGGCTCTTGCATAACTCCAGTACATTAGCATTCTGTTCCTGTAAACATGCATCTATACGCATTTATCCCTTTTCAATCTTTTGGAGTGGTTAACTCTAGATCCACCATAATCGTGGCAATGCACATGGCAATCTCCAAGGCACTCTCTCTTACTTACGTAGGTTTGCTAGCTTGCTTTCCGTGCATCTCTTTTGCCTTTCCACATACTCATCATATTTGCTTCACACACATTTTGCCTATTCCTTCATCATCGACACCCAATAGTGGTAGGGATAGCTTGCTTATTTTATGAAGATCTTGGGTTTAACCATTAGTCTCCCGTCCATTACTTAATCAATCACAATCCATCTTTTACACAACCACTTTTTTCTTTTAAAAGTTCACTATGATTCCATCTACCTTTGCAAGACTTGATAGGCCACTCGGCAACCGACGTGCACCCTTTATCCAATGCCTTGGCCTCTCTAGGGGTGACCACTCGACGCCCTTGGTAAGATAACCATCGCCTATGTAGTCTTGGTAAGCTACTAGGCAACCAACGTCCACCCTTTGTCTGATGCTTTGGCTACTTTGATATGAGACACCTTGAGGTAAAACCAGAAACAAAACAAAAACACACACAACTTTGGGTTGGTCTTCCTTTCGAGCCTGTGTGGGGGTATTAAGCTAACATAAGCATTATAATTAGCCTTGTAAACAACCCCAAAAAATCTTAATTGATGAAAACCCTGAAATGAGGCGGAATTTGAGAGAGTTTAAAAGAGGCAACATATGAGGTTCCAAAACTTTCTTTAAATAGATAGACCATCCTCCGTTTAGCCCGATCTCAATTTTGCAAATTTCAAGCCCCCTAGCTTAGCTACCCACACCCCTTTCACAAAGGATATGTCAACTAAAGCTGCCCAACATTGTCTACATCCATCCGGAACCTATTTCCAACCTTCATTGCGCAGTCCACACCACTCACCGTTGTTGTCTAGCCCTGATGACTTCTACTAATCACTTGCCTGCTGCCACCGGCTGCCACGTGCAACAACTGCATTTACACTTGCTGGCTGCCATCCTACCCTAGTCAACTGCAGACTTTCTGTGTTTTCCTTTGTTTGCTGCTGTACATGATGCCATGTCATCGCCTGCAGCTGTGGTGACTATTTTCTCTCTCCTCTGCCCATCCGACACTTATCTGCGGCGCATCATCTACTGCATTTGCTGATGTTTGACATCTTGGAGGCTGCCTTGTTGCCATTCAGAATCCGTTAGGAGCACGACACACTCTCCACCTCATTACCTCTACCTCGATCCTCAAGACACGAGTTCAAGGTACAATTTTCATTCCTTGAAAGGTTTGTTTGCTACATAAGCATCATATTATATTTATTCATTCATTCATGTGTTCATTGTGTTCATTGTATCTAAGTTACCCTAACCCTAACTGTGTTCTATTGAATTTATGCTTTGTTGTACACTTGCATTTATATTTCTGCATTAGGGTATTTCTTCACATTTATATTCTATGTTCAACCATTTCTTTACATGGTATCAAAGCTACGAACTCTGTGAAGAAACCTAGACTTCTGAATGGAAAGCTCGATATCAAAAACAAGATCTCAAAGGGAATATGACTTCAAACAACTTCAAACCTGTCTCTATAGGAGAAGCAATAGGTTTGCAATCCTCAAGACCAAATCTCTGCAATCTTGTGCTCGTGCTAATCTTCTCCCTAGGGAGGATTTAGCTCCTTGTAATGACTTGTTCAAGGAAAATGGAAATGGACAAGTACATGCTCCTCTGGTGGAGGACATTTATGATGGGCCAAAAGGATTCTTTGAGGTTCTCTTTCGCACCCTGCAAGCTTGGGCTAAGATCATGCAAAGTATTCCTTTATTTTTGGATGGACAATTAGCTTATGTTGTTCCATGGTGGCTCTTGGAGAATTTCATGATGTACTTAGATAGTCATGCCCCGCTTGGCCTCTTGCAACCGAAATCATGCTTGTTTATTATGGGATACCAGTAGAGTCCGCCCAACTGAAATACATTTTCAATCCCCTGGGTTGCATTCTTTGTTTTGTGAGCTCGTAAATCTAACATGTCAAAAGCGAAATTCAACTCAACCTTAAAATCAGTAATATGTATCTCATTAGGACTAGTGAGCAACATGTCATCGCCATAAACCACAATGATCAGAGATACATCACCCTCATGTCTAACATAAAAGGTACTCTTAGTCAAACTATTCTGAAAACCACGTGCAATCAAGTATGCATGTAATTTCTCATACCAAGCCCAAGATGCTTGCTTCAGACCATACAATGCCTTTTTCAATCCATATACTTTGTTTTCTGCCCTTTCTACAAAAGACCACAAGGCTGAAAAACGTCTTCTTCCTTATATAAATCACCATTTAGAAATGCAATTTTAATATCCAACTAATGTACATCGCAGACGTTATGAGGTACTAATGCACAAATGCTATGAATGGTTGTCATACAACAAGTGAAAGCAAAGGTCCCATCAAAATGAAAACCTTTGCTACAAGTCTACCTTTGTAGTGATCAACACTACCATTTAACTTGCGCTTTAACTTGTAAACCCACTTGATACCAATGGCCTTCTTGCTAGGAGGCAAATCACAAAAGAACCAAATATCATTTTTGGCGATAGCATCATACTTTGATTGCATAGCAGCCATCCAATTTTCTGAATTTGGTGCCTCTTCAAAAGGCATGGTCTTATCCTCATCACACAAACAAGAAGAAACCAATGCATAACAATATGTTGTATAAGAGGTACTACGAGGGTCCGAACAAGTATAACTAGCCAATAGTGCATCTAACTTATTGTCACACAATATTTGCACCAACCATTTTGGCATAGTCCTAGACTACTCGATCTCTACTCTCTCATCAAGAAGTGTATCATTCACATCCACATCAAATAGGATGATATGTGTCATCATGAGAAACCTATGTAGACTGGTAGCATTAGCATGATGCCTAGGACACAAATCATGAAAATGCTCTGTATGGTGCTGGTTATAATGCAAATACAGCCAATGCACCCTTTTTGCAACCATCAATTATAATAACTTCACTCCAAAAGAGCCAACAAAGGACTATGCTAAGGGTGATAAAGAGGTCAAGCCTAAGGCCTTTAGTGATCATAAGATAGATTGAAAGCTTGACTTTCATTCAACAATTTGATGCAGTTTGCTCAACAAGCAACTTCACCGAATCCTCTAAGATTCAAAAGGCAACTACTTTTTGAAGGAAAATGCATTGCCATGGTGGTCTACACTTCCAATGCAAGGTAGAGTGCCATCAACATGGGTACAATTTAAACAAATGCTTGCTTCTAATTGGTTGATAAGCACCTTTGAAATGGATATTATCACCCCTTGGAATAAATCAATGCACCACAATGCAAAATTTGAAGCAATATAATAAGGAGTTTTGGGATGCATTGATGCCCATTACTTCTTATCATGCTATCTCCCTTCATGAGCATATTGAGTATTATTGTGGGTTGCCTATGAGGAGCCATCAGAGAAGTTATCAAAGGCTGAAGCATATCTGAAAATAGGGCTGAGAAGAGGCAAAAATAGCAAGGAAACACTTCAAAATCACTTGCACAACACAAGGAGTTAATGGCTGCAATAAAAATGCTTTGTACGTGAATGAAAAGGGCACATGGTAAGGGACTATCCCAATAGGCAGCAAGTTGAAGATAAGGAAGATTAGAGGTAAAGTTTCCGAGAGGTACTTGGTGAATTTTCAAAATTATTTGCCAATGGATACCAAATGGATGGAAGAGGGTGACTTGGTAGGCCACTCTCAATTGTTGTAGCTTTACCTAGAAGCCTTTCAGTTGGAGCCGGCATTAGATTGGGATCAATCAGGATTGCCTGATGCTCAAGAGGAAGGTAACACTTCCACTCGTCTAGTGGAGGACAACTCTAGAATATAGTGGATCTCAAGTGTATTCAGCATGCATCCAAGGTACTATTTGCTAATAATATGTTTGCCAAGAGGTCACTATTCATTGTACTAGTCATTGTAGTTGATATACAAATGGATATCATTTTCACTATCACTCTAAAACTATACATTTGTGTCAAATTATGATCATCAAAGATTGATTATCAATTTCTAATTTTCAATGTATGAGCATCAGTTTTCAGTGGTATTCAACTAGTTTTTTTTATAGGCACTCCTATGTTTCATGGATACCATTGATAGTTTAGCCATCGTTCATACTTAGTCTATGCTTTACTCACTTTTGGTTAGAGTTTATGGATACATCCCAAGTATTTTAAACAGCAGTTAGAGTTCCTTTTGGCTATGTGAGTTGGAAATTTCAACATGAGTTGGGCAATAGCATCGTAGGACAACAATGGACAACAATGGCCAATGTTCTTTGACTATGATGCCTACGCTTTTTCCAATTCAGTATCTATTTGCTTTTGTCACATTGCAATGCAACCATGGATGATTGCAAGATTTCAAGGGGGAGGTATATCACATGGACATGTATTTTTAATGCTTGGCTTTGGCCTTATTAAGTTGTGCACATGTGAAGTACAAAGTCCATTAAACAACTATGAATACCTTGGTGACCCAAGTAATCAATGGGTGACATCAACAAAAGTTGTACAAAGTTATGCAAAACAGGTACTTATGGATGCATAGTGTCAATTTGGGTCTAGGCTATATTTGGGCCATTAAATGTCCAATGATAACATTGGGACTATGCATTAATTATTTGATTAATGTTAGTTCTAGTCCAATCAATGTATGGGATAATTGAATGTCTAATGGGGGTTAGCACAATTAAAGTGAATGGCCACTAGCTACCAAGCGGCAAAACAGGTTGCCACTTGTCAAAACTTCCTATGCAAACTAGAGGAGGGCTGCTTGGCTGAAGGTGATTTCAGCATTTGGAGGCTGAAGGAAGGAGCAACAACCGTCAGAAGAGTTATGAGATAGGCGAAAGCTGATAGCATAGCACGACAGGATAGGGGCAGCAAGTTTCCTTCTCCACCTCAATGAGAGGCAACAATAGAAGAGGAGGGCTTGCCACTCACACCATGGTTTCAGCACCCTTTTGAAGCTGTTGACACAATTAGATTTGCCATCAGAGCTACTAATCAAAAGATATTCCTTTTAGCTGATTTTTTCTTTTGTCTACCAATCAACCCTCAACAATTCTCAACAAATTCCAACTTGGAGTGGAGAGCAATTGCAAAAATTGCTGCTGAAACCCTATTTTATACTAGAAATTAGAGTTTCGACAATGATCTCAAAATCTATGCCCAATTACTGAAGACCTAAAACTTGGAGTATCAGCTCAATGCAAGATATTTGCAGTTGATCCAAGGGGTAGCCCATTCTCAAATTGTGGTGGCCAACATGCAAGAGCTTATGACCCAATCTGTGTTGGCATTGTTGTACTATCAAGGGGCAAATATGCCCAAGTAGTGCTAGTCATTTTGAAGAGGGATCAACCTATATCTCTTTGTACTTCAAATTAGAGCAGTAGAGTTCAAGAAATACCACAATGGGCACTAGTTGTTGGGGCCACGATTGTCCAAGATTAAGTGGTAAAGCGTATATTTTCAAACTTGTGTAATTAATGCTTGTTTTAATTTGAGTTAAATTGAGTTTATACCACCCTTGCCAACAAGGAAGGCTAGTTTCAACTTATTTTGTAGATGGTACAACTTATAACCTTCGCTTTCATTACTATACCCAACAAAAATACATTTTATAGCCTTGTCTCCCAACTTCTTGTGTTGTTGCATTGGTACCAAAGCATAAGCAAAGCAATGAAAAACATACAAGTGAGCCACAAATGGCTTTTTGCTATCCCAAGTCTCATATGAAATGATAGATTGCAAAGCCTTAGTGGGACACATGCTAGGTACATACGATACACATAAAACAACGTATAATGGACTACACATCCTTAGTGGGATACTTGTTATAAGTACATATGCTACACATAAAACTATTTCAAGTCAGAAACTATGTGGCAAAGCTTGACTCTTGATCATGTATCATGCCATCTCCATGAATGATCTATTTTTTCTCCGAATTACACAATTTTGCGTCTTCATATACAACCTGTTGAGCTAACAAATGCATTATATACTAATTAGCTCTTAAAACATCCCCAAAACATGTAAATTACCCAAAGTTTCATTAAATGGACATAGTCCTAGAGAGTATCTGTGTCCTATAAGCCAAATCCTAATTTAAGAGAATCCACTCATCTATAAATAGACAAGTTGTCCACCATTTAATTTCATCCCTTGTCTTGCAGGTTTCAATCATTAGCTCTTCCTCCAATGGCTATCCAACCCATCGCAACTGCTGCCACATCCTCACTAGCCCCTGGCACCCTATCCACAGTTGTCACCCAGCCTCTTCCCGAGCTTCATACACCTTGCATTTACTGGATGCAAGCTCGATGTATACCAAATCTTCCTCCTATAGCTATCACCCAACCTCCCACTACTGTCGATGATCAACAACCATCATCTTCAAGATGTTACATTGTTGTGTCACACATTCAAGCCCTAGAGACTACTGTGTTTTGGTCTCCGACCTATTTTACTACCACTTTCTGCATTACGTCAACTCCGACTGGTGGTTATAGCACTCAAGATCGGTCACTCACGAGGATGTGAAATTTTGAGATGCTTTAATCTTGCCGATAACATTTGATTAAGTTATAAATCAAATGTGCAAGGTTGTTTAGTAGATGTAATGCACATCTTTCTTATTTCATAGTAATAGGCCAAGGACCTCGAGGATTCAATGGGTGTCAAAGGTAAAATGGTTGGATAATGCTGAAAAATGGGTTTGAAGGCTACCGCTTAGCAAAAAAGCCTATGAAAACTCAAAAAAAGTTTTTGGGAGCTAGGTCTCAGCCATTCCATAAGTTTACACCCGACGAGGAAGAGAGAGAGAGCTATTGATCCGTTTTTTCATTGAAGAACAGCAACTTGCTGCAAAAGATAGCCATCTAGGGATCTCAAAAAGTAAAGGACAGCAAGGAGACACCTTCCAGGAGCTAGCAACAGCATTGCTGATCAACTAACAACATTTGGAGATGTATGGCAGTAGGTGATTGCATTAAATGCAGGCTAGAGCAAGCAACATGCTGATTTTAGGGTTTTCTCGTGAAGAAAATCAGATCTCTTATCTTGGCTTTCTTCTACCTTCTCCAGTAATTTCTCAAAAGATCTCAGCAAATATTGGCCAAATTTGGTAAACACTAAGAAGATTCCTATTGTAAACCCTAAATTTCTACAAAAATTAGGGTTTGACAACCACCTTGGGACCTGTGCCAATAGGAATAGGCATCGTACACTGAAATTAGCACCTAAAATTCGTGGAATTGATAGGGATTTCAAATGCCAACTCATCCGTTGTAAATTGGGGTAGCATTTGGCCATTTGGTGGTTCCATTTGTGCAAGCCCTAGGTGAAAATCAAGGGGCAATTGGCCCAAATTGCTTGCTCATTATATGTACAACAAGGGGCTTTTGGATCAACAAAGAAGATTGTGGAATTTCAACTTGTGCACTGTCCATTAAAAATCAAAGTTAAAGAAATACCAAAAGGAACACCAAATTTGACGCCAACCGGGTGTCTATTGTCCAAGATTGTTAAGATAATGTGTGCATTTCAAATTATGCTCAGTTATTAATTGTTGAAATTAAGTGCTTGATCAAGTTTCACCACCCTATCCGAAGAGAAAGGCTGGATTTAGGATCCGTCTCCAATGGACATCACACTTTGACTACTCCCTCAGCCCGCTCCCACAAGACCCATCAGCTATTGGACAGCTCTGCCCTTGAGCATCTTATACATTCTTTCCTTCATTTACAGCATTCATTCATTCACTTCGTAGTTATCTTTCTTCTCTGTCTGTGTTTGTGTTTGCGTTTTGCGTTTTTGCATTTTGCGTTTTTGCATTTTGCGTTTGTGCTTGAGTTCTCTGTGTTTCAATCATGATCATACACTCACTATTTTGTTTTGCAAAACCTAGCATATCTCCACATGGTATCAAAGTCGATGCTCTTCTAAAGTATTACTTGAGATCACAAATGAGAAGCAATGTATTAATGGGTATGAAGATAATGGTAATGAACTTTGTGCGGGCATGAAACACTCGATTCCATGCAATGACCAAAACACTCTAGCTAATAGTATAGATAAGTGTCAGATTGTTTGGTAAACATGAAGTTCTACAAGTAACTTGCGGAGCCAAACACACTCCACTGTGGCTGTGAACGTTGCTTTGTACTCAACTTCACAATAGAAAGTAGCAATTGTAGTTTGTTTATTGCTGAACCAAGAAACAAGAGATGTACCCAAGAAGCAATTGCGACTATGAGAGACAGAAGAATCTAAACATCAAGCCCAATCACTATCAAAATATACATGCAAAAGAGTGAAGAATCAACCTTGTAGAAGAGGCCAAGATCCCGAGTGACTTTAAAAGACCAAAAGACACGCTTCATTACCCGCCAATGAAGCACTAAAGGGTTGTGTATAAAGCTGCTCAACAAACTGAAAGCACTAAAGAAGCTGTACAATATACTTGGACTATGTCATGATGATACCCCCCTCAATGGTGGCAAATTAGATACCCAAGGAATAGTGAAGCAAACCAAGATCTATCATGCCATGTCATCATTGCAGCCTACGCTTACTGTTTTGCTACAATCACCTAGCTGAGATGTAAGCATCTGCAACTACATCTTTTGTTTTGCTATTGTCCACATCATTCTAACACTTTTCTCAACTATTGCCCATTGTTCAAGCTATTGCCATACACTATTGGATGCTATCCATTGCATTTTGGGATCTGTGCAAAGTAGGGCACACTCTCCAACTCATATCCTCTACCTTAGTCCTTCAATGACACAAGAGTTCAAGTTTTGACATTCACCTCGCATAGTGTATTTGCTACATTGAGCATTGTATCTATTTATTCATTAGCATTCATTCATCTTCAATGTTCATTGTCTCTAAGATACCCTAACCCTACTGAATTCTCTTATCTATCTCTGCTTTGTCATACAAACGTGTATGTATTCTGTGTTCGAGTACTTCTTTACATACTTCACTTCCTAGAAAGTCTCAAATATTGTCTTATGCTCAAGCAACTGGTGAGTTAGATTATTCCCAAGAATTGGATTGGGAATTCCTTTTGGATCTTGCAAATTCATTGTCTTGGGGAGTATGTAGAGCGTAATCAAAACAATCTTCCAAATTTTGATAAGAATGATGTTTTGGATACTTTAGTGGATACAAAGAAGGTGCTGCATTCCTTCTTCTCTTTTTATGAAAAAGGAATCGTCCTCTTTTTCATTGCCAAAATTTCCATGGTGTCTTCTATAATGTCACGGTTGCTAGCTATTTTACAAGTAGACTATGTTGAGGAGATCTTTGTGGGTCCCGAGGTCATGCTCAAATCCCCTTATCACCATGATGTACTTTTGGGCAAGTTGTGACCGTTTTATGACTGCAAGTTAGTCCATGTTGTGCCCTAGAGGCAAATGGCCAACTTTGCAAAATTGCTCGAGCAAGAATGCCCAATTTGGGTGGACGTTGAGGGCTGCCTAGTTGTGTACTGGTCTCTTTTGACTAATGCCATGGCTGAGATTAGCAAGGTGTTGGTTCCTCACAATATCCATGCTATTATTAGAAATAGAATGTGCATACTTTGAGATACTTCTCAAAAGCTTCCTAATTGATTGTTTTCATTCTCAAGGCATGCATCCTTTGTGATTTCGTTTGAAATGGGGAACTTTGCAAGTCATTCTTTCTCTTGTGGCCAACTGTTGAGCTAAAAATGCATTTCAAATTGCTTAGGTCTGCCCCGAAACATGTGAATTACCAATAGTTTCATTAGACAGTGCGCAACCCTAGAGAGTTCCTCTGTCCCATAAACAAAACCCTAATTTGGGAGGATCCTTCTGCATCTACAAATAGACACATTGCCCACCATCCAGCCCATCCTTGTTTTGCAAGTTACATCAGTCCTCACCCTCTCTGCTGCTGTTAGCACCCTATTTCCAGCCTGCATACATCACCATCTACTATACAGTCATCATCAACTACAACCCCTCCACCGAACACCTATACACTGCTGTTGGCTACAGTTCCAACTATTGGCGATTGCATTTACTGCCCCAAAACATCACCATCTATTGTCTAACCATCATCAACTCAAGACCCTCCACTTGGTACCTGTCCTATGCTGTTGGTTACAATTTCCAGCTATTGGCAACAGCCTTTACTGCCCCAGAACTGCTGCATTTGCTGTTCTAGATGGCAGTCTTGCTGATCAGCATCATCTTCTACTTCGGCCAGCTTGTGTTTACAACAATGCACGCCCCTTCTCAGCTGGCACCCTGCTGTTTACAGCATTGATGATCAGTTTCCAACTTGTTTGGGTGGGACACTGCTGCATTTACTAAACTTCAACCTCCAGACTGCTGCATTTTGGTGATCAGCCTGCTGTTCATTTATCGCTCTTTCAGCTTGGACTCATGGTTACCACACTCAAGATGCGTCTTTCGGTGGACATCACACTCCAACTACATCCATTGTTCTGCCTTTGAGCATCTATCACCCCTATGGTCCGACCGAGGGCCACCATGGGGGAATGGAGCTCGCCGTCCAGACCGGCGGCAAAGCGCACCTGCATGCCTCGTAGCTCCTCCTCGTCATCAACAACCTCCACACCGAACAGATGCCTCTTTGGGCAGTCACAGGTTTCCCTATGAGCTTACACCTTGCATCTTGGAATGTGAATAGCCTCCACTACAGTGGGGCACGTGGTTCCAGGATATTGATTGTTCGACAAGAGTTGTAGCTTGCCCTGGCCGGACGGATCGACATCTTACTTCTACAGGAGCACAAGCTCACCCTCGCCCAGGCCCAACAAGTAGGGAAGGTTCTCCCAAGCAACTCGCACACTTACTCGAAGCACGCCATAGGTGCCCACGGTAGGAGTGGAGGCGTGTGCACCTCTATTGGTCCGAGTCTTACCGCTTGTGTTCGAGACCACGGGACGACAGTGGCAGGGAGGGTGCTATGGATCAGATTGGAAATTGGGGACTCGTGCCTTGGAGTCCTTAATATTTATGCCCCTACGGAGGTTAGGGCACGCAGCAGATTCTAGGTGGAGATCACGCAAGGACTTCCAGAGGTGGACTCCTGGATTGTTGGAGGAGACTTCAATAACCTGGAGGCTTTGAAGGACCAGCAGGGCAGAGGGAAAAACTACCAAGGCATGGCCGGGGAGGAGTAGGAGGCATGGGAGGTGTTTCTACTGGCAGTAGGAGCACGCGATGCTTGGAGAGACCCTGCCTTCCACAGGAGGGAGAGGTTGTTGGACTTCTCCTGGGGATACAAATGGCTACACTAGATCCCCCAACATCTGCCCTAGATTCACGTTCTTGTCGGATTCCTGACTCGATCCATAGGAGGGAGGAGGTAACGAGACAAATAGAGCAGATTTGGACCAGAGAGTGGGGCAGGAAGGCCCAGATCGCAGAGGAGGTTGCAAAGGCCCTAGCTGGGTCAAGCAGAATTTGCCAAGAGGCAGCCATATAGGTCAGGCAGCAAAGCTGGGAGGAGGAGAGAGCACTCTGGCGAGACCTTGCAACCACGCAGAGATTGTTACAGATGGCACCAAGGGATCCCACTCTCCATGCACAGGAGGTGCGTGCGTAAGCAGCCATTGCTAGCCTAGAGGATAGGCGCTCTGAGTTCTCTTTCCGCACCTCAGTAGCTTTCTGGGCGCGGAAGGGAGACACGATATGCAGGGAGTTTTTTCAGGTACACCAGTCTCACACCTCAAGAGAGCAGACACGTAGCCTCCGAGATCAATATGGAAGGATCCGTTCTAGCCCAGACAAGGTGATGGAGATTGCCACCGACTACTATCATCGCCTCTTCCAGCAGGAGACAGCCTCAGCTAGAGGACAACGATGTAGACAGCAGGTCTGGGATAATATCCCGTCCCTTGTCACAGAGAAGATGGGACGCTTCCTTCTAGCCCCCTTCACAAAGAAGGAACTAGAGGAGGCTTTTCATACACAGGACAAGCAGAAATGCCCGGCAGAGAATGGCCTCCCTAAGGCTTTCTTCACTACCTTCTGGAAAGTGGTGAAGGACCCCCTACTGTTGGCCTTTCAGGATATTTTCACTTCAAGACAGATGCCAGGGAGTCTATCGGCGAGCCTTATCAATCTTCTCCCCAAAGGGGGAGACCGGTTGGAGCTTTCCCAGTGGAGACCGATCACCTTACTGTCAGTGGCCTATAAGGCACTGGCAAAGATGATTGGTAGGCGATTACGCCCCTTGCTTCCAGACATCATCCATGACACACAAATAGGCTTTGTCCAGGATAGGAGCATCCAAGACAATGTATTCACCTTCTTTGAGGCGACAGAGTGGGCCCAGTACAGTGGGCAAAGACTGGTCGTACTACTCTTGGATTTTGAGAAAGCCTATGACAGGGTGGACTGGGATTTCCTAGAGGGCACCATGGTGAGGTTGGGTTTCCCCCAAGCTTGGATTTCCGAGGTCTCCGCACTTTACAGATCGGCCACCAGCAGGGTTCTCATAGGAGGGAGGCGAGGGGAGAAGTTTCGGCTGGAGAGATCGGTCCGACAGGGCTGCTCCCTGGCCTTGTACATGTTCCTTCTCTTTGCAGAGGCAATGTCTCACTTCCTCAGGTCACGTGTGAGCGGTTTACGTGGCCTTCGACTTCGAGTAAGAGAGGAGACCAAGTTGTTAGACTCAGAGTATGCAAATGATACAGCGCTTTACATAGAGGATGACGAGTTGATGCTGGAAAGAGTGAGGTTGGCTCTTGAGGTGTTCTGTTTTGCAGCGGGAGCGAAAATCAATTGGCGAAAGTCGGTTGGTTTCCTCACAGACTCTAGCATGGAGTGGGGCGTCCACCTGGGATTTAGATGGGTGAGCAGAGGACAGACCGTCCAGTACCTAGGGTTCCAGGTGGGACTCGACATCACTCCTGCCCAACAGTTTCTTCCAGTCCTCGATTCTATTCGGAGGAAGCTGACCTACTGGAGCACGGCTCGCCTCTCACTAGCCGACCGAGCCCTGGTAGTTAACCAGGTCCTCCTAGCGACGGCCTGGTACATCGCCTCGTGTTAGTGCTTCTCCTCCTCTTGCGTAATGCAGCTTTGCCGCCTAGTGCGGAATTTCCTTTGATCCAGATCAGACAGCTCCAGGGATTCCAGGGCCAAGGTGGCATGGGCAACCATTATACGACATCGGTCAGAGGGAGGGCTTGGGATCATAGACCCAAAGTATCAAAGTATGGCCCTCTTGGGCAAGCTAGTTGTCCACGGCCTCACACTGGGAGGGAAGAGCTAGAAGGTCCTATTGCAGGAGGGTCTTCAAGACTGTAGACCGAGGCTTGGCAGTGAGTGGAGGCCGTCCCTGAGATGGATCTTCACATCAGCCCAGATCACCCCCCCCAGATCACCCTTCCTACGCAGCTTGCTCCGTGTGTGGCAGGGCCTCCATAAGGCCCTTATCTAGAGCTCCCCAAGCTGTCAGGAGGAGATAGACCGTCAGCAGACCGTCAGCGGGTGATTTGGAACCCCCAGGTCAGGGATCGGGAAGGGGCACAGATTGGCGAGCGCCCCCACATCCAGTGGGCTGGTTGGGAGGCTGGCCCGGCTTGTACCATCAGGACATGGCGGAAGGTATACAGGATGGCAGACGAGGAGATGCTGAAGCAAGCATCAAGCTGCCAGCGAGGAGTGGAGCTAAGAAGAAGAGAGATAGACGCAGCGATACCTCAGGAGTGGCTTGCTTCCCCGATTCGAGAGCCGATAGAGCCCGAGGAGGTGTGGGCCGCTAGGTTTTCACCAGCAGGCATCCCCCTATAGGTGGCAGGAAGAGTGGGTGGCGCTCCACCTGGGACCTTTTTCACAGTGCAGGAGGGGGGGCGTCTGGCTCTTGACAAAGGGCAGCAAGATGAGGGGATAGTTGTCCTTTCATGGAAGAGGATCCGGGTGGTTGGCCTTCAAGGGAAGACATGGCGGCTGGACCCTTTGGTCTTTTGGCAGGAGTTCAAGGAGTGGCGTCTCTGGATCTGGGAAGGAAGGCCACTTGAGGAGCTGGAGTGAGATTCGAGAGAGTGGCTTTGGCCGGCCACTGCGATCGCCAAGAAGCCACCGAGGTTCTTGGAGTACACCACCAGGATTGGCAGACACATACTGATGCAAGAGGACATGGATTGGGCGTCGTCACGTAGCAAGCACTAGGTGGAGCACAACATCACGAAGCCGTTCTGACGGACCTTTTGGCGCCGCCTATGGGACAGCTGGAGACCGAGGAGGGTATCGTATTTTTTATGGCTAGTGGCACATGGAGGCTTGGCGGTGGGAAGCTGACTTACCTAGATGCAGAAGGAAGGAGTTTGTAAGTGCTCCACACAACAGTCGATGGAAACCCCAAAGCACTGCCTTTGGTCGTGTGAGGCGGCACAGCTCGTGTGGAGAGGAGTATGCCGCATCTTGCACCGCATAGCACCCAGCCTTGGATGTATCTCTTGGGGTGCTTTCTATTGGCAGGCGGTCAGCCAGGGCCGTCACCTTCTGTATGAGGCTGAGATGTAGAACACGATATTCATAATCGAGGTAGGGTCGTGTGCAGTGGTGGGTTTAGAGGCTCTACCCATCCGCCAAGTACTGGAGCCCACAGCAGACCACTTTGAGGTATGGGAAATCATAGGGAGTCTTACTGGTTGGTATATCTGGAAGGCGCGGTGTCAAGTGGCTTTCGACGGAAAGAGACTTTCAGTACAGGCGACCCTAGCAGAGCTCTAGACCTCCATCATCCACTCCCTTCGAGGCCGATGGGATCGGGTGCAAGGCGAGTCCAGGGCTCGCAGGAGCTCCAAGGTCATTCCATGCGCACTTGGGGCGGCCAAGACCTGTTCTTCGTGATGCAGGCAGCAACCCCAGATGGCGATACACCCCCCCTCCATGGCTTCTTGCCCCTATTCCCCCCAAACCGCCTTGAGAGGCTTGTATATATAATGTATCTGTGACTTTCACCAGCTCCAACTTGGTCTATTGAGTATGAGCACTTCTTTGTATTCCGATTTTTTTCCGAAGTAATATAATTAGCCACACCTTATTTGGAAAAAAAAAAGGATTGCATTGCACATCTACATCTAGCACACTAGGATTTGGATCATCTGTTTCAATTCTATTTTCTCATCACCTCATGTTAGCTATCCACAAGTGAATGTCACTTTGCACCCTAGTATATCGTTAGCAAGAATTTCATCTTTTAGCACTATGCCTTATACACACCTACAAGTGAGCATATCCATCTACCCTAGGACAACTATAATAGGCATCCCCCTCACTATCCTCGAACATTAACCACCCCATACATTGACCTCTCAAACACACGGATTTCCATCCTCTTATCTATTGTGTCCCCATCCCTCCTCCTTCGGCTACACATGCGGCTACATATCCATGCCTAATCGCCCCATACCCATTTTATAATCCAGTGTGTACGCATCCCGCATGCATGGTGGGCACTCTAGAGTTAATCCCCAAGTGTACTCCACTTACCCATCCTATTCCCCATTTATACTATCACTCATCTTGCCACGGCCAAGAATGCCTTCACAAATAAGACTCGTTTTAACAAGTCGAATTTCACAGTCTGTAAACTAGGATTGTGTAGGCAGGTGGTATGGGGCACCAATTCTAGGGACATGGTCATGACCCAAAGCGCTGCTAGCTCCCAAGCTAGGGGGGGAAGCCCATTTGGCTCTATGGCTAGAAGGTGAGTTTTTTATCCTATTCCTTTATATTCGTGTATATATTTTGTGTCATGTCTTGTGTATAGGTTGGATCCTAGGAGGGCATTACATTGGTATTAGAGCATCAACCTGCTATCTGGCACGGGATACAATAAACCACTTTAGTTCACAGAACGATGATGATTCATGCATGATAGTTACGCTTTTATCTTGTTTAGGGTGGTATGGCTAGCAACAGGGGTGCATACGAGGGGGCACATATTGCAAGTGATGGATGACAAGATAAGTGTCTTGTTTAGTACTAGGGTTTTTGGTGGTACTGGTAATTGGAGTCTAGGGCGCTACCACTCCTCAACTATGGCAAACCATCATTGATAGCTAAACTCTTCTAGCCCATATAGGCATCAATAATTACGCTCTAACATTGACATTTAATTTTAATGTGATCAAAGTTAACATCCATTTCACATTTAGTATTAATTCTTAGATTAACATTTCATGTTGATGATAGTATTTGATGTTATTATAAATATTAATTAGCCTTACATTTGACATCAATCTTCAATCATCTATCGGGGAGAGAGAATGTACACAAAGCAATTGTCAAGAGAGAGACTACTATTGTGTAGAAAGAGTATGCAACAAATCAATTTTGAAGAGAGATTGTGATTGTGGAAAGAGAATGTAGTCATGATAGAGAGAAGCGAGTGTTACAAAAGGTTTTTTTTTTTGGTGGGGGGGGGGGGAGAGGGGGAGCGTGTGCACATGAGAGAGAGAGAGAGTGTGTGTGTGTGTGCGCGCTTCTAGGCAGCTGGTCAATGGAGCTGAGACTATCTAGGGTACATAAAAAGGTGCCAATCCACATGGCTAAGGCAACAGGGGCAGCTCATAGCCCTTGATCGTTTTTCCTAGCACAATTGTATAGAAAGGGCAATGGCAAGATCCAATGGATCTTGCATGGCACATGGACACGAGGTAAAGGCAATCAATGTGTTTAATGCCTGTATAGTGCATGCGGTGCTCACAAATATTTAGGGAAAGGCACCAAACTTTTTGATGGTTGAATCATTCATGTTCAACCCAAAATTTTAGAATTTTTTAAAAGGTCTTCCTTAAACTAATATGAAGCTGCCCTCATAAGCAAGCCCCTCAAGTTGCCCCCTTGCTTTTAGCTCCACCACCCAAAAAAAAAGGTAACTTATCTCTACAACGCTCTCTTCTTCCTACACTTGATGATCATATCCCTTCTATTTTACACTCCTTTGTTCCAATATCTCTCGTATCTCTTCCTCCATCCCTTCGATATTTTTCCCTCTCTCTGCTACTTCCTTCCATCGACATCATGACTTCTCACACTCTCTCCCCCTTTGATACACCTACTCCAACCAAACCTCAACACATGGAGGATGCCCAACCGGCTTCTCCCAAACCAAAATACATGTATGAGCACTATCCCAAAGGTTCTTCCATGAAATTTGATACATATTCATATCTTATGGCAATTCTACAAGCTCAAATACAATACATGCAACAGCAACTAATGGAGCTATACACTCCCCATTTCCCATGTGTGCTCGTGCCCATGAGAATGTTGTCTTTACAATTCCAGCCTGATCCCTTCAAAGGGGAGAAGAAGGAATGTAACAAGACCAACATTGATTTGTGCGTAGCCAAGTGGATGGCTTATTTTGATTTGTATCAGTTTAATAACGCTCAACATATTGAGTTAATACAAATCATGTTACAAGGAAAGGTGTATGCTTGGTGAACGGGACTATGCCCCAAGCCAAAGACATGGGGAGATTTTCAATCCATTTTTCGGAACTAGTTCGTAACCAATGATTGATTGAAAATTTTCACAAATTATTTGAGCTCAACAAAGGAAAAGAAGACCTTGGACGTGTATTAACAAGAGTTTAAAGATTTTCTTCACAAAACAAAGGCTTTGAACGACCCACAGACATTACTCTGTTATGCAATATCTCTTTGGCTTGCCACTAGACTATCAAAATGAGGTGCTCTGCAACCCTTTGCATTCTCTAAAGGACATCTTCATGTATACCAAAAACTTTGATTTCACAGTCAAGCCAAAAAAACCTTCTATCCCAACAACAACTCATCGGTCACCTCCGGAGTTGCACAAGAGAAAAACGGTAAACATAAAGTGACTCATAGTAAGGATCGCTCTAAGGGTAATCGGTTATCCTACCACCAGGGCACTTTCATAATAGAGAGTGTCCTCAAAGTTAGAAATTGGATAGGGGCCCTTATACCTCTCCTTGCCAAGAGGCCACCCACCCTAGTATTGTTCACGCCAATATGCACTTAACTAGAACTTTTCCATAATTAGGCTAGCCATCTAGCCCCAAAACCTTAAGGTGATGGATGACCTCTCATCTATCCAATTATGGAAATCTTCCTCCATTTGGCCTAGGATTCAAACCTAGTCTCAACACATTGCCGCTGCATTGATAGTAAGCTAGTTTTCTCTAGGAAGTATGGATTGCATTTCCAACACCCCCCCTCAAGCCACACCTTGGTTGAGATCCTAGTGCCACCCAAGCTCAACAATCTAAGCTATGATACCAAGTTAGAAATTGGATGGGGGTACTTGTACCTCCCCTTCCTCGGAGGTCACCCACCCTAGTATTATTCACGCTAGTATGCGCTTAATCGAAAATCTTCTATAATTGGGCTAGCCATCTAGTCCCCCAAAAACCTTAAGGTGATGGATGACCTCCAATCTATCCAATTATGGAAATCTTTCTCCATTTGGCCTAGGATTCAAGCCTAGTCTCAACACATCGTTGTTGCACCAATAGTGAGCTAGTTTTCTCTAGCAAGTGTGAATCGCATTTCCAACACTTAGAACAAGAAGGCAAAGTCTACTTCAAAGGCTTCAGTAAATACTATAGAAGCTCCAAGTATTTCTTTTGAGTTTTTAGCAAAAGATTGCTTGATAAATACGAGTAGTTGTAATGGTTGTTCTATAAACAAAACTGTGTTTGGCCCACATGAACTTTTAAAGGTCATTGATCATATTAACAGCCAAGAAGTTACAATTTTGTTCAATAATGGATCTACTATTTTTTTATTTTAATTTTGTAAGTCTTCGTGATTGGTGCAAAAACTTTAGCTCCACATAATATCTACTAGCTATTGTGATTGTTACACAAAGGGTGCTACTTTGAATTCCCAGGATCGGATGGTACCAAGGTTGGATCTTTCAATCTAATAATATCATGAGTCTCTGGACTTCCAATTGATGAGCTTTGAAAATGTCAATGTTATTCTTGGCATACCATGGTTCTTTGATAGATGCTCCTCTTTATAAATTAACTATAAAGCTTATGTATTGGCTCTTGAACTCAATGATCGCTATCATGTGATCGAGGGTTGTTCACTTTCTAAGATCACTAAAACTAATGTATATATGATATCTTTGGAATTCAGTAGATGTTTTCCTAATCTAGATGTTGTTGTTTATGTTTGTTTTATTGAAAATTTTCAATTATCTAAGTTGCAATGTAATTCAATTTTTTTCAATAATAATGTTGATGCAAACTTAGATGTATATAAATATTTTCCTAATCCAGATGTTGTTGTTTATGTTTGTTTTATTGAAAATTTTCAATTCTCTAAGTTGCAATGTAATTCAATTTTTTTCAATAATAATATTGATGCAAACTTAGATGTATATAAATATTTTGATCTTATTCTACACGAGTATGCTAACGTTCTTTCATCTAAATTACTCAATGGACTTCCACCATCTTACAATACATTCAAAACTAGCCTTCCTCCTCGAACAGAGTGGTAAATATATTCTCCTGTAAATTAAGATTTTCAGTAAAGATTGACTAAAATCTCTTTCTCTAATGGCTCAAACTATTGAAAAATATAGAGATAGCTCAAGAAATAGTTGGGGGATGAGAGAGAATGTTGTAAAGAGAGAAATTTCAGAGTTTCATTGTGAGGACCACTGAAAAACTGTTGCTGCCCTACTCAAACAGCCATGGAACTTATCACCTAAAGCTTAGGACTACCAAAAAGATTGTTGCACCCTCCTGCATGCTGTCACTTGCACCAAAAGAACCTTGGGTTGCTGTCACCTGCTCTTGGAGAGCTCCAAACCACTGTCACATGCTATAGGACTAATCCCTGGTAGTTGCAAATCAAATCAGCAACCTCTCCTTGATCTCTAACACCCTCCTTTCTCACAATGGCTGAAATAGACTTCCACTAAGCACTAAAAATATTTTTTCCACTTGCACAAGCAAGGTTGGCTAAGTGACAGCCTTCTAATCCAATTTTCAAGCATTATCCAACTTATTAAATTAATTTTCAAAATAGTAATTCTAAAAGTCGATTTAATGATTATTCTAGTGCTCAAAAAATTAATTTCACCAACCAATAATTAAATTGGCTAGGCCAATTTATCTTTCAAGTATCCCTAAACAATTATTGATCCTTAGATTGGGGACCGAAATTGAGAAATACATCCTTAACAAAGGCATAATTTGCCAACGAATTCACGAAGCGGTTCCACCGGGAGTTGAACACACCTTAAAATTTGGTGTCATTATTTGTGCAACGCCCAATTTATTATTTTAATTGATCGCTATTCGCTAAAATGCCTCTGATCGGCCCAATCTCTGTGGCTATAAGGTGAGATGAACAAAGTTTATGTAGAAATTTGACTTCAAGATTCATTATCAAAAGGATGCAATCAATATGGTTGTTGATATCCTTAATCAAAGTTCCGAAGTCAATGCCTTATCCCTCTCTGAAATTTCAACTGTTTTTTTTCTCTCTCTAAGAGGCATTGCCAAAATTATATTTACTTAGGTAAGATTTGGCAATTAGTTCAAGAGAGATTTAGTAGCCGAAGAAGCTTTGGCAATGCGGACGTTCAAAAGCTAGCTAGTGAGAGAAAGATGGCGGAAAAGTATTCAGTTCCTAATGGATTACTTCTTAAACAAGGCAAAGTGTATGTGCCTGACGATCAAGTTATCTGCAAGAAAATTTTATATGAGTATCATGATACGCCAAGCCTAGGACACCTTGGCATACACCAAACTTTGGTCTTTATTATTCACCACTTTTATTGGCTATACATCAAGACTTTGTTTGAGTCTTACATGCACGAGTGTCCGCAATGTCAGTTTAATAAAGCTGAATAGCACAAACAAGCGAGGATGTTACATTCCATGGGAAACTCACTATTTGTGACAACAACAATGTGGATATGTAGTCGATCTCAAGGCTCCACTTCCCTATCCTTGCAAAACAAGGCATCCCACACTTTGCAAGACAATTTGAGCATCACCACCCATTGCCTACCCTTTACATATTGCATATCCTAATTCTTCTAACATTCATATTAAATCCATCTACACGGTCCACCTACCCATCCCTTGCCATTTAGCTCCACCAATTCTCATTGCTCTTCTTGTGTGGAAGTATCATGTGTCCTCTTTTCACATAAGCCATGCCTATCTTGTGCTCACAAATACCTCATGTAATGAAATGATAAAGTTTGTAATGGCGATAACAAAGTGTTTATGTTGTACGACAAACAATAGTAATGAATAAACTCAAAGACCTTGGGACATACATAAAGCATTGATGAATGTCAAAGTAGCTTAAGGTTATTGCATTGACCCAAAGTTGAGATGTGGAGATGGGTGGCAACACCTATGACTGAAATTTGTACTTTGCATGCCAACATTGCAAGTGTAGTGGCATCCATAGCCCAAAGCCTCAAACCACAACCAAAATATAACCTCATTGCATAGATAGCTAAGGAATTATTTGTTGTCTATAAGAAACATGTTGCACATTATTCCTTGGTGGACAAATATATTGTTGAACTCGAGGTCCTTGTACATTTGGCATTACTGGTGCTAGGTGCTGGTGTGTGCAATGCTAACTGAGAAGACTAGCCATGAGCCCCACTAGGTTGTTTAGAATGCAAAACAACCTTTTTCCCTTTAACATTGGCAACTGATTGTATATATTCAACAAACTGAGATTGCTGAATCAACTACTGCAATCTCATAACAGCACTTGCCAATTGTGGACTAACCATTGCATTATAATCATGAACATTTGACACTTGCTTTGGTGAATGAGAATGAGTTACATGCTCATTATTCCCACTAATTCCATGCTTTCCCATAGCATTTCTTGTATTTGGTGACTCAAAAGTATGTGATGAGTGCCTTTTAGGAAGGAATTCCTATTCTTCACTCTTGTTGCCACTATTGTGACATCTTTTACTATTTGCCCTTGTTGTACACTAATTTCAGCACATGAAAACCTTGCCATAGTCAAATTACAGCAAGCCAAACTGCACATGTTTGCTCCTTCATACGACAACCATGAGTTCATCTCCTTAAGAAAGATAGTGATGTGTCAGCGACAACACCATGAAATAGGCCCTTCTAATAGCTAAAGGTCAATAAACCACAATAATGCAAACACTTAGTTCAACAACACAACAAATTCAGCATCTTGAAAACACACTCCACTAGAGTGGGAGTGCTTCAGCACCACATGTGACACTTGTTGGCTCCAATGCTTGGCATCCCTTTCAAAATCTATTTAGATTACAAAAGAAAGCTTTGAACTAGTTATAATTGGTTGGGTTCCCAATGGTTTTTCAAGCGCAATTGATCCATAAGACTCTATCACCTTCTTGTCAGAAGTGGAGCAGCGGTGGAAGCATAAACATGTGCTGAAATAAACTGCTGAAACACAAGACAAAAAGAGAAAAGAAAGAACACGATACAGATGAGAACTCAGATGTATGCACGGGAAATGGAATCCATATATCTGAACACGAGACAATCGCATACAACAGTGAGTCACTGGCTGCGTGGGCACTGGCACTGGCTCCTCTCTCCACAGAGTCTGCAGATGGTGAAGATGAAGTGTCTAACTGAGGAGGAGCCACTGAGTATATATAGGCTGAAAAAGTGGGGAGCAACAATGCTGGTCGGCCAGCTTTACTGGTGCATAAAATGTCCCACTGGCATAAAATGCCACACCAGAAAAATACCTAAAATACCTAATAAAAATGCCCAGCCCAGATCAAACTCAGACTCACACATGAGCTGACAAATACTCTGCTAACACCCTCTCTCAGATCATGAGTGATCTGATACAATACAATAGTACAATGAATAGGGATCAGAAACTATACAACATAGATCCACCAAGTAGAACCATGGATACCCAAGCAGTGGGTAATCAAGCCACCACCAAGGTGCCTCGGAGAGAACCTGATGTCGATGTCGATCGTACCAAACACTTGAAAATAGAGAAGATCATAGCATGTCACTGTGTCCATTACCAATGTCTCGCAGGAGCATACAAGACCATCCTGTCAAAAACGCCCCTGAACATAGGTGACCATGAATTCCCCGCCTTTGGCCAGACCGCCAAAGTGTCCCCTCATGTGAGCTCCAGACGAAAGCCTCCCGCTCTCTGTTAGATAACCAGCTCAGCATGAACCTGAATGTCAATCCCAGCTCCAGGATTTGATTCCGCCAGACTGAAGTCGATGCGGCAGGGACATACCTCTCTGGAACCTGTGCACCTGTATAAAAATATAGATGAGGCACGGCTGCCCCATCTGAACACCCGCTCACACTCCCTCTCTGGCACAAGAGAGTCGTGAGGGATGACCTCATTACCACCACTAGAAAGCAGCCGAGGAAGGGGCCACCAAGCCCTTCCCGCGATCCGAAGAAGAGGATCCCTTCCGCCCCTTGGACTTCACCTTGGTCGGAGGATCGGAGTCGGAGTCTGATGAAGGAGAGGACTCATCGGTAGAGTCAGCATCCCGCTTCGTCTTCTGCTCCTTCTTCCTGGAAGCCGCTAACTTCTTGCAGTCTTTCCGCAAATGTCCCTTCTTGCCACAGTGGTAACACTGGGCCTTCGACTTCTTCTTCCCGTCACCCCTCTCTGAAGCTACATAAGCCTCACCTCCATAATGTGCCGGAAGCCGCCCCTGTAATCTCAAGGATGCCTCATGCTCAAGAAGCATCGAGGTCATATGTGTAAAACTGACAGGAGTCGATGATGTCTGCGCCCGCAAAGCATTGGCCACTCCATCAAACTCCGGGGGGAGCTTGTAGAGGACCGTCCCGACAAGATGCACCTCGGGAAGAGCAGATTGCATGTGCCGAAGCTGGTCTTGTACCTGCGTAACACGAAGAAGAAAAGACTGAATAGTATCTTTCGGCTCAAACTTCATCTGCTGGAGCTGGCCATAAAGTGTGACGGCCCGCATGGTGGAAGGTGCCTCGTACATCTGCTGCAACTTCTGCCATACTTCAGGAGATGTCCTACAGGAGGTAACCGCCGGTAAGACCGCTTTAGAAATACACCGAAGCAACGCCGAGTAAGCACGGGCATCGTCCGAGTCCCATGTGAGCACCGCTTCCTCATGGTTGTCCTCATCAAAGTCTTCAGGAAGAGGAAAAGGACGGAGAGGTCGAGCAATAGCTCCACAGACGATGTACCATAGCCGCTTCTGCACAAACCAAGCTTTCATGACAGCACTCCATGTGAGATAATCAGGTCCATGTAACTTATCATCAGTGGAAGTGCACGGAGGAGCCATATGGAGAGGATAAGAAGAGAAGTAGAGAAGAGATGGAATTTAGAGAGGAAACACAGCCAAAACACAAGCACAGACTACAGAAAATGAGAGTTCACATGCAATAGAACCCAAAATCTGATCAATAGAAGACAAAATCTGCTGCAGAAAGTCAAAAAATCAGTCAAAAACTGCCAAAAACAGAGAAAACGGCCTGAAGTAACAGTCACCCAGCCACGAGAGATGCTGAATCAGCAAAACGCAGGCTGTAAACCGGAGAAAAACAGGTAGAAAACTGTCGCCAGCAGTGGTAGATGAAAAACGCAGGCAGCAGAGGGTGCGTAGGCAGCAGAGGGTGCGGAGGCAGCAGGCGATGGCAAAACTGCAAAAAACGCAGGCTGAAAACAGCCCCAAAACAGGTCGCCTGGCTGCAACAGCAGTCGTCTGATCAGTAGGGGTACAAAACAGTCCTGAAATCAGCAAGAAAACACAGCAGAAACACAAATCCTGAAAACTGATACCATGTCAGAAGTGGAGCAGCGGTGGAAGCATAAACATGTGCTGAAATAAACTGCTGAAACACAAGACAAAAAGAGAAAAGAAAGAACACGATACAGATGAAAACTCAGATGTATGCACGGGAAATGGAATCCATATATCTGAACACGAGACAATCGCATACAACAGTGAGTCACTGGCTGCGTGGGCACTGGCACTGGCTCCTCTCTCCACAGAGTCTGCAGATGGTGAAGATGAAGTGTCTAACTGAGGAGGAGCCACTGAGTATATATAGGCTGAAAAAGTGGGGAGCAACAATGTTGGTCGGCCAGCTTTACTGGTGCATAAAATGTCCCACTGGCATAAAATGCCACACCAGAAAAATACCTAAAATACCTAATAAAAATGCCCAGCCCAGATCAAACTCAGACTCACACATGAGCTGACAAATACTCTGCTAACACTTCTTTGGTAGACTCCTAATAACTTCAAACTGTCTCAAAGTCCACTTATAGATTTTAGCCGGCCAAACCATAGAAACATAGCTAGCAACTTGGCCCGCATTCATGGAGCAATCTTTAAACTTGTCTGGCACAATTCCCATCCTCTAAAGTGTGCTCAACAAAGAACATGTCACATTTAATGACTACTAAATGCATCCTACATCCAAAAGCTAGCATGAATATTACAGGAAATATATGTAAGTCGTTTTGACATAGAGTCCAACTTCCACAAATTTTTGTATCTCAAACATGCACAATTATCATAGGCATCACAACCAAAAATGCCTACCTTTATACAATCACATTAAGTCTATTTAGAATGTATACTTGGCCTGCAATATTGCCTTGTTCTATTTTGTAAAATTTAGTTGCGAGCACTAACAATTATATCATAATGCTAGTAGTCGATAACCGAATAGAAAATCCTTATGCTAATGAGAAAATTGTATAATCAGAGTCACGCATGAACTGTCTAATAATATATTGGTGGTGGTCTATCCTAGAAGAGCAATTGCAAAAGGAAATGGAAAGAGGGAAGTCAACCACACAACATAGAGATCGAGATAGGCTCCATGAGTCACTATGTTCACTCAAATCATTGGATCAATATTTGAAGGAAGCAATCATGTCTCGAAAGTCGAAGGGCAGTCCCAAATAATGTCAATTAGGCTATTACTATTCGGTCAATCCCTTTGGTCGTTAGGTTCGTCTATGCATTTTTCAGGCCTTCCTCCTCAAATTCAGTGCGTTGGATATGGTCAAGTCTCATCCACACACTTAGGGGTTAGTAGAACAATATACATGGCATATGCCACCGCGCTATGGAGACCCATGCACTGTGTTAGGGTTTAGTTAGGGAGAGTCATGGTAATAAGGACCCTGAGTCATGCAGTTTGTTGGCTTGTCTTTGTTGCACCAAGTCCATTTCAGCCAGTTATTGCATCTTTCAGCAGATTACTAGCAGAAAATATTATGTTTGACCTGAAACAGATCATTGTCAGCACAAGATCACATGTGCTTTTCAACTTCTCCCATCAAAGCACAGTTAGCCTTTGCCATAAAAGAAAAGAGGGATTGGTTTAGCAAGTCAAAAGAACCATAAATCAAGTGCTATTTTGGTTCTCTTTGCAGCTGTGTGAAGTTGTGCTTGAGATAATCCGAAGTTGCGGAGTACAAGGAACAAAATCACAAATATACTATATGGTGCCTTAATATGCACTGGGATTATAAACTACATTTATGCGGTTTGCAACTATACGTAAACACACCCTGCTTCACACTTTTTCCTTTCTCAAATAGCAAACGGAGGCCATCACCAATAAACTATGGTGTGTCTGTCCTGCTTACAAGATGTATAGATCAGAAGCCCAAGCAGTGTTCACAGAAAACAATTTTCAGAGCCGACAAAAAAACCTTCAACCTTGACAATTTGCAAGTTTCTTTGTAGATTTTGCAGGTTTTTCCATCAGATTATGACTCGAATGACCATGGCCTTTGAAATTTAGAAAGCTTCTCTCCAAATACTTCAAGCCATTAACCTCGGATTTTCATGAACACTGAGCAAAAGGATCTCCACGAAACACTCACTACCCAGTACTACAATGCTAAACATCAAATATGCACTCTAAGCACAGATGGCAGGACGCATGTAGGAGAGAGAGAGAGGACACTGTACATGAGTTTGAGGAGTTCAAAAGGTCATCTGGAGGAGGTGGCAAAGCAGATCCTTGCTTCGGCGGAGAAGTGCGTGTTCCGAAATGGCGCTCACTTGCCTCTCGTTCTTCTGCTTCTCTTTTGAAGATCCTCTTTGAATGGCACTCAGAATCCTCCTGCTGCTGGATGCTTGCATTTTGTACCTGGTCTTCTCTGGCTTGGGCAGGCGATGCAGGGGATGACGGTCGAGATGGCGATTGTTCTGCAACCGGTGATGGCAAGGGTGATGGTAAAGGTGATGAGGATGATGATGACGGCGGTGGCAATATTAAACCAGGCTGTGTCGAGAGGTCCTCGTCTTCGTATTTTCTCCCTCCTCCATCTTCGTCTTCCTCTTCTTCTTCCTCGTCGGTGGCGTAGGCCTGTTGCAGGGCCTCCATCTAGCTTCTCCTTCTACGATGATGTCTGTGCCTGTGCGTTCCGACAGCACCCCTTCTTACCAGTTTGAAAAGGTGTTTTTTTCAAATCTTCGCTAACGAGAGGGATTTTGCTTTCTTCCCATGCAAAAGAGTAATATATTAGATCGATATATCTTATGACATGCCTATAAAGCTATGCAATAGAAGAGTCACAAGAGTCTACTAAAACATTTTACTAAACCTTCTCTAAGAGCTCATTTTCACTAGACTATTCCAGACACACGATAGAATTTTGCTCCCTAGAAGTGGAGATCTACTAGAATCCATGCATTTCAGCTTTTGCAAGCATAGAAAAGGCTAGCCTGATGGACTTGGCTCTATGAACTTCAAGACTAGTTTCCCCATCATCTTTAGGTGCAATAATCGGCTCGCATGTAACCACAAGCCATCCATATTAATCACCAAAGGGTCATAAACGCTCCTTGAATAATGCCTCCAAATTATGCCAACTAGAGGGAGGGAATGAAAAGATCATAGCACAAAGTATTGTGCTTGGGATCAAAATAGATTTTAGTAAGAGAAGTCTATCAACAAAGCCATGAGCAAAACCCATCCTCCTCTTAATCTTCTACTTCATTTTATCAAAGAACCGATCAAAACATTGTTTTATGCTAATACCAACCCCATGGACACCCCATGTATCAAATAATATTCTATTTGCCCACTTCAATAAATCCTAATTGAGCTAACCAATCATGGCTATCTTTTCCATGGAACAAAAGGAACTTTGATTTTGATTTACTAATTTTGGAATTGAAAAACAATACAAATCAATCATAGACTCGAAGAAACTCATAAGCTAGATTCGGATTAGTCTTTATTAGATTGGAATTATTATTTGTAAAGAGATGCGCACATAAAAACTTTATATTTACAAAACAAGAGGCTTAATGTAGCCTCTCTAAATGGCATAGTCAGTATATTACATAAGAGAGGTTGAGTAACCAACGCAAACAAGAGCCTTGCTTGATGCTTCTCCTTAAAACAATCAAAGTAATATCCATTGATAGAGATAATATAGTTAAAGCATTCAAAAATAGTGCATTAACCATCTCTCAAAACATCCTACCAAACCTACACCTCTCCAATACAAGCAAAGTAAATTTGAATCAACCCAATACTAGACTTTTGCTAAATCTGTGTTTTTTTTTTTTTGGATATTTCTCATCAATCTGATTTCCTGATCTAGTAGTGCATCTTTCAATGTAAGCAAGACACAAAAACTGAAGATCAATTCCTTACTTCCATCTCACTCAAGTGCACAAGCCTCCTATTCTACCACATGATGAGAATATGAGCACTTGGTAGGTTGATTATGTCATTTGTCCTAGCAACAAATCCAAAACGTTAGGCTCAACACTCAAGGATGGAATATTGGATGGAACTCTAATCTTTCAAGAGTTTAACCACACCACAACTCAACCATGTTTCACTAGTTCACTTGCATTCCAAACTCCGAGTCATTGTGCTTAATTCTTGCACTCCCAATAATGCTAGCAAGAAAATCAAACAACTTGAGAGGGTATAGTAGACTCACATTCATAACTTTATGCGCTTTAGTCTAGATGCCATCAAAGTTTCATTGGTGGTCTTACAATTCATGCAGTGCTCCTCAGTCTACAACTCCAATCCTTTGTGTCCAATCATCCACAATAGCTCCAACAAAGAGAAGAATTGTGGGGAAGGAAAAGAAGAAGAAAGACATGGAGAAGAGCTTCTCCAATTAGTCCCTCACTTACTTGCACACAATCTCACCCTTGAAGCTATTGTAAAAGATAGGAAATAAGAGAAGGAATGCAAGAAGAGAAGAAGAGCTTCTCCAATCAGTCCCTCGCTTACTTGCACACAATCTCACCCTCGAAGCTATTGTAAAAGATAGGAAATAAGAGAAGGAATGCAAGAAGAGAAGAAGAGATTCACTTTCCAAGTCACATGCATGCACATATGCACACACACACACACACACACACACACACACACACACTCTCTCTCTCTCTCTCTCTCTCTCTCTCTCTCTCTCTCTCTCTCTCTCTCTCTCTCTCTCTCTCTCTCTCTCTCTCTCTCTCTCTCTCTCTCTCTCTCAACAATGGTACACAAGAGGAGGATATAGAAGCAAGAAGAATGGTTGCTCTAAAAGTTGCACACAAGAATGGAGTCTCCATTCACTTTTTTGGATTTTATACATTTGGGTTAGGGTTAGGATTTACACCCAAAATTGGGCACCCTACCCACTTTTGTGGCTTGTGACAAGTCCTTCTCTTAATGTATGCGTACAACTTAGGTTAATCGGACTTGGTCTAAGAAAAAGAAAATAGAAGTTGCATGCCCACAACCCTCACATTTGTTGCAAGTCTTATAATTTATATTTGGGAGATATTATAACTTGCATGAAAGTAAGTGTTAGGGGTTTCTACACAAAGTTGGTCACCCTACACTTTTCTGGCTTATGAACAATCCTTCTCTTAATGTATGATAAAGCTCAAGTTAATTGGACCTAGAAGGACAAAGTGAATGGACATATGTTGTAGGTCTTGTAATCTATCTTTGATAGATATTACAACTTGTAGGAGAATGATGCTGACTCTCACAAAATATTACCAAAAAAAAAAGATCCCTCATTCGTAAGGAGTAAATTGAATACATTAAAATTGCACATTATGGATGGGTTGTGCCTAAAATAATATGTCGAAGTCCAAAAATGATCATTTTCTAAAAATAATTTATGACACTTCAACTTTGACTTTGCTTTGCATCTTTCATTGCCTTTAGAGGTTAATATATGAAGAGGGAAAGATCCCTTGACTTGGTAGGTTAATTTATGTTAAAATATCAAGACTTCTGTGGAAGGAAATTTATAGCATGTTGAAAAAGGTAAGGGAAGTGGGAGCTATGCCTTGATCTATGTACCAAAGGATTATTAAGCTATTTCCCAAAGATCTTGAGAGATCCAATTTGAATCAATGGAAATCACATATAATGCTCAATGCTTCATATAAGACAAATTAGGAGAAATTACTTATAATGCTTAATGATCGATATAAGGTAATGGCTAAATTGCAAGCTTCGTGTATCAAGTTCTTTCTTCCTTATTTGGTGCATAGAATGTAGTATGGTTTCGTACTCAATAGGAGAATCCAACATGTTAAATGTGTTATTAGGCATAAACTATGCTTTGAATAAGAAGGAATATATGTTCTTATCATATGCACCTTGACAAGGCCTATGATAGGATAAGTTTGGGTTTTATCCTAAAGGTTTTGTAGTCCTCAAGCTTAAGAATGAGTTTTTACAAGAAGGTATCTACTTTGTTTAGTAATGCTTCTATAGTGATCTCGATTAATGGATATCAAACTCAACCCTTAGATCTCAAGAGATTTGTGAGGCAAGGATTCTCGCTTAGTTTGCTTTTGTTTGCATTTGTAACTCAATCTTTCTTGGACATATTGAAATAGGGGCTTAAGAGGATGCTATTCAAGGATTACCTCTTCCTAATCAAGGTGTTTTTTGGTCCCAAATGTTTACAGATGATAATTGATATCATCATATTAGATCTTTATTGGTTGTAGCAAATTTCAAGGATATCTAATGATTTCTTTGATATATATGGCTCTTTATTCTTACCTACAGGACTAAAGTGTTGTATACTGGGCTAGGTGATACCCCTAATTGGTTGCAACATTATAATTTTAAGAGGCAAAAGAGGGCTTAGTGTGAGAGGTTTGAACCTAAAATTTGAGGCTAGATGATTGGCTAATAAACCTGTCATGGTTAAGGGCATGTCGACTCGTGTAATTATTTTGTAGGTATCAAGTCATGACCACGCTCAATAGTGGCATGTAGACGGAGCTCCTATTGTTTCAGGAGTTGAGCCATCCGATGCAGATTGGCTCTCACCTAGTCACTCACCTCTCTCCTCATAACTATTGGCTACTCTCACAAACAACAACAACAATAACAACCAATAGTTTTTGAGATTGTAGTAGAGACTTCTTAAGCTCGATCATCATTATAGTATCTTACAAGTTGAAGGGGGTCTCATGATCCTCGTGTCACCACCTCATTCAGTAATCTCTTGATCTAGATACACAACCCACCACTAGCCTAGAGTTGCCATCATGACAAGGAAAGAGTAGAAAATTTGCCAGGTGCTTCACGCAACATCCCTTGCACTCTCATTATCATACTCCCCCTCCCTCCCTCTCTCTCTCAAGAGCACATGAGAGCCAAAAGCAATAGTGAGTAGAGAATGAACAAAATAAGTTGTTGAAATGTTGGCATACACTCAAATGACTCGTTCCATTCTCTTCTCTCCTTTTATATATGCTTTTGAGGATTTCCACCCCCTTTTTGGTCACTTAGGCACTCAACCCACTCAAGGGACCTTATGACCAAATTTTTCAATACAAGTGCTTAGAGGCTAAATGGAATACTACTCCCTAAAAAAAATAAAAGTATATGTTCCATAAGAGTGCACTTAGCTTCAACTAATTATGATCATTTTCTCATATGAAATCGAGTGCCTATATTAAAACATTTTGATTCAATTTTAATTTTCCACTTTGATGGGCACTCTTTTACTTCTCTACTTGCTCGAGATATCTCAGCTTGCTCATGATGGGGTTAACATTACCCCCCTCCTTGACATGTGCTAGTCCCATGGCACTTCTTTAGATTTGGCTTGCTAGGATGAGCATTGAGTAGTGTTGCTATAATCATCAAGACGAAGTCCAAGTAGAGGTAGGATTGTTGTTGTTAATGAGAATTTATGGATGGGTTGGGTAATCTAGTGAAAGTCGAGGATAATTTATTATTGGCAATGACAAGTAGGGCTATGGGGTGAATGCATGGATTGTGGATGATGTAGGGCCACTAATGTTGAGGGATCTCTTGGATTTCTTATTGATATCTATAGACATACTAGTGCTCTCCCTAAGGGGTGTGTCTATCTCACTAATGTTGTGGCTAGTGCTCATGTTGGTGCAATTGGGAGTTTAGTCAAATTTTGAGTAAACTCAAAACGTTTTTCAACGCTTGAGGACCCAATTTGTGCAAAGGAAGGTACATTGCAATGCTCAAAGAGACAGGTTTGTTAAGTGGCCCAACATGTCTTGCCCCCTTGATTAGCCTTGAGGCTATGTTATGGGGAAAGGGCTAGGGGATTGGAAGTAAAGCCCATTGGACTGAAGCCACCATATTCATCCAACTTGAGGACCCTTACATGTAGTGATTATGTAGTATGCCTATCTAAATTGAAACTTTTTTTTTCCTATTCTTCTTCAACAAAAGCTTTTACTTTTCTTTTTTCTTTTTTGTTTTTGAGGTGCAATTCTCGTTCCTTAGGAAGTGGTTGGAGTGTTCTCATTAGACAACCCTTGCCAAGCAAGTAAGCCTTCATTTATAGCCTTAATTGAGCGAAAACTCTAAGTAGAACAAATGAATGCATTTGGCGAACTTGCTGTCCACCATATCTTCCAAAATACCTATGTGATAAGAAGGTAGGAATAGTGCACAAAGATGCAGTCATACCATAGCCACCCTATCTATCCTAGCATTCACATCAAGAGAAGAGATGTGGGGGTGCATCCTGGTAGGAGGTGTGCGATTGTCCCAACAGCCTCACCAGTAGTCATGTGTAATTGCATGTGGTGAGGAAAGATGCATAATGATAATTATTGAATCTCCTTATAAATTTGTTGAATGAGGGAATCATGTTCATATGTTGGAATAGATAGGTCTTCTTATACTCAAGGGCCTGAACATTAGAAATATTAGGGAATTTGTACTGACCATGCTCTTTCTCACAAGATCTATTGTGCCTGCGAGGGTAGGAGTAGTACGTAGGATCAGCTTGTTGGGCCTCATGTATATAGCAATGACCATCCCTAGCAATCTTCAAATTTTCTAAAATATGATAGTGCCGTTCTAGTTGCCCTAGAAATGCTTCTCTAGGCCATTGTTCAATCTTGTGGCTGCTCCTTTGAGTACATGTAAGTTTGCAACATTTACGAAGAGTTTTTGCATCCAACTGGTCTTGAGCTATCCTTTCCCTATCTTAATGAGTAAATGCATAGCCATTGTTGAACCATCTAGTGGCTACTCCTTTAAGTACCTATAAGTTTGCAACATTTATGACAAAGAGCTTTTGCATCATGCTAGTCTAGCCTATCATTTCCATGTCTTAATGAGTAAATGCACTTTTCTCAAGGGGAGGGGTTTTCTAAATTCAAAGTCCTCATATACTTGAGAATGTGACTATAGCACTATGTCCTTCCCTTTCTTTATACTTGTGCACTGGTTATGAAGACCTTTGTAATAGGTGCTCCCAAGGTGACACATACCAGTTGGGTCAGTGTAGACCCATACATTACCATGTAGAACATGATCTCCATGCTTGTTAGTATTCTTAGAGGCTTTTGCAATGCTAAGCTAGCCATTCTAAGTGATTCCACCACATTGTCGATCCAATATCTATTCACATTCTACTTAATAATACTTTGAGACATATGTCTCCCATGAGCCCCTTTGCAGTATTGCTAGGTTGAAGCATTGAGTTTACAATAAGTGAATATAGAATGGAGCACCCGGGTTGTGACTCTTAAGCACTAAATTGCACCTTGTCATTGTTCAAGCCTTGTTTGTTCATTCCATCTAGCAGTTTACCAATGTTGCTTTTTTTGTTGACTCATTTGTTTCTTCTTTCTTCTTTGAGCCTAGGGTAAACTACACCAATTCTGGTGTAAAAGTGCCTTAGGGCAAAGTCTACTTCCAACTTCTTCTCCAATGCTAACCATGCTTGTTTTGACATATGGTGTGCAAAGGTTTGGATGACCGCCAAACATTCCAATAATTGCACTAGTCTATACATTGTCTTGACATAAGTGGCAATATGAGTTTCTTAACCATGCCACTACTTTCTATTACTTTATCTAAACTGCCCAAAAGGTGAAACTTCAATTTTCCAACCCTTAACTATTGTAGGTGATAGCTGAATTGTTATTGCTATTCCAAGGTGAAAATGTTATTCTTTTTGTTATACTTAGTGTCCCCGATTACCTTGACTCCTTGTTGTAGTGCTTGACTTGCCGTTTATACAAGGAAAAACACTTAGTGTGCATGATTTTTGATTAAGTTGAAAATTTTAAATTTAAAACTTGATCTTTGGTACATAAAAGAGATAACTACTTTTAGCACTTTTATAACTAGCTTTAGTATTTAGCTTTTCTTTAGGTTGATGCATTCAATCACACAACCACACATTCATTCCTTCATGTAATTGATGCATACTTTTGCTCAATTCTTGCATCTTTTTAGTGCATCATTCTTTCATACAATTGATGTATGCATTTATTCGATTCTTGTGTCTTTCTAGTGCATCCCTTTCCTGCCTAAGGGTGTGCAATACTTCCTAGGATTAGGAGTCGAGCAGTGTGGATTTGTTTCAAAATGTGTTTTTTTTTTGAGACCATGTGTGCTTGCACACTTATTTAAGTAGAAGGTGAGATGTTACACAATTAGGTCTATAACAACTGGTCATAAAAGTGAGGATTATATTCAAATGCTACATAATGGTCAATGTCATATGGGCATATGCCAACATGTGTTATGTCAAAAAATCTCTTAAACCTATTGTGTCGGCAATGTGACTTAGGATCCTATCCAAATAAGGGTGGAGCATGATGTTTTCCTTGATTGACCTATTATGGATCAATGCAAGGACCTAAAATGATGTAGGGATGACATCAGTTGGATTGTATTCGAAGGCTTTAATAGTGAAACATTGTTTGCCATTGTTCATGATCTAACAACTGTGCAGTTCCACTAGGCATGTAAAGTGAATCGTTGTTGCAAGAACCAAGACTTGAATTTTGCAAGTCTATCTAGATCCCCTAGATCCTCAAGTGTGGTCTCTATGTAGCTATGCTTGAGGAGATCATACAGTGTGCCTACAAGGCTTTCTCTCGTGATATTTGAGTGGTCATTAACTCTTCAACAATGGACGAAGTTTTGGTGAAGATTTCATCCTTCTCCCACAATCATGGTAGAGATCTCACATCTTTTATTATGTTCTCATCTAAGAGATTGAGGTCTACTCTCTCGTACCTATAATGGGCAAACAAGGTGAAGGTGTTGTCGGGCTTTTGCATGAACGTGATGATATCTTCAATTGTATCCAAGGATATGTTAGTAGCTAATACTAAAATGGATGATATTTGGTAAGAAGGCTCTAAGCCAGTAGGTGAATTTGGCCTTATGCGAGTGATTTGATTAATGCTACTAGTTGGTTGCATTAAGGCGATGGACTGAGTGGAAGTAGGGATGGTGTTAGAGTTGGACTTCATGACAACTAGTTGGTGGTTATCCTGAGGGGTTGAAACAATGTTACTAGAGGGCTTTATCTCGCTATCATTGGTTTCTAATGATGTCATGAGGCAAGGCAATTGCTATGAACATGTGTGCTATCTCTCTTTGTGGCTCTCTACTTGGCTTTGGTGCATGTAAGAGTGTTTGTATTCTGGATTTTTTTGAATGCCCTTGCTAGATATTGGCTTTAGTGGTAATATGAGAGGCATTGCAGTCAAAGAATTCATTTTTTTTATCATAGACCATCTAAGTTAGCACATTGATAAGGAATTTGTTGGTGGCTTTTACTTGGTTGTTTGCTTGTTGTAGGTAGTAGGTGGAAGATTTTCAATGAATAACCATGAATGTGGAAAGTAGGTATGTAGTCATTGCATTAATGAAGTGTGTACCTTGGTCGCTCACAATCTTAATGTGATAGCCAAATTGAGAGATCACCAACCCATAAGAAATTTTCTATCATCCTTGTATTATTTTTTCATGTGGCTCTAGCTCTAGCCTCAACCCACTTGGTCAAGTAATCAATTATAATAATGATGTATTTTGCCTATGAATATTGAGCCGTAGGACTTATAGGCCTGATGAAATCTATCCTCCACTTCTCAACAGTGTTGTGCCGCTATGCGCACATCATGTGAAAAACTCTAGAGTGCCGCTTCCTTATAGATTTAGAGAGCCAATGCCATTTTAGACATTAGTGTTAGTGTCTATGGTTCAAAAATACTAGATTTTTGGACAAGTTTTAGCCCATTTTTTATATTTTAGATATTATCTCTTGTAAAAATCCACAAAACTATAGACAACTTCTAGATTAGGATGACATGTAAAAGAAAGGATGTAGTTGTCTGCCAATTTGAGAGAATTTTATGTAAAAAGAGAGATTGACGAAATCACGCGACGTGCGATCACTGTTTTCAGGCAGTGAACAACACTCCGAAGGGGGAGATGAAGAAGGTGTGATTTGGCCAGAATTCTGGCCAAGTGTGCAGGTATTTTAATCCTCTTTCGAAACCAATGGAAGCATCAGATTGGCAATCTGAGCATCGTAGAGGAAGGTATTATTTTATATATGTTTTTGTCTATTAGAGTTTTATCTTCTCATAATGCACGAATAAACTCACAGGCTTCATCTCTGTTAGTATTCTTCTACATTTTCTAATTCTTTTTGGGAGTATTCTTCTACGTCTTTAATTTCTTCAAACCCCTTCTCTTCCGTCTACTCCTCTCCCTGAATCTACCTTCACTCTGCTGTCTCTTACCCTCATGGTGGACTCTTGACACCAGACGCATCGACACTGTGTTAGGGAAAGTTTATGCTATCATCAGAGGTGAATTCTAGAAGATATTTGAGGTGATTCAGAGAATTAGCTACAACATTGTTCTTTTAATTCATTTCTTACTCTACAGAAGACATCTTGTCAAAATATGCAAGTATTATGTGTCCCTATGGTAGGGCAATGTTTGTAGATCATTCATAGATGCTTTGAGTTGAATTAAGAAAAGCTTTTTCTCTTATTTCTTGGCTGTGGTAACTTATCCTTATCAGGAACTCAATTTGAAGCGCTCTTGAAACAAGTCTCTTTGGCTTACAAGCCTTGTAATTGACTCATAAGCTTTTGTCCCTAACAGTCTACATTGAATGTAATCATGCAAAGTTGATTAATGCTATGGCATCATGTATGAATGATGGGATGCAGAGTTGTTTATGATACATGATAGCATATTGTACTTGATTTTATAATTGGTGATTGCTCTTGTAGTCAAGAAAACAAGCTTGATTTGAGTTAGAACTTATGAGATAATACTCTTGTGATCTTTGTTAAGAACATGCAGTTGGAAGCTCTATCAACATCTTCAAGAACTTGGCTTGAAACCTTCAACCCTTCTCTTATCTCTGCCATCTCCGGATTCTAAGCTCTTGAACCCCCATACATTCTTTTCTCTCAAACCCTTGTGATCGACCATGAAGTACCTCATGAACATTACATTCATTGTAATTTACTTATCTCTTGAAGACACATCTCCATCTATCTTGTCCAGTTTTCTTGCCAAACCCCTGTGGTGACCTTCAACCCTACGCACTACGACAACAGGTTGTCATGCTATAATCTACATAAGTTCTATTTTGTCCTTTCTAATTGGCACTTTTGTTGTTAGCATTCATCACAATGTTTCACAAACTTAGTCGCATCAAGAAAAGGGTGGGCCATAAATGAGATTGCATGATCTTTCAATCTATGGATCTCCATCAAAATGACCTCTTGTAATGCTTGTGCTTTAGCAAAAAATCTATGCATCTCAGATGCACCATTTGAGCAGGCCATCCTAGCCCAATCAATACAACTATTTAGTAATTAGCTAAGTAAGGTTACACTTTGATTATGAGATGATAAATTTTGTGTTTTTCTATTGGGCGATTAAGTATTTATTTTTTCAAAATCTCAAGAACATCAGTAGCCCAATATAGGGTGAGGTTGACTTTAAAAATATCCTCATCTCTAGATATTCTAAATAGGTCTAGATTTGGGAGATCATCCACTATGGCCTTCCCTATAGGCTCTCCATTGGATATTCAAGACAAATGATCGACTATGTAATGTTGCTTAACTTTTGTAGAACTATCAAAAAGTCAAATTCGAGGAGCAGTAGTCGTCTTCAAGCTATGCTTGTAGTTGCACATGGCTTATTTACTAGGTACATCAGGGCTTGGTGGTCTACAAATAAAGCGAATGGTATTGCCAATAATGGTGAAATTTCTTCACGGTAAACATCATTGCCAACATTTCTCTCTCGGTTGTAGATTAATTCATTTCTCTGTCTATGAGTTGGCAACTTGCAAAGCTCACCAAGTTGTCCAAGTTGTCCTCTCTAGCTAGCATAAGTCTACTCCCACAACAAATTTCAAAGCATCAATGTGCACATGGAAGGTTGTATTCTAGTTTGGGCTTGTAAAATTGTTGTTGTTGTTAGAGCCTTTTGTCAGTGCCTTAGGCATGCTAACATTCCTTAGTCCACTAAAAAATAATCAATATCTTGTATAAGGATCAAGTGATCAACGTGTCGTTTAGCACAAATTGTTGATAATATCCCATGTTGCCAAGAAAGCACTGAACTCCCTTGTAGTTTGTTGGTGATGGTAGATCAATAATGACCTTGACTTTTGATAAGTTGGTTGCAATATCATTCTTAGACACTACATGTCCTAAGATGTATCCATGTTTTACCCAAATCTAGCATCTTAAGGGGTTCAAAGAGGGACTATATTGCCTACAACATTCAAAGATAGCTTGAAGCTTCTCCAAATGTTCAACCTAGTTGGTATCTATGCAAAAGTTGTCCATGAACACTTCTAGCCCCTTATAGAGCATATTCTTAAAAAATGCATACATTAGTCATTTAAAGGTAACAAGAGTATTGGTTAGGCCAAATGGCATTACCATGGATTCAAATACTCCCCATTTGGTTGCAAATCTTATTTTGTGCATGTTGTTTGGATGAACTTGTGCTTGTTTATAGCCTAAGACAAAGAGAAATAGAGCTAAATGAGGTCTAGTGAATCCTAGCAATTGTCAAGAGAGCAAGGGCCGAAGGAAACATTGATAGTAGGGAGAGGGCCTTAGAGGTAGACCTCATCCTAAGTGAGCTCCTAACCAAGACACCTCATCCATTTAGCAGAGTGGCATTGTGTTGGTAGCCTTTGGTCTTAGTATAATACCCACCATTCAAAACCAAACTAAAATACCTATTGTGGCAAAAAAAAATTAGAAGTACCAAAAGTAAGACATGATCGATGTTATTTTGTGGGATATTTTGAGTAGGCTTCCAAGGCTAACAACTTTCAGGACTCTAGTCAACAAGCACACATGCTTCAAATTATTGTGTCTAGGGGAAAAGGTCAAACTTAGTTCACCAGCCTAAATAATGTTGAACACAATGATATTGACACACTTAAGGACCTCTTCATCAAGAGATTCTTTAAAGCAAGCTATGCGAATAATATTATTTTCAAACTTATGAATGTTAGTCAAAAGAAAATGAAGAAATTTATTATTACATCACCCATGTTTGAAGTCTTTATACGAGAATCCCAACAACTGAGTGACCAATGCAAAAAGCCACCTCCATCATCATGTTCATTAATACAATTTGAAACTAACAGCTTTATAAGGCATTAGAAAGTAAATTGAGCTTCCAAAGAGACACATTAGCAAGAGTTTTTGAAGAGGATATACATGTAGATGACTTGTTGAAGGAAAGGAACATGAAGGACATCAAGCTAGCAAACATCATTACCATCCATAGAAAAAGAGCCACAGTTCACAATAAACCGTCTATCACAAAGGCTCAAGACAAAGAGAAGGGCATTGACCTCACATAAGAAATGGTAGGCCTAGAACTAAAACTTACAAAGCTTCAAGAGGCACGATGTACCCACTATGGGGGCAATTATCTTCCATCAAAGTGTTTAGACCTAAGACTGTGCACTTGTACAAACTGTGGTAGGTATTCGTTACTTTTAACGTCGATATAAGGCCTATATCTTGTAGTGAATATGACACTTATTGCAAACAAATATATACTCCTTGGTAGATTCACTTCATCCATACTGAAGTATTTCTGATTTTCTTGGAAATGTAAAAAACACAGTATTATACCTTGAGTTTTGGCAAATGATAAGTAGTTCATACTCAACCTTTGGATTGCAAAGTCTTGAATCTCACGACATTTTGATCCATCCCAAAATTCAAAGGATAAATTTGGATGCATAGAAACAACCTATCCAAGCCATCTCTCTTTGTGGCGCCACATTTGTAAAAATCCATGACGAAAGCTTTGACTTTTTACTAAAATTTGTAGTTGGTTCTTAATAGGTAAACAGTCAGATGAAAGGATGTCCTTTCATGGCATTTGACACCTTGGATACTTGGAAGAATAAATCAGGCAGTCACATTTCAAGATGCTTTGTCTTCTATTTCTTGGACAATAACACTTTTCAACATTGCCCACATATAAATATTCTCTACTAGGCTCAAAAAGCTCTATCTCATGAGGATCATCATGTGTATTTCCACAAATCTTATAGCGTTGAGATTGAATCATTCCAAGTTCATTGTACATTGTAATCAGTTTCTCCTAGCATGCAAGGATCCTTACTCCATCTAAGGTCTTATCCTATGTCTCAGGAAATTGAACTAAGAGCTTACTCATGCTCGGTTTCAAAGGCTCATTATCTCATTTTCCAACTCTCTAACCACCCATATCACCAGAAGTATTTCATCTTGAGCTGTAATAGATATTCTATGTTTATCGCAAAGAGCTTGTAACTCGATTACCTTATCAAGTATCTAGATCAATAGTGAGGACTCTATACCATCCACATTTGCACTACTTGGATCAACATCTTCATGTATATTCAATGTTCATCGTGTTCTTCCAAGTGATCAACATTGTTAGCATTATCCTCACAATGTTGATATGGTTCACTATGTGCATGACGATGATCATGAACATCACTTATCATATCATCGATATGATTTATCATACTTGGAGATCTATTGTGTGAGCTCCCGCTCAACCGCCAAGACCCACGGACTGCTTATTGCTTCAAGCATTCCAAGCCAAGCACTAATGGCTACCTCTCACATAGCCGGCGTGCTACCTATCCATGAGTGTAGTGAGCTTACCTCCATGCCAATCGAGTTACCTCCTCTCCCGCACACTCCGGTAGCTCCACGATCCAAGTGCAAGCTTCAAGCAAGCTCCATCCTCAAGTTCCACACTCCAAGCTCCATCGTCGCGAGCAAGAGAAGAGAAGACAAGAGAAGAGGAGAGGAGAGGAGAGGAGAAGATGGAGAGCTTCTCCTCCCCGGTCCCGCAGTCATTCAAGAAAATTTTCATCATGAACTTCCATGCAATACAATTATTCTTATCAAGATTCTCATTAAGAATCTGGTTTAAAATGTTACGTATTTTGACAAGACAAGCAACTTTATAAAACTTGCAATTTGTAACCAAGCCAACAGTAGGTGCAGCTAGTAAACACTTGAAACTTTGCAAATCCAAAATCTTGACCTCTACACTTATAAATGGCAAACATAGCCGAATCTATAGTATATCCAAAAAAAAAATTAGCTCAACTTTTGTAGGACCGTAATGGAGGCCGAAATGATCTTAGATGGCAAAAATCAATGCGAGCAAACCCTGAAGGGCTTATCTCTAATATATACAATACTCTTTGTGCTCAACACATTTCATTGCAATTGGAGACTACCACCATGCTAGCCTCAAGAGCCGCTTTCAGCTATATTCCAAGGCAAATTGAATAAGATGGAACAACTTCTCATATGTTGCTTTCGTGCTTTACTTTCACGCTCCTCACCTTCACCTCAGCCTTAAATTGAGCTCCATGTAGCTAGGATTGCTTTGATACCGTGTAAATAGGCAAGCGGAGAGAGAGGTGAAGCAACTAAGAGCACATATACACAATGGAAACTTGAGCTCACAAAGAAGTAGGTCTAAATCTTCTTCTTCTTTCATAGAAAAGAACTTAGGTTATAACATAATAAAATATTAACATAAAGGTGCTACAATATATATGCATTTGGTAACTAAGTGTGAACCCATTAAGGATAGATGACATGGCACAATCAATGTGCCATAACCAGGGGTGGATTAAATGGATCTAATCTAGCTATAGAATCACTGACATATCCTCCATGTCAATCTCCTAATGTGCCAATAAGTAAAGTTACACCACATCACAAAGGCATATAGTGGATGCTAGCTCATGTGGAGCTTGACATCTCAACAATATGCTAAAGGACTATCATCATATCTCCTTCCCAAATAACCTTATTATGCCCACAATGCTTATAAATAGATTTGACTCCTTTTGTGCACATCTTTGACCATTCAATATAGGATCAAGAGTACCTTTTGCATGCTTATCCTCCCACTCATGTTTGAATTTACACATATCATCTCTTTGACTAAAAAAGATAACATTTAATTAGAAGGGTCATAGCCAATAAATGCTCATCAATAGCCATCTGAACAATGAAGTACCTCCATTACTTTGTGCTTGTTTTCAGTACCAAATACCTTATGGTTATAAACAAAGTAAGAAAACTTGACACCTGTGACAATTAGACAAAATTGTTCTCAAAGACAAGCCCTTAGACTCATTTAATGTGCATTAAGGAATTATCACCTTTTCCACACCCATAATCTACCCATCTACATCTTGCAAATGCTACCTTCCATGCATTCACCCCACATGCTGAATAACTTTTGAAGCCTTAACCCACAAATCATGCCGATACAATCCATCTCACTTGTTGCTTGGAGGTAAAGTCCTATCAATCTGATGCTTCATAATAGTTGTCCAATGTTTCTATTTAGCAAATATCTTAAGAAAAATGAAAAAAAATATTCTAAGTCTTCTACTAGATATACTCCAAGCTAGCCTCATTTGTTTTTGTCAAAGTGGTGAGTTGCTCCAAAGAAACAACATGGTGCATTGCCTTGTCATTAGCAACCACAAACACTTTTGAAATAAATTTTCCAACTAAACCTAGTTAGCACTAGTAAATGGGAATAGAGAGCATGTTGTTAACCCCGTCATGACTAAGCAAAGATATCATGAGCAAGTGGAGAAGTAAAAGAGTGCCCATCAAAATGGAAAAGTAAAATTAGATCAAAATTTTATCAATATAGGCACTCAATTTCATATGAGTGAGATGACTAAAGCTAAGAGCCAAGCTCACTCCCATACAACTTGTAGTATTTATTGTTTAAGGAGTAAGGTCCCATTTAGCCTGTAAGTACTTGTTGAAAACTTTGGTCATAAGGCTACTTGAGTGGGCTAAGTGCCCGAGTACTAAACAGTGGTGGAAACCCTCAAAAGGAGATATAAAGAGGAGAGAAGAGAATGGAACATCATTCAAGTGTGTGCCAACTTTTGAACAATCTTATTCTATTCATTCTCTAGTCATTCTTGCTTGTGGCTCTCATGCTATTTTGAGAGAGAGAGAGAGAGAGAGAGAGAGAGAGAGAGAGAGAGAGAGAGAGAGAGAGAGAGAGAGAGAGAGAGAGAGAGAGAGAGAGAGAGAGAGAGAGAGAGAGAGAGAGAGAGAGAGAGAGAGAGAGAGAGAGAGAGAGAGAGAGAGAGAGAGAGAGAGAGAGAGAGAGAGAGAGAGAGAGAGAGAGAGAGAGAGAGAGAGAGAGAGAGAGAGAGATAGAGATAGAGAGAGAGAGAGAGAACATGCAACAATGAGAGTGTGAGGGACGTGGACGAGGCTATGATGTGAGGATCATGAGACTCCTTTTGGCTTACAAGAGACTACAATGATGAGCAAGTCTGGGGTGTCTCTACTAAAATATCAGAAGCTATTGATTTGTTGTTGCTATTTGTGAGAGTAGTCAATGGTTATAAGGAGAGAAGCGAGTGACTAGGTGAGAGCTTGTTTGCATTGGATGGTTGGACTCATAAAGCCACATGACCTCTACACATGTCCCACTATTGAGCATGGATGTGACTTGACATTTTGATTCCATTGCCAGGACTACAAAATCAACCATCTGAAGCATTCACTTCTCTACTATGCAAAGGAATATGAAACATATCAAGAAGGCTAATTGATTTCTACTTGCACATCATTGGTTTCTAAAACATGCATGGTTAGACTAGGAGAAAAAGAGAGAGAGTTAGTGTGGATGTTGCTCTGTTTAGAGCTTATTGAAATCTAGGATTTGAGAAATCTTAAGTGTGAATAGAATAAGTTAGAGATAGGGTACACATCAAATGCTAGATTGAGAGATCCAAGAGAATGACATTTTGTGGGATGAACAAGTGAATGTGAAAGAATAGAAATTCTCCTTCTAGACAGAACTTGAAGGTAGCATTCAAATGTAATGCATTTAAGTGTAGTGGGTATTTGAATGAAAAAGAAAGAGATGAGAAAAATGTAAATTTTTTTAAAGAGAGAAGAGAAAATAAAACAGACAACCAAAAACCAAAAAATAGAAAATGAGGTGGGAAAAACCTCTCTCTTTGGGAAAATCATGGGTGTCATGGAGGTGGTATGAGCTAGAAGAAATGTTGTTATAACTACCTAGAAAAAGAGAGACTGATGTACAAAGGAGTAAAGAGCACAACCCAATCATGAGAGCATGAGTTAAAGCAAGGGCCCTAGTAGAGCTAGCACGTCTCAAAAAAGTAGACACATACAACTACTTAAGAGAGTCATTTGGATAGAATTGGGAGAGAGAGAGAGAGAGAGAGAGAGAGAGAGAGAGAGAGAGAGAGAGAGAGAGAGAGAGAGAGAGAGAGAGAGAGAGAGAGAGAGAGAGAGAGAGAGAGAGAGAGAGAGAGAGAGAGAGAGAGAGAGAATTGGATGGCATCATTGAATGCATCCATGTCCATTGACAATTTAAATCACATTGAGAAAAAGTGTTCAAGTGGGGTAAGCAATCAAAAACTTGTAGCAACCAAGTGATAGGGGAGGGAATAGAAGGAGAGAAGAAACTTGAGGAGAAGATAGGAATGCAAGTATAAGACGTACCTTTGAGCATGGATCAAGTCACCCAATGGGAAAAGAGTAGAGCACCTAAAAACAAAGTAACTTGTGCCAAAAAGCCATTTCTTCTCATCTAGAGAGGAAGCACAAAGGTTGATTGCTTGGTCATCTAAACAAAGGAAAGTATCAAGTGTATAGGAAGGGATTGAGGTAGACTTAGTGCTCAAAAACATCTATGTGTCATCATCCAGCTTTGTATTAATGTTGGCCTTCAACTCATGGTTGACATTCAACCACAAAATTTACAACTTTCAAATTTGGCATTCGATGTTTGAGTCCAATTTGCAACCCTTATGCTTTAGAATCGAGGCCAAAGCTTTTTGTCTTTGACCTCAATTTGACATTCGTCCCCAATTTAAGTTGCGACTCATAGATGTGGCATCCAAGTGTCCAACTTTGTATTAATTTTGGCCTTCAACTCATCGTTGACATTCAACCACAAATTTTACAACCTTTAAATTTTTCATTCGATGTTTGAGTCCAATTTGCAACCCTTATGCTTTAGAATCGAGGCCAAAGCTTTTTGTCTTTGACCTCAATTCAACACTAGTTCCCAATTTGGGTTGCAACTCATAGATGTGGCATCCAAGTGTCCAACTTTGTATTAATTTTGGCCTTCAACTCGTGGTTGACATTCAACCACAAATTTCACAACCTTCAAATTTGGCATTCGATGTTTGAGTCCAATTTGCAACCCTTATGCTTTAGAATCAAGGCCAAAGCTTTTTGTCTTTGACCTCAATTCAACACTAGTTCCCAATTTGGGTTGTGACTCATAGATGTAGCATCCAAGTGTTGATTTGACATACTTTTAATTCTCGATTCTAGGCCAACACTTGAGGAGCTTCACAATCAAAGGTAAAAAATTAGGTTGCACTTTTCCCTTTGACACAATGGGATTTGATAGGATAGGAAGAGTACAACCTCATGCATGGGTTATTCATAACACTCAAGTTAGAAAAGTTAGCCAATACATTTGATTAGAAAAGCCAAACAATATGTTCTATTGGAAAAGCTAGTCAATACATGTTGTTTGTGATTCTAATTGAGAACATTGACATTTGATTAGGAGATAATCAACTCTACACTTAGAGAATGAAGCTTTATTTGTGGGGGCATTCGATTCAAGCTTTATTTGGGGCATTCGATTTTAATTGGGGCAATGTTTGATTTTAGATTCACCGCCCACTCCACACTCAATTGTATATGTTTTTTCTCATCATATTTTTAATCAAATTCTAGATCTAATTGTAAACACTTGATTGATTTGGGAGAGAGAAAATCAAATGGCTTGACAAGTCAATCACCATCATGAAGACCACTCAACACTCACCCTGCATGATGATAGCACTCTAGAATCACCCATCCACTCAATGTTGACCCACCATCGTAATGATCACTCAACATTGATTCATGTAGCCACTCAATGATTCTACTTGTGATGATCACTCAATAATTTTCCTCTCAATCATGACAATCCACTTCTAAATACCCACTCTCTGTTTGACTCTAGGATCCAATTCTTAAATGCAATAAGCAACTCTATATGATCAACCATCAACGACACAAGTAAGAGGACTCTTATAACTCTGGTAGAGGTTCGTACTATGGATCATTGAATTGGCACTTACAATCTAGCTTCCAACTCCTAGTTGTGAAGTAAGATTGTTGATTCAGCACTTGTCAGTTGGATTGTGGCAATCCCCACTCTTAGAGTTGAATCTCTCGGGTCCCAAAAGCTTCCTCTCACAATAGGAAGTAGTATCTAAGGTTCCACACACCCCATTGTGTGTGAATGGGGGCTTGGGGGGAGAAATTAAACATAAGGTTTAAAAAAAATTTAAAGGAAAAAAAAAATCTTACCATCTCGTCAAATTACTAGAACGCTACCATCAAGCTCCCATTAAGTTGCCATGCATGGCCTCTATTGGCTCTACTCTCACCAAGCATCGCCCTAGCATTGCAAGCCTACAATGTTGCCATGCACACATTCAATCCGACCAATAGTAATGAAGGGGGCCAATAGTAATGAGGAGAGAAAGAAATTGTTTAGTGATAACGAGGAGAGGGAGGGGTAATCCCCCTCTAAGGACATAAAAACCTTAGCACCATAAGACATTGGTATTTCCTTTTGGTCTAACTAAGATGTTGCTATAACACACACACACACACACACACACACACACACACACACACACACACACACACACACACACACACACACACACACACACACACACACACACACACATATAAAGTGAGAAGAGGGGAGATCTCCCAAGAAAGATTACAAGGGCAAGCAATGTTTATAAGTTTCGGAGTCTTACAGAAGTACTATTGAGATGGAAAGCTCAAGGATAGCATGATGATGTCTTGAACCTAGCTACTCCATCAAGCAAAGCAACATCCAGCCCACGACTTGCAAAGGACCCTCGAATACTTGTTATGTGCCTAGTCTTGTTCTTGACAATCTCAATTCTAAAACATGATCGAATAAGAAAGGAGGAAAGTTGTTCATAATCTTAATAGTAAGAGGGAAAGGAAGCAAGATGTCTTCTATGGAAATGATTCTTATCTTTAGTTCGAGTCCCTATGGTACTAAAGGGAATGTCCATTCATCGAAAGTAAAGATTATTTCATGAGGTTATAATGAAGAGAATTATACATGGATTATGCATGATAAAGTGTTGAATCATTTCATAAAAAAACTTGTGATATAAAGAAAAGGGTAGAGATGTATTATTTTAACATATGACCTAAATACTAGGAGAGTAGCATGTATCACTTTGTAGAGCCCCAAGAGGAACACCAAGAAAAATGGGAAACTGCTACAAGAAAATCTATCTTGTCACACCAACAAGCATGTTCTTCATATTTTAATCAACCACAAGGAAAAAAACAATACCAATCTTCACGCAGCATCATATAGCAATTCTCCAACGAATTTATCATAACAAAACTTCAATATATTATTCATATTATTCATAGAAACCATCAAAGAACCACAATGACACACAAGAAAGATCAACTTTGAATGGAATTCATCACATAGTATTCATCTTTCATCATCTTCATAGTCTCTCTCTCATGTAGATACAATCTTTCTCATAGAAATTGGCTCTCTCTCTCTCTCTCTCTCTCTCTCTCTCTCAAAATACTACATTGGAATTACAATAAATAACTCTCAATAATCCTCCCTTGGTCGTGGATACCTCTCCCAAGAGGTATGCTTGATATGAAGAGTCACCAAAGCCACTATAGTGTCCCTTTAGAGCTCACTATTGTTATTGTCACTATAGTCTTCACTTAAGTCTTCTTCAGCTACTTCTTCTGCTTCTTCCAACTATTTCAAGTTTGTATTTTTCCTTGTTTGAGTTTGTACTGTGCACTACACTCACTGCATTTAGGGTTCTCCTTAGCCCCTTAACCACTTCACACTTAGGGCACATCAAGGGCAGGACTTTCAGACCTGTCACCCTAAGTTTTGCACCGCACCTCCAACGACGCATGAACTGGGTCCTCAAGTGTGAGACATTACCAAGGGCTTGCCCAAGGTTAGACCCATCTCCCAGTTCCACTGGCACGGGCACCATGCACTACACAGTGAGACAGACACACCCCCTAGGAAGTGCACAACTTTTCTTACAGGTTATGTTCGTGTTTCAAGAACTGGCTGCTTGGCTGAAAAAGATCATCCACTACATCCTCCAATGACAAGGAATTTTTCCATGAGTCGGACATGACTCCATTACTGCAACTTCAGGAGCTTCGCTGCGAAGGTTTAAATGGCTCAACAGATTTCATATTGCCAATCATCCGCCTACTGATGGCTGCCATGACTGAACCAAATCAAGCAAAAGGAAAACCCAGTGATGGATCTGCCATTGGCTTAGATTTTGGAACCTCATCTTCCAAAGATGCATGCCTACCGCCTCAAGATCTATGGATCGCTTATTGATTCCACAAGCCTGAAGATTTTCAATGCAAGGTTCAAGATCTTCAGCTCAGCACTGAAGACCTTGAAATTAAACCTGAAGATCTTGAAATCAAAGCTGAAGATCTTCAAATCGAAGACAAGGATCCTCAGGATAACAAGATCTTCAAAACAAAGACAAAGATCTTCCATGCGAAGACAAAGCAAACCTTTGTCAAGACACAGTTCAGGGGGGCTTCTCTAGGATAAATTCCTCCAACACCATTCTCCTAAGGGATTGCTTATTGATCAAGCGTTTCTGTTGACCAAAGGATAACCGGCTACCTATTTTCCACCAGCCAATTGGACCCTCTATCTGCCGTCACAGAATGGGAGTCACAACTATGTGTGACATCCCGAACATTTTCATGAAGTCTAAAGCACGTCGGAATCTCTTCTAGCCATCGTCATCAAACTCCATCACCTCTCATCCACAAGCATCAGTGTCATCTACCCACCAGTTCCACCTAGCAACAGCATCCTCTATCCCACTACTTCCCACCACAGTGCCATGGGACTGGCACTTGGCTAGGAGGGGGGTAATGTTTACCGCAGCACAGAGGAGCGGGAAATGGAAAAAAGGAAATAGCAAAAGGCGCAGGACAAAAGGAAGAAAAAGGCGCCTTAAGCGGTAACCAGACCCTGAAAAATTAAAAGCACGGGCACGACCCTCACGAAGTTTTAGAGTTGGCCAAGGAAAGTAAAAGAGTAAAAAGCACACCATTAAGTGTGAAAGCGCTCCCGAATCCTTGTAAAAGAGCGCCAGGCTCACTCCTGTGCAAATTGTATGCATTAGTTGGGAATACGATAGATTAGAACGGTGGGAAATGAGAAATGGGCTTAGGCTAATGGCCGGCCATGTAAAAAAGGGGATGACCGCCCATGAAAAGTAGGGCGTGTATATAAAGTTCAAAAAGTGAATGAGAAGATCATTCTTGTGTGTGGCCAAAGCTTTTTCTTCTTCTTCTCTTGTTTCTTGCCTTCTTGCTTGTGCTTGAGAGAGGGATTGAGAGAGTGTGAGGGAGTAAGGGAGTGATTGTGTGAGAGTGAGGGATCTTGGAGAAGAAGCTCTCCATCTTCTCTCTTCATCTTCCCCTCCTCTCTTCTCTTCTCTTGTCTCGCGCATGGCTATGGAGGATGAAGCTCATGGGAGAGGGATTGAGGTTGCTTGAGCTTGCCTCAAGGATCGTGGAGCTACCGGTGTGCAAGAAAGAGGAGGGTACTCGATCGAGCATCAAGGTAAGCTCACTACACCCGTAAGGTAGGCCTTGCGCATCGGCTATGTGAGAGGTAGCCATGGCCACTCGGTTCAAAACACTTGAGCAAAAGTGATCCGTAGGTCTCGGGGTAGAGCTTCTAGCTCCCCTTCACCTACAGAGACTTGCACACTCACTTGGAGTGCTTTACCGTGGCAGTAGGATGAGATGACTAGAGAGGATCTTTTAGCTCTTCATATTCGTCAATTGGAGAGGAGATCTAAGGATATTGAGAGAGTTGTCTAAAAGCTCAAAGAGGCTCATGGCATCAAATATTTGAATTTCAATCATGGAGACATGATTCAAGTACACACTTTTGATTCTATTAAAGCCAAGTAGGTGGTGTGATGCCCTGGAAATTATTGGATCATAGGGTGAAAATTTTGAATGAAAGAAGCACATTTAATGTGTTGATAAAAAATCAAAGATTGATTCAACAAATGTTTTATGGCCTATGGATTAGTTTTTATAAGAATCTCAGACACCATAAGGTAATATTTCCAAATATCCAAATCATGAACTACAACTAATAATTATATCTTATAAGTACTATAGTTTTGTTTAAAAGGTTTTAATTTATAGATTTCATAGGCAATAGGATGATCATTTTGTATTAAGGAAGTGCCTATGCCTAAACCACTAACATCGGTAATAACAATAAGAAAGAAAAGCCAAGAAAAATCAAGCAATTGAAGAATGGGTGGCAAGAAAAGACAATATTCTTTCATAATAACATAGTCAAAGGCAAAGCAATTACGGAAAATTTTCTCATAGATTTTCTATAAAAACCCGACTAATCCTAGAAAATATCAAACTTCATGCATAGTCTTGGGATTAGTCCAATCTTTTATAGTTTGAATTTTCTTAGGATTGATTGTGATACCTTCATCATAAACTATATGACCCAAATATTGAAAAAACAAAATTTTATCAGGATTGGTATACATGTGATTTTTGTGTAGTAAATCAAACATAATGCAAAAATATTTCTGATGTTTCTCTTTTAATTTACTAAAGATTGATGCCAGGAGGCATATTCCACGGTGGATTCCGTGCCACAATGGATTCCGTGCCATGGTGGATTCCGTGAGGTTTTACGGTGGATTCCGTAAACTTAGATGACCGGGGCTCATACACAAAGAGGATTCTTTGTGCGAGAAGTTGATGGGGACGCCTGTCCTTTTCGGGCGTTTCATTAATTTAGTGTGTACATGGGTGATTCCATAGCGGGTGATTCCGCAAAATGCATATTAAATTAATAAACGTTTATGAGTTTAGAGTGCGCACTCGTAATAAATTAAGGTTAGGATTTATTTCTAACCAGTTGATTTATTTATGTAGCTGAAGACTGCTAGGTATTCACTTTTGTCGGTTTAATTGTATTATTTTACTAACGATTGTGAATGCTTCAGTTGATGTGTAGAGATAGCAGCAGTGGCGGAGGAAAGCATTGGAGTCTAACGAGTATTCAACCTTTGGATTATATTTTGATAGGCGCCACGCCTATATTTTGTTATGTCTATCGAGACATTGATTATTGATTATTATTTTGTATGCGCCTATGCGCACGGATATGCTATTTCTATTTGGACATTGTGTTGGGCGTGCCAGACTCTATGGGCACCGTCCATTAGCTTTATTTCCTATTTTTGTAGAAAGCAAACTCAAAAGCTAAAAGCTTGTCATATTTTTGTAAATTGGGCTATTATTGAGCATGAAGATGGAAATATACATAAAATACATGCTTTGTGAAGCGCTCACACAAGGCGTGGGGGGAGATTAAACCCAATTGGTCTCTTGCTTCTTGTCGTTCATGCTTTTACATTGTTTTTTGTGCAAAAAGGTAGAGTTCATTGTTCTTGGGGATTTTCCGGGATTCACTACGTGAGCATACAGCGACCGATCTGCGCATCAGTGGTATCAGAGCGGAGCTGAGATCAAGAGCTTCCAATCGCTATCCATCTCGAGCGAAGGCGGAGCTCCAGGAACGATCGGGCTCTACAGTCAATCTCATCGCGAACCGTCGATACAGGCAGACTTCTGGCGATCAAGAACCCCTGTTTCTACTGTCAGATTGCGAAGGACCAGGCTGTACAGGCGGAGGACCACGCATCCATCTCCTTCATCAAGTCGTGGAAAAACTAGAGATAAGCTTTCTTCATATCCAAGTTAATTGCTTCAACAAGGCTTAAGATTAAGTTTAGAAGCTTCAAAAACCTTCAAGCTTCACAATTTTTCGACGTGGTATCTGAGGAGCCCTCCGCGTTTTTCACGCCGTCAACAAAACGCCTCCCCCCCCCCTCCCCACGAAATCAGACGACTTAGTTATTAAGCTTTTCAAGCTTAATCTCTTAAGTCAAAGCTAAGTTTCTGCAAGTCACACAAGGCAGGAAACTCACCAAACTCCGGGTCCTGCGCACCAGAAGTCAAGTTCTGCAAGTCGACTGGAATCAAGTCCTGCAAGTTCAATAAGTCGGCCTAAGTTCTGTAAGTCTGCAACTCTGCAAGTCGGCTAAGTCTTCAACTCTGCAAGTCAGACTAGTCAACTGGAGTCAGAACTGACTAGTGCTCAAAACTCCTAGAAGGGTTGTTCCTGCGCAAAAAATCTGAACTGGAAAGTTGTTCGTGGCAAAGTATTCTACCTATCTACAAGTTCGCTGAAGTATTTTCAGCAAACGAAGAAGGAAATATTGCAGATTTTCTAAAAATTGAGAAAGAAATACCCAAAAATACATAGCCTTGTAACCCCGAATTTGAGCTACGCTCATCCCGCTAACCTGATTTTGAGTGAGAAAGGTTTATTGAGTTTTACAGGATGACGACCCCACATATGGATGATCCTATGGCTGAAGACGACCTACCTGAGCCTACCATGGAACAAAAGCTGGATCTAATCATGCTGCAATTGGAAGAAGAACGAAGAGTTAGGCAAGCATTGTAAGCGCAATTGACAAAATTACAAAGAGCGTCCACCGACAAAGAAGAACCTCAAGCTGAAGATTTGATTCGACATACCATCGACGCCACTCTTGAAGCACAAACCATTCGCAAGGAATCAGAGATAAGTAAACAAAGTTTCAAATTTCGCACTTTCAATGGCATACGAGAAGGAAAGACAGTTTTATCTTTCATTAGCCAGTTTGATGACTATTTCCATGAGGAAACTTATCCAGAAAAAGATAAAATCAAGTGTGTTACTAATCATTTGGTAGACAGAGCATCACTTTCGTGGACTGCAGTACGCAAGAGCATAGAATGTCCTGCTAATTGGGAAGATTTCAAGAAGAAGTTCATGCAGAATTTCCTTCCACCGCAATTTCATGAGAAGGCTATCAAGCAATGGGATCTACTTCAATAACGGGATCGTGAGCCTATTCCACAGTATACAGAGCGTTTTTGGAATGTACTCCTACAGCTACGCATGCTTGAAGACGTACCAGAGACGACACATAAGCGGAAGTATATGTCTGGACTTCTTGGACATTACTACGCTAAAGTGAACATGTTCAAGCCTGCTACCCTTGAAGACGCCATTTCACTAGCTCACGACACTGAAGATAAGTTATGCGGAAGAGACAGACGACCACAACAATTTCAAGCCAATGGTAATTATGGATCTAAACAATTCAATTCCAATTTTAGAAGGTTTAATCCAAGTCGTTTCTCATCACCATCTTTCCGCAAGAATTGGGCTAAACCACCTGCATTACCATCCAATGTCAATCCAAATCCTAAGCCTATTCCACAAGCAAATCCAAATGTACCCAGACTTCCAGCCATTGCAAATAATGTAACCAAAGCCAAACCAATAGTATGCTATAAGTGTCACCAGCCGGGGCATCTTGCAGCAAATTGTCATTCAAAGAAGCCACCAGCACATATCAACTATCTTGGAGCCATGGACGAAGACGAGCATGAGGATATGCCTGATTTCACTGAAGATGAGGATGATACTACTACTACTTCCGACACTTTACCAAGTATGCCTACTCCACATTCATTATTGACTATGAAATGTTTGGTGCATGGAAAGGAAAGAACTATCTTGCATGATGACGGTAGTACTCATGACTTTATTTCAGCAAAATTGGTAAAGGAATTGAAATTACAGACTGTACCTACGCATTATCGCATAAAAGCTGCATTTTTAGGCACTAGGTACAATGGCACACAAGAAGTTCAAGATTTAGAGATTCAAATTGGTTCATATATTGAAAGAAGAAATTTCTTAGTTGTTCCATTACAGTCAAGTGACATTATTTTAGGAATGCCTTGGAGACACCAGCATAATCCAAATATAGATTATTCCACGCACACAATGAATATTAATTTTCAAGGAAAATCTATTACATTATATGGTATGCATGCATCTAGTATTTTTCCACTGCTTTCGCATACTCAAGCAAAATGTGCATTACGCAAGAGTATTAAATCATATCTCATTTGGGTGAATGAATTGCACGCAAAGGAAAATCATATGCACCCTAGGCATAAGGAATTTCTTGCATATTTTAAGGATTTTTTTGCAGAAGACCTACCACCAGGTTTACCACCTTCACGACCAGAAGATCATAAGATTGATTTAATCCCTGGCACACAACCACCTTGCAAAGCACCATATAGGCACAATCAAATAGAGCAAAAAGAAATCCAGAGTCAAGTTGAAGAATTACTAAATAGAGGCTTAATTCGACCTAGCAGTTCTCCATTCGGTGCACCTGTACTCTTAGTTAAGAAAAAGAATAATACCTATCGTATGTGTATTGACTATCGAGCTTTAAATAAGATCACTGTAAAGAATATGTATCCTATACCTAGAGTTGATGACCTTATGGACAAACTGCAAGGATCTTCTATATTTAGTAAAATTGACCTTAAGTCTGGATATCATCAGGTGAGGCTAGATAAATCTGACATATTTAAGACTGCATTCAGAACACAGTTTGGCCATTACGAATTCTTAGTCATACCATTCGGATTGACTAATGCACCTGCCACTTTCAGTAGAATGATGAACCGTATCTTTCTGAAATATCAGTATTGTGTGATTGTTTTCTTTGATGATATTTTCGTGTTTAGTCAAAGTGAGAAAGAGCATTATGAGCATTTATCATTAGTTTTTCAATTACTGAAAGAAAATCAATTGTTTGCAAATCCTGAAAAGAGTGAATTCTTTAAGACAGAAATTGAGTATTTAGGTCATATTGTATCAAAAGAAGGAATTAAAGTTAATCCTAAGAAAATTGATGCAATATTGCATTGGCCTGTTCCTAAAAACGTGCATGAGTTACGCTCATTCCTTGGTCTTGCTAGTTTCTATAGGAAGTTTGTACGTAATTTTTCATTACTTGCTTTACCATTAACCAAACTTCTCAAGAAAGGAATTGTTTATCAATGGACTGAAACTCAGCAAAAATCCTTTGACTTACTGAAACGTGCATTAACCAATGCCCCTGTTTTACAGTTGCCTGACTTTAATAGACCATTCTTTCTAGTTGTGACCGATGCTAGCGGATCAGGAATAGGAGCCGTACTAATGCAAGACAATCATCCAATAGCATATTCTAGTTCTAAGCTGAAACCCTCTGAGCTGAAATATTCCACTTATGACAAAGAACTATTAGCAGTTGTACAAGCATTAAGACAGTGGAAACACTACTTAATGGGTTCAGAATTCATGATAAAGACCGACCAACAAAGCATTAGACATTTACTTAGCGAACCCCAAATTTCTGACCGTCATATCAAATGGGCTTCCTTCATTCAAAGTTTTCATCCTATCATTCAATACCAACCTGGAAAAGAAAATGTAGTTGCTGATACATTGAGTAGAAGACCTGCAATTCATAATATTTCTGTCATATCTTTTGATTCTTTGATTGCTATGAAAGATACATATCACCAGGATATTACTTTTCATTCTGATTGGCATAAATTAGTTCAAAATAATTTCATTCCTGTTGATTCATTGTCATATAATGATGGATTTATGTTTTTTGAAAAGAGACAGTGTGTTACTATTCCATTCCAATCTTTTATTTTGAATGAAATTCATTGTCCCCTATATCAAGGTCATAGAGGTATCATATCTACATTACGCATGTTAACTGAAGATTTTTATTGGCCGCATATGGATGCAGATGTATCTAATTTCGTTTCTGAATGTTTGATTTGTCAAAGAATAAAGAGACATCATGGTAAACAGTATGGATTATTAATGCCTTTGTCTATTCCATCTAAACCTTGGGAACATATTTCTATGGATTTCATTACTGGTTTACCAAATACTAAATCTAACCATGACATGATTTGGACAGTTATAGATAGATTTAGTAAGCAAGCATATTTCATTCCATGTAAGAAAACTTTAACAGCATCACAAGCAGCACAATTATTTTTTAAAACTGTTTTTACTAACCATGGATTGCCAAAAGTGATTATTTCAGATCGTGATTCTAGATTTTGTAACAATTTTTGGATTACACTGTTTGCAAATCTAGGCACAAAGATTGATTTCTCATCTGCATTTCATCCAGAAACAAATGGACAAACAGAAGCCACAAATAGCACCATTCTAGATCTTTTACGTGCATATACTATCTCTAAACCTCAGACATGGGACATTCATTTGCATTTATTACAGTTTGCATACAACAATACACCGCACACATCTACAAAGAAAGCACCTTTTGAAGTCATTTATGGATATAGATTATCTACACCTGTTGCATCTTTGTCTAATAGAATTCAGAGTGCTGATGATATTGCTAATATGCATAATAGTATTTTTGATGAGGTTAAGGATATGATTGCTAAAGCCCAGCAATCATATACCAAACAAGCCAACAAGAAAAGACAAGCCATGAATTTCAAAGTTGATGATTATGTTTGGCTTAGAATAGAAAAACGTAGACTGCAAAGTGTAGATAGACATCCAGTTGTCAAATTAGCTCCTAGATTCTATGGACCATTTAGAATCATTCATAAGATTAATGATAATGCATTCAAGTTAGAATTACCATCTCATTGGAAAATTCACAATACATTTCACATTAGTTTATTGAGACCATTTAGAGGCCAATTACCTATCCACCCTGTTTATGAAAATCCACCTTTATTAGAGGAAGAGACTGAAATACTTGAACTAGAAGCCATCATAAACACTGACTACATGACAACTAGAACTGGCCGAAGGTATTCTAGATATCTAGTAAAATTTAAGAACCATCCTGTAGAGGAAGCACAATGGATGCACGCTAGAGACTTAAATGCTTTCCCCACTCTGTTAGCTCCACATTGAGCTAATAGCAATTGAGGTCAATTGCTATCCCACCCCGGGGGTATGATGCCAGGAGGCATATTCCACGGTGGATTCCGTGCCACGGTGGATTCCGTGAGGTTTTACGGTGGATTTCGTAAACTTAGATGATCGGGGCTCATACACAAAGAGGATTCTTTGTGCGAGAAGTTGATGGGGACGCTTATCCTTTTCGGGCGTTTCATTAATTTAGTGTGTACATGGGTGATTCCATAGCGGGTGATTCCGCAAAATGCATATTAAATTAATAAACGTTTATGAGTTTAGAGTGCGCACTCGTAATAAATTAAGGTTAGGATTTATTTCTAACTAGTTGATTTATTTGTGTAGCTGAAGACTGCTAGGTATTCACTTTTGTCGGTTTAATTGTATTATTTTACTAACGATTGTGAATGCTTCAGTTGATGTGTAGAGATAGCAGCAGTGGCGGAGGAAAGCATTGGAGTCTAGCGAGTATTCGACCTTTGGATTATATTTTGATAGGCGCCACGCCTATATTTTGTTATGTGTATCGAGACATTGATTATTGATTATTATTTTGTATGCGCCTATGCGCACGGATATGTTATTTCTATTTGGACATTGTGTTGGGCGTGCCAGACTCTATGGGCACCGTCCATTAGCTTTATTTCCTATTTTTGTAGAAAGAAAACTCAAAAGCTAAAAGCTTGTCATATTTTTGTAAATTGGGCTATTATTGAGCATGAAGATGGAAATATACATAAAATACATGCTTTGTGAAGCGCTCACACAAGGCATGGGGGGAGATTGAACCCAATTGGTCTCTTGCTTCTTGTCGTTCATGCTTTTACATTGTTTTCTGTGCAAAAAGGTAGAGTTCATTGTTCTTGGGGACCTTCCGGGATTCACTACGTGAGCATACAGCGATCGATCTGCGCACCAAAGATAAGTATATTATCAATTTTTTTTTACAAAATCTTGATAATCCAAAAAATTTATATTCATCATTCGAGCAAACAAAGCTAGTGTATTAGTAAACAATCTTATATACATAAGGTGAATCTATGTGAATTTGATGATAATTTGATTTAAGATCTATCTTGCTAAAATTTTTAGCCCCTTTTATTTTATTGAGTAGATCATCAACTCTAGGTATCAGATATTGATTTTTAATAGTCACTTTGTTTAAAGCTCAATAAAACCAATGCACATCTTATACATTTTATTTTTCTTTTCAACCAACAAGACAAATGTACCAAAAGGACAAAAACTAGGATGAGTTAAACCTTTATCCAACAATTCAGTCACTTATCTTTGAATTTCTTTTCTATGCAAAGAACTTTGTCTATGTAGAGCTTTGTGTGGTGGAGTTACACCATGAAAAAGTTCAATTTGTAATCTAATTTTCTTCATGATGATGGCAACTTGAGTAGATAATCATCCGAAAAACAATATTTATATGAATCTAAACACTTTTTTTGTATAGATGATAATGCAGAAGACTCAAACTTTGCAAGTTCAATCACAAAAATCATGCATGCCTTGTGTTGTTTTTTAAGTGCTTGCTTAGCTTGTGTATGACGAATTAATGAAAATAATTCAATTTCAAGATCGCTAATCAAATAGATCTTGATTTCTTATGTTCCATTGTATCTAATGCCTTGAAATGCATATTTAACATTGTACAATGAAGGACTAGTTTCTAGTTGCAACCTCCTAACCAATTTTTGTGAAATAAAATCTTGAGAACTACAATCGTCATGCCAAGTCATGCACAAAATCTTTCATCTTCAATCAAGCAAGTAAATAAATTGGCATACCTCATTTTCCATCAATCCTTGTGCTTCTTGTTACAATGTATCAATAATCCAATCTAGGAATGTAGTCATGTTTTCCTTTAATATTGTGCAATTGAGCTGTGCTTTGGTTGTTGTTGGGTGGTGATGAAACTTGGAAATCCACTCGATAGTGTCCAAATTTTCCGCAATGATGACAAGTAAACTTGGCCTTTTTATTTTGAACACTAAGATGTGCAATTTGAGGATTTACCTTGTCGTTTGGATATTATTGCACATTACTAGTTCTTGATTGGAAATTGGAAAACTGTTAGATGGAAAAGGGCTAGAGTGATAGGGCACAAAAGGTCTCTATGGGCTGCAATTGTTATTGAAGGAACGAGGTGAAATGGATTGTTAACCGCAAAGCATCTAGGCAATGGATTAAAATTATTTCTCAACATCATGGGCATAAGAAATAGTTTCATGAAGAAAAGTGGGTTTAAGTGGATTTAATTTAGCTTGGATGCCAGATTGAAGACCATCTTTGTATTTGCATTGTAGCACACTCTCAAGAACTTCCTCAAGCATGTACAACAACAAAAGCCTTTACTAGAATCTTTTCGTGTAGATAGAGATATTATCACCTTCTTGCCAATATAAATTAGACCAATTATGCCTCGCTTGAATATGAAACTGGGGTGGAAGAAAAGATTCTTTAACTTTTTCTTAGAAGTCGATCCACATCTTTGGTCAATCAGTGCTATGGTGTAGGATGTTCCACCAAATCAAAGCTTTATCTATCAAAAAAATGATTGGGCACTTGCATTCATCCTTCTTAGGAAAAGCTTCTTCATCAAAGTAAACATCAAACTTGCTCAATCAAGACAAAACAAAATTTCCATCCTTTTTTTCATCAAATTTAGAAAATTGGAAAGACTTGTGGCTTATTTTTGTATCCTTTTTATCTTGTTGAGTGTTAAAAACACCCTTCAAAATTCGAGCAATACGATCATCTTCGTCTTGACCCACAAAATTTTGTGGATCTTCACACTCATGAAGTCCCCTCATGACTTTGTTCAAATCATGTTGAAGAATATTGATTTGTTGTTGCAAAGAAATTTTTGAAATAAGTGATTCCATGTTCTACATATTTACTTCGTCAAGGTTGGAAGGTCCCAACATGGTAGAAGAAAGTTGGTATGCAAGAAATAGCCTGTAATGAATCCCTTGTGTGTGAACAATCCTTTAGAGAACTGGTAAAATGAAATTCCCTATGTGTAAACAAGAATTTGCTTTTGGATAATGGTGATATTAGTATGCATATTATAATTTTGAGCCACACTCGCACAGGAACAAAGGTATATAGGGGTAGAAGATGCTAATAAAACCATGCACATGAACAATACTTTCTAGGCCAATTCAAAAGAGGAGGGTCAATGTGACAGGGGCTTATATAATAGCCCCTCCCTCCAAAAAGAATATAATTCAGATCTATGATTTCCGATTTGAATCTCTCCCATACAAAAAGAAGACCACTATGCGCTTCAAAAACCACTTAGAGAAGTTGTTTTGTTGTTGCAATCATGGTGAAAAAGTAATACGTTTTATAATTGGATTGAAAAAGAGCTTCTAAACTTGGATGATGGGATCAAACTTTTCTTCATTGGACCAAAGAAGGTTATTTCATGTGTTGATGAAGATGACCTCCAAGGATGTATGTATACTTTCTAGTCGATGTTGACATGCAGTCAAATTGCATAAGAGAAGGAAGCTTTAAAATTTGCACAACACAAGATTGGGTGCAATCTCTCCCTATGCATGGGTAAGCACCTCCCCAATGCATGTATTTATAATATTGAAGTAAGCTTTTGTGCTCAAAATACATTTAAAGTTTCCTTTTTGAGTTCTTGCTTTTCCTATCCTTGTATGACTTGCTTTTATGCAAATAAATCAAATACACTCTATTCTATAACTTTAAAATCAAAAATAATATTTTGTTTATTATAATAAATACATCAAAATAAATATATTACACATGTGGCACGCAAAGTGCTTGCGTTAATAGATGTATACAAAACTATAATGTCTTTTATAATATATTTCCACACTATGAAGCACATAAATTTCATGTATTAAAATGCACAATCCAAAATGATATTTTCACTTAACTCTATCTAAGTATATGCTCACAATAACACAAAATGTTAGTATCCTACTGTCTAACTACCATGCATAATATGACCAGTACCGCATGCACATGTTTGCACGATAAGTCATGGGCTATGCAATAACATAAGCTCTCTTCCCAAGCTGAAGTCAACGTCGATGAAGCTTCTAAAATGCCCATTCTAATACTAGTTGTGAAAGATGGAAGGGTTGAGCAAGAATGAGAGCACAAGAAGAAGCAAGATACTATGGAGGTTGGATCAAGAAGAGAGAGAGCAAGACCGTATGTGGGAACTCCGATTGTCATAATGTGTGGCATGCATTTACTTATTCTATTGTCAAAGTGAGAGTAAACAATAAAGTGACAATGATGGGTAGTCACTAGATGCACTGTATAGGTGTGCGGCCTTTAACCCCCAATAGAGGGTTGCCTTCTAGAGACATTGAAAATGTGTATCATTACTCTCATCCTCAAGCTAAAAAAATTCTCAAAACTTGGCCACTAGAGATCAATCTCATTGATGACCACCATAAACAAGGTATTCACAAAGGCATTAGCTAGCAGATTATCTCCCATGCTTCAAAAACATATCGATGAATAGCAATAAGAATTCATTGATGGCCATTGGAGACTAATCTCATTGATAGCCACCATATACAAGATATTCAAAAAAGGCATTAGCTGGTAGGTTATCTCCCATACTTTAAAAATGTACAAATGAACATCAATATGAATTCATTGACAGGGTAGATACTTGGTAGACAATGTGATACATGTAATAATGGCTATTGATTGGACCAAAAAATCTAGGCAAAATCTTGTGTTCTTACAACCAGCTATAGAGAATGCATTTCATGAGGTAAAATGGGAATGTCTAAGGCAAGTTATGCTAAATATGGGATTTGATAGAAAAATAGCTAACTTACCATACATGCTCGCAATTAAGGATATTGCCTAGATTTCTATTAAAGGAAGATTACATCCTCCTTTCAAGGTGTAGAGGGGAGTCATGTAGGTTTGCACATTGAGTCCAATGCTTCTTGCAATAGCCACCCATCCTCTATTCTCTCTCCTAGGTAAAATGGCAAAGAATGGGCAACTATATGGTATGAAATATAAATGTAAGTGTTTGGTGAGTCAAAGGTTTGCTGATGACCCATTGGCACAATGCTTGAGGCAATCAAAGGAAATATGCACATTGCAATGAAAGTGTTAGAGGATTATGAAGAAATTATTAATAGAATTCGACTAGTTAGTATGATGGAAGGTGACCTAGCTAAGGTGGAAGGGAGGAGTCACACCTAGAGGGAACATCTTCCGCTACCATAAAATCCTAGTTGGAGTGTATGTAACTGATATAAAAATGTCTAAATGGGTACTTGAGAGGATTAAGAGGAAGTTCGCTAGGTGGAGCTCTATTGCATTACACCTTCACATTGAGTTGAAAGTAATCAAAACTTTTCATCTATATAGCCTTCAACTTTACTTACCTTTGATTGAATGGAATAAGAGCCCTCAAAAGGAATGGGAATCAACAATTGGGCAAATTCTTATGGATGGTAAAGGAGGAAAGAATAAGTACTTGGCACATATTTCAATGGAAGTCCTTAAAAGAAGCAAAGGGAAAGGTGGACTGCAACTACTAGATATTCAAGAAGAATAGGAATTTGAGGGCTAAAATACTCAAAAAGTGTTGGCAACAACAAGTACTTTGGTCCATCATGCTTGCTATGAAACCCTATAGCCTTGCAACAAAAAATTTCATTCTAAGTGGGGCTTAGATGGGTTAGGATTGGTGAACACATAGGCAATGGAATACATCAAGGCCCAAGGGTTAATTGCTAATTTATTAGTCTCATGGTCATTAAGAATAATACATGGGATTAAAAAAGGCAAGTAATTATCCCAAGGGATGATATATTCTAGACATGGGTTGTTAATCCTAAGTAGAAGTGAAATACACTCGGCAAAATGTGGATGGCATCAAGTGAATCAACGAATCAAACCCTCAAATGAAAAAAATAATAATTTGTAGAAGTTGAGATTCAATGGGGAATCCCCAAGTCAAGGAGGATTAGTTGGTTGATCGTGGTGATGAAAGAATACCCCTTTTGATTTGGAATGGAAATGGTATGAAATGAATATTATGTACCAAGTTAATAAAGAATATAAGATATTCAAGATGAATGCATGTAGAAAGAGTGTGCAAGGATGGGGCTTATTGGTAGAGGAAGATAGGTTGATTCTTCTATTGAAATAAAATTGGGCTTTGGAACTTCCATGAAAGAACTTGTGTTCCTTTGGAGAATCACAATGGATGCCATAATGCATGGGAAAACATAAGTAAGGGATGTATTCCCAATGCTACTTGCAAATGCAAAGAAGTGGAGCCGCTTAAGCATCTACTCATGTTCCTTGTATACTTTGCATGCAAGGAAAGTTCTTCATGGCAACTTCACACAAAATTGCCCAAAGTAGCATTGTGAGTGAAGTGAGATTGTGGTATTATCACACCACAACTTTTTCTTCCCTTGCTTCTTTCTCCCTATATATTTGACTTTGGGATGGTAATATTCTCTCTCTTTTTAATCTTCGAACACACCCACACAGACATGCACACACACACACACACACACACACACACACACACACACACACTCTCTCTCTCTCTCTCTCTCTCTCTCTCTCTCTCTCTCTCTCTCTCTCTCTCTCTCTCTCTCTCTCTCTCTCTCTCTCTCTCTCTCTCTCTCTCTCTCTCTCGCTCTAGCTAGCTGATAGAATGGAGAGAGTAGTAAGACAGTAGATTATGATGTAAAAATTACACTATGCAATAAACAAAATATAAGTAAGGAGTAGAGAATACACAATAAGCATGAGAAGAATAGAATCTTTTTAATTCCAAACAAAGATGGCTTTGCCCACACATGGACTTCCATTGTGAAGCTTGGATGGTGGTTATCTCAGTAAATGATTGGTGAAGAGCTGAAGGGTAGTTTGAAAGAAATTTGGCTAGGTGAAAGATAGATTGATAATATCTTGGGAGGGGTCTTTTCTTTTGTAGCCTGGAAAGCGGCATGTCCAACCATATTATGAACCTTCCCTAGTTAGCTAATAAATATTTTAGGAAATATTCCCTTTACCATCAGGCGCGGAGGATGCTACCCCTGTACCCCAAGGGGAGGCACTAGCCCCCTTGAGACTACCCAACCAAGGGCTATTTCTACACGCCCATGGACCCCAATATAGTGGTCCTTGATAGCTCCCACACCCCACAACTCAATGCAATTACCTCGAGTTGCTACCATCTTAATTACTCTATCTAACCTAAATACTAGATCCACATAGGCCACATTTTCCCATATGGTCAAATAGACCTCATTTAACATACATATCATGACGGCTCACACATGGCTTTTCCTCATAATGGGGCCTTATAACTTTGAGCATCATGGATCATTGGTGGCACCTTACATGATAGTGGGACATCAAGCATATCTCAAACCCCCTTAATGTCCACTCATCATAGGTGAACTACATCCTTGGCCCAATGCTGAGTCTCTAAAGATGAACTTCAAATAGATCTTTTGTAAGACCTTTAGTGAAGATATCTACCCCATTCTCCTCCATTTAAGCTCTACTATCCTACCCTCGATCAAGTCACATACATTATCAATATTTTGAGTTAAATGGATCATATATTCATATTCACATGTAATAAGAAGATCGCCTCCACATATAGGAAAATCACTACAGACTTCTCACCATCCCTGTAAACATGCAAGTTAGCATTTGGGGAACATCTGTTAAAGTTTAAGCCTAAAAAGAATTTATCTATATGTTGTTGGTACCATACTCTACGGGAATGTTTCAGCCCCCATAAAATGCATTTTTTAGCTTACAAACCTTGTTCTCCAAATAGGGAGCCTAAAAACCCAGTGTTTGAGCCATGCACACCTCTGCCTTGAGGTCACTGTTCAAAAATGATGAAACTTGCCACTTCTTGTAAGAGCTACTATGCAAATAGTGGCTATTCTAGCCATTGAAGCAAATGATTCTTGAAAATTGAATTCTTTAACTTGTAAAATTGATGTGTAACTAGTTTGACTTTGTACTTTTCTAAGCTCCTATTAGCCTTGTGCTTTACCTTCCAAACCCACTTAGTGCCAATAATCTTCCTCTTTTTTGGCTGATCCATTAGGCCCCAAGTATGATTCTTCATTATGATATCATACTTAGCTTGCATAGCTACTCTCCACACTAGATTGGCAAGTGCTTCTTCCAAGTCTACTAGCTCCTTTACTTCTCTGATAATCTCAAACATTAAGGCCATACTAACTATGTGAGCAGAAGCCTTTCTTTGCTCCTCTATTCTTTGAAAGCTCCTTAGTCTATCTACCTTTTCATCAATAGTTCATGTATCATGGCAATGGCTTTTTTAGTGGCATGCTTACAAGTTGGTGATCTTTCTCTTTATCTTCCAAAGATGATGCTTCCTCCTCCTTGAGGATAGGGATAGATCTTGGAATAGGTCTATTGTGGACTGCTTCTTCACTTGATAATAAAGTGGAAGAAATTGTATATGGTTACTCATCGAATACCACATTACAACTTGCTATGATCTTCTTTGCCTCTTGGCCATTCAATTTGTAAGCCTTTTACTCATCACTATAATCTAAGAAGATGCATTTGGTGCTTTTTGGTTTTAACTTGTTCCTCTTATCCTTTAGAACATGTCCATAACATTCACATCCAAAAGTTCTCATAAAATGTGAGACATGTGGTTTCTTACTAGTATATAAGCAACGTAAGGAGTATTTTCATTAAGAGCATTTATGTAAATTTGATTGAGAATGTAGACTATAATATAAACAAATTTGGCCCAAAACTAATTAGGCAAAGCTTGCATCTTGCTATTTCCACAATGATGCAATTTTCCTATTCAACAATGTCATTCTACTAAGATGTATAAGACATTGTCAATTGACACTTAATCGCTTTGCTCTTACAAAGGTCTTCAAAATCCTTTGAGTTGAACTCACATTGCTATCTGTTCTAAACTTCTTCAAACTTTGCCTTTTTTCATTCTCAGTAAGTTTTAGACATTCTTTGAACTTATCAAAACTTTGAGCTACCTTATCATGAAGAAAGTACACCCATATCTTCCCATTAGTCATTAACGATCAACATAAATTAAGAAGATACCCTTAAGGCTTCTGTAGGTATTTTTTCGCACAACTCAGCATGTGCCAACTCTAGAGGAGCCTTCACTCAGTTATTTCTTTCTTGTGGAAATACATTTCTCTATCTCTTGCCTATCATATAAGCTCTATATGGTTTCTTCATTTCAGTTATGTAGGTAGGCAAGCAATCATACCTTGCTTATACATCTCATTTAACATTGCAAATCCAATGTGACCAAAACCTTCATATCAAAGTTTACTTGTGCCCACCTAATGGTGAATGTAAGAGAAATTAGCTCATATAGACTATTCCTTTTTTCTCCTTTACTAACAACTTTGCTAAGATTTTTGAGAATTTCTACACCTATCTTGATGAACCTCCCTTCATGACCAAGATTGGTTATGGAAGTAACTGATAACAAATTTCTCTTAATCTTTGGAACATACAACACATTTGAAATCTTTTTGACTTCACCATTTGCAGAAACAAAGAAAATAGTACATGTAGCTTTACTAGGGCATTTTACATCATTTGTAGTTGTCACAGGGATTCTTGCACAGAGAGTGTATAGAGCTGTGTAGACCTTTCTTATTGGTCAATGCGATGGGAGATGACACTATCCAATATCCATGATTCAATGGTAGATACGTTTTGCAACAAAAAACACAATTCCTCAATGGTCACCATGAATAACTATGACTCTGCTTTAGTCTATATTGGATGTCTCCTTCCTTTAATTTTTTGAGTGCCATTAATTTCATCTGCCTTCTTTGTATATACTTTCTTCTTGTAGTAGAAGTGCTCTTGTTTAAACTTTTTCTTACCACCATTCTTCTTTTTATTACCATTGGTAGAGGAACCACCTTTCTCTTTTGCATTGGCAAAGAATACAACATCTCCACTGTTGCTACCTTTTTTAGCTTTAAGTTGCAACTCCTCCTTCATTAGTAGTGTATAAAATTCCTCAAACATCAAACCTTGGGGTCTCACTTGAGTGTTTAGGATAGTTACTAGTCCATCAAACTTTGGTAGATAATCTAAAGACACCTCTAAGCTAGCTCCTCACTAGTCTTTTGTATCCTAGCACCAACCATTTGGTCATGCATATTCTTGATTTGATTGATAAATGCTTTAGTTATCGCTCCTTTAGTAAACTTCTTTGTTTCTAGTTGATTCTCTAAGTTATAAATCCTTATTTTTTCTTTATACTAACTCCTTATTATATTCCAAGCCTTTTATGCCTTCGTTGTATCCTGAATCAAGGTCAAAACAATACACCTTGTAGCTATGACACACAATGCATCTGCATTCGTTTGTTTCCTAGCACATAGAAGATCTACATTTGGAGGAATCATATCACTCGATTTTGGTGGGTTATGGGTAGGTTGTAGTTCTAAGTTCCTAAGCACCATCTCTAGAAGCTCATAAGAATCAAGGATAGTTATAGTATAAAACTTTCACAAAGTTTGGTTGTGCAATGTACCTTGCCTTCTAAAGGTTGGTGGATGAATTCTCAATGTTTGAATTACCGCACAACAACACTGCTACCTGATGTGCTAGATGATACTACTTCTCTTCTTTCTTAAATCCCTTGCCTCTTGTGTACTTTTCACTCCTTAGAGTCCCTTGAGCTCTAATATCATGTAAAAATTACATAGTGCAACGAACAAAATCTGAGCAAGGAGTAGAAAATACACACCAAATATAAGAAGAATGGAAACTTCTTTAATTTCAAACAAAGATGGCTCTATCCACATGTACGCTTCCACTATGAAGCTTAGATGGTGATCTACACAAATGATAGGTGAAGAGCTCAAGGCTAGCTAAAAGAAATTTAACTAGGTAAAAGATGGATTGAGAATGGCTTGGGAGAGGTATTTCTTTTATAGCCTACAAAGGTAGTATAATCGACATGTCCAACCATATTATGGACTTCCCTAGTCAACCATGGGACATTCCATCTACATTTGGATAGGGGGGCACTTCCCTTAGATCCCTGTTAGGGGGCCACTCCGGACCCCAAAATAGGGATCCTTGATAACTCCTACACTCCACAATTCAATGCAATGTACCTCAAGCTGCTACAAGTTTTACTACTCTATCTAACTAAAAGGCTAAATCCAAGAAGATCACCTTTTTGCCATCCAATAACGTAGACCTCATTTGACATACAAGTCATGATCCAACCAATATCTGCTGAACTCACACATGGCTTCTCCTCATAATGGGGACCTTACAAATTTGAGTCCCATGGATCATTGGTGGTACCTTATGAAGGTGAAGCATTGATCATATCTAACATATGGTTTTAGATATGTGGGGCATGGAGAAGCATTTGCATGATTACATGAGCTCTAGATAAGTTGAGGATGCCCTATGGCTAGCTAGATTGGAATTTACACGCACAACATTGATTACTGAGTACTAGGCAATGGGCAACATAGCAACATCCAAGGATTTTGTAGGAGCGGGGTGCTTTAAACCTCTCTTCATAGGTCAATTGATGTGGAAGTAAGCTAATATATGCAAGCTTACCATGATTCATAGCCTAACTGAGAGAATTATGTCTAGTGTGCCTAACATACATACGAGTGTACTAGCTATACATATTCTATTGGTCACATATGCCCCCTCATTTGTCTTACAAGGGTACCTATCATGCCCAACTTCCCGCTCCATCTACCTACCTATTTTTCCCCTATCTACTTGTAGCACCCACTTAATGGTAGCATTCCGATTTATAGTCACCCATGCTACCTACACCCTTGCTAACGGCCCACTTTTAGCTCTCTAGCATGTTAGCTTGCACGCACACACACACACACACACACACACACACACACACACACACACACACACACACATGTGTAGGTACGTATGTATGTATGTATGTATGTATGTATGTATGTATATATGTGTATGTGTATGTGTATGTGTATGTGTATGTGTATGTGTATGTGTATGTGTATGCGTATGCGTATGTGTATGTGTATGTGTATGTGTATGTGTATGTGTATGTGTATGTGTATGTGTATGTGTATGTGTATGTGTATGTATATGTATATGTATATGTATATGTATATGTATATGTATATGTATATGTATATGTGTGTATGTATGTATGTATGTATATGTATGTATGTATGTGTATGCATATGTATATGTATATGTATATATGTATGTATGTATGTATATACATACATACATTTGTTACTGCCACGTAGCATCCTCACCTGTTTACTGCTCGCATTCAATTTTCACACAAAACTCTTTTGTGTGTGTGTGTGTGTGTGTGTGTAGATATATATATATACATATCTATGCACACAGACACACACATATATATATGACTCATAGAGAGATAGAGGTTGCACATTTGGCAATTAGTTTGCCAACTTCTTAGCATATGCAAAGAGAGAAGAGAGACTATAGACTCACGTTGCTAAGTGAGCAGTAATCTAGATCAAGCCTCACTCACTATTTGATAACGAGACTTTAAGGAGTGCCAGAGTAGGAAATCAACTTCGTTGATGAACAACTCAAAACAAAAAAAATTATGTTTTACGATCACTAGAGAACCCACACACGAATCCAAACAACTAACAATGCCTCTTGTAGCTCTAGAAAAACATCCCACTCAAAGTGGGCTAACCAACTAGGAGAGGGGAAGTACTAGAGCTTTCTCCTCCTCCTAAAGAATTTCTTGTAGAACTAGGGTTACTAAGACCCCTAACTTGTAGGCATATCGGACTACTCCATCGAGGAGAATACAACCAAGAAAACAACCCATCTCACAACTAACGACATTCTTCACAACCCTCAAACTCACCCAACCACCTTTCCCACTCAACTAGAAGTTCCTAACTTGGTGATGAATAATCCCAACTCTCATGCGTGCTCATCAAAGGTGCTCTCTCATGTGCATGTGCAACTAAAATTTATTGCATATAGCTGTAGTGGGCCTCGTACCATGTTAGTGTGCAACAATGGTGCAAAATGTGCATCTAACCAACCCATGGCATGGAAATAATTGAAAAAATCAAGGACAACCCCGAAGTGCGGTGTATCAGACAAGTGCAACATGTAGTGCTTCTGAACCTCCCTGTGATGTGCAAAAGTAGCAAAAAGAAAACTTACCTATTCCACGATGTTCAATAGCAAACTCTAGCTCCAACCTGTCCAAAAAAATACCCATCTCGGTCAAAGCTATCAAGTCTCCACACTCAAAAAATTCAAACAAAATAACAAAAACAAATCATAAGCTAAACAACAACAGAAAATCCAACTACGAATGACAAAACAAGCAACCATGCAAACCTCTAAGGTAACAAAAATCAAACCTATCTATAGTTTTTCTAAAGGTTTTCAATTTTCGCGAAAACACTTGACAACACACACACACACACACACACACACACACACACACACACACACATCCTCTTGCCTATAGTACACACATGTGGGTTCTTGCTCTTGCCTTCTTGGTTGCCTTGCTTGCATCCTCAATTCTCTTTCTTGCTTGCAATACTCCATGCCACCCATTACTATGTCAACCTATTTGGCCAGTCAACCATGTATGCCTAGTGCCCACACCATCATTGCTAGCTCACCAATCAAGTCATTGGACACACACACACACACACACACACACACACACACACACACACACACACACACACACACACACACACACACACACACACACACACACACATAGAGTTGTGTTGAGAAAGAGAGAGAATGTGTGTATGTGAGAGTGAGAAAGAGAGAAGGCACATTAATAAGCATGCAAGAAGAGAGAAAGAGGGGAGTATTTGAAATTTTTAAATTTTGAAACCACTTTTAGGTTTGGGAAGCTTTTAGTGGTTTGATGATCACCAAAGCCATAGTCAAAAAGAGAAAGAGAGAAAGAGTCCCTTGCCCACATTGTTAACTTATTTAGGATCTCATCAAATCAATAGTGTGGAGAGAGAGAGGGGGGGATCTAGAACCACTTTTAGGTTCGTGAAGTTTTTGGTGATTTTCTTATTACTAAAACCATAATGACATGAATAACTTGATATAAATTTTGGAATGTTGCTTGGCAATGAAGAGCAGTGGTTGGCAAGAAGTCACCTACAAATTATCCTTCCAAGGAAGTGACCAACAATTAATGAAAGTCTGCATTTTTGGAAGATGTGTGACAAATGGAAGGACCAACAATCTTGGTCTTAAAATTGTTAGGCTCTTGATACTTGGGGCCATTTGGAAGGCCAAACTTAAGCTAGTATTTGAGTCAAAAGAAGAAAGGAAACCAAACAACTAGGAGGATGTTGTGTGCAAAGTTAATTGTTCTTTGGAATGGAGGTATAAGCTTGGGAAAGTGAATGACAGGGAAAGGAACTATGTGTTACGTGTAATAGCATAGTATTTGCCTCTCAATTATATGCAACTTGATGTTCTTTCTTAATTAATATTTCATTTCTATTCAAGTAAAGAGAAGCTAAATCCCCATCTACCAAGACTCCCAATGACCTCTCATAAAAATGGCACTAGGTGCTCCACATCTAGATTCTCCTAGTGCTTTGCACCAAGGTTTGAAAACATGTTTCATGTGGCAAGAGGTTTCATGGGAGGTTGATATAAGGAATGTAATTCAAACATCGAAAGCTTTGGCAACTTAGACTAATACAATGTTGAATGTATGAAAATGCAATATATAGGGATGTGGCATTCTCTTATATATAGTGAGTAGAAGATCAATATTAACAAGATCAAGTCTAAACTATATCTCTAAAGAACCCTTATGACCATTTCACAAAGTTTCTTGAAAACAAATACATTTAATGTTAATTTCTATTCACATTGAGCCTATCATGGCATGCACACACATTGAGCCCATCATTTAACTATGATTTCTATTCACATTGAGCCTATAACATAACATAAATTTGACAACCCATAAACTATATTAAGAACTACTAGTAATACCACTACACACACACACACACACACACACACACACACACACACACACACACACACACACTCTCTCTCTCTCTCTCTCTCTCTCTCTCTCTCTCTCTCTCTCTCTCTCTCTCTCTCTCTCTCAATATTTAATAACATATATACATAATTATATATAATACATAAATTCATGAAAATAAAATCATATATCTTTTATTAATAATTAATGAATGTATTAATAATTCATTATTAACGTCCAACCAATCACATTATTGTATAATAATACATTTATATAATAATTATAGTATTACAATAATACATATGGACTATTGTATATATTAATATCACACACACACAAAATTTGATTAGTAAATTAATTATAATTACATATATTAATTAAGTATTAACTTATAATCTATATATTAACTATAAGTACATTTTAATTAGAGATTAAGCATAATTTACATAACAATATTAATTAGTTAATTATTAATATGTAATTAATTATATTAACATATTAATAACTTACACACACACACACACACACACACACACACACACACACACACACACACACACACACACACACACACACACACACACACACACACACACACACACACATAATTATATTATATGTATCATCATCATCATTATAATATGTATAATTAGATATGTATAGATATTAATTATAACATATGTATTATAGTTATCATTAAAATGAATAACAAATTGATCACAATTATATATGATACTTTAATATTGATAATTAATATTAAATATAAAATATATATTAACTATAAATCAAGTATAGTTTAGATAATAATATTCAAGTATAATGATAATATGGTATCTCAGAGGATCTTAATTATCAGTTAAGTATAATTTATGTAATGATATTCCAGTAGAATAATAATAATATGATATCTCACATGAGAGAGAGAGAGAGAGAGAGAGAGAGAGAGAGAGAGAGAGAGAGAGAGAGAGAGAGAGAGAGAGAGAGAGAGAGAGAGAGAGATTGTCCTCCTTACTAATTGAGGAGAGACAAAAAAGTGAAAAAAAATAGAAAAATGAGAGAAAAAGAGACGATTTTGGGTGGGTGATGAGAGGATACTGACATGTGGCACACTCAAGCCCTTCCAATAATAAGTATGAAACACATCTGTGTATGTCTGTATGTTGTATGTATGATATACACACATATTATCTCTTTTTCCCTCTTCTTGTATTTTCTATGCTCTGTGTGTGTGTGTGTGTGTGTGTGTGTGTGTGTGTGTGTGTCCTCTCTCTCACTCCCATCATTTTTATTTTATCTCCTTTCTTTTTCTCTCTCCTATCTCTCATCATTCTTCATCTCACATGTGTGCATGTTGTATATACATGTGTATATGTATATGCACATAAATATATGCATTGCATGTATGTATTTGTGTGTGGATGTGTGTGCATGCATTTTTGGATGTCTGCATGTTTGTAAATGCATATTTTCTAAGTATATATCCATTCTCTCCCCTTGCTCTTTCTCTCTCTATTTAGATTTGTGAGAGTCTATGTGTTTTGTACATGTGTATCCATTTGAGGGGTCTCGTAAGTATACATACTCTCCTCTCATTATTTTTCT